>NC_087205.1:22939625-23027125 GCF_015104395.2 Macrobrachium nipponense | reverse complement strand
GAGTCATGGAGCTACTTCACCCTCTAGTTTTTCTAGATTCCTTTTCAGGGATCTTGGGATCGTGCCTAGTGCTCCTATGATTATGGATACGATTTCCACTGGGATATCCCATATCCTTCTCATTTCTATTTCAGATCTTGATACTTATCCTCCTTTTTTTCCCTCTCTTTCTCTTCAACTCTGGTGTCCCATGGTATTGCGACATCAATGAGTGATACTTTCTTCTTGACTTTGTCAATCAACGTCACGTCTGGTCTGTTTGCACGTATCACCCTATCCGTTCTGGTACCATAGTCCCAGAGGATCTTTGCCTGATCGTTATCTATCACTCCCTCAGGTTGGTGCTCGTACCACTTATTACTGCAAGGTAGCTGATGTTTCTTGCACAGGCTCCAGTGGAGGGCTTTTGCCACTGAATCATGCCTCTTTTTGTACTGGTTCTGTGCAAGTGCCGGGCATTCGCTTGCTATGTGGTTTATGGTTTCATTTTTCGTATTGCACTTCCTACATATGGGAGAGATGTTATTTCCGTCTATCGTTCTTTGAACATATCTGGTTCTTAGGGCCTGATCTTGTGCCGCTGTTATCATTCCTTCAGTTTCCTTCTTTAGCTCTCCCCTCTGTAGCCATTGCCTATTGTCATCGCTGGCTAGTTCTTTAGTCTGTCTCATGTATTGTCCGTGCATTGGTTTGTTGTGCCAGTCCTCTGTTCTGTGTCATTCTCCTGTCTCTGTATATTTCTGGGTCTTCGTCTACTTGTATTAGTCCTTCTTCCCATGCACTCTTTAGCCACTCGTCTTCACTGGTTTTCAGATATTGCCCCAGTGCTCTGTTTTCGATGTAGACGCAGTCCTCTATACTTAGTAGTCCTCTCCCTCCTTCCTTTCGTGTTATGTATAGTCTGTCCGTATTTGCTCTTGGGTGTAGTGCTTTGTGTATTGTCATATGTTTCCTGGTTTTCTGATCTATGGTGCGGAGTTCTGCCTTCGTCCATTCCACTATTCCTGCGCTGTATCTGATTACTGGCACTGCCCATGTGTTTATGGCTTCTATCATATTTCCGGCGTTGAGTTTTGACTTGAGTATCGCCTTGAGTCTCTGCATATATTCTTTCCTGATAGTGTCCTTCATCTCTTGGTGTTTCATATCCCCTCCTTCCATTATTCCCAGGTAGTTATTATTATTATTATTTTTTTTTTTTTTTTTTTTTTTTTTTTTGCTCTATCACAGTCCTCCAATTCGACTGGGTGGTATTTATAGTATGGGGTTCCGGGTTGTATCCTGCCTCCTTAGGAGTCCATCACTTTTCTTACTATGTGTGCCGTTTCTAGGATCACACTCTTCTGCATGAGTCCTGGAGCTACTTCACCCTCTAGTTTTTCTAGATTCCTTTTCAGGGATCTTGGGATCGTGCCTAGTGCTCCTATGATTATGGGTACGATTTCCACTGGATATCCCATATCCTTCTTATTTCTATTTTCAGATCTTGATACTTATCCATTTTTTCCCTCTCTTTCTCTTCAACTCTGGTGTCCCATGGTATTGCGACATCAATGAGTGATACTTTCTTCTTGACTTTGTCAATCAACGTCACGTCTGGTCTGTTTGCACGTATCACCCTATCCGTTCTGATACCATAGTCCCAGAGGATCTTTGCCTGATCGTTTTCTATCACTCCTTCAGGTTGGTGCTCGTACCCACTTATTACTGCAAGGTAGCTGATGTTTCTTGCACAGGCTCCAGTGGAGGGCTTTTGCCACTGAATCATGCCTCTTTTTGTACTGGTTCTGTGCAAGTGCCGGGCATTCGCTTGCTATGTGGTTTATGGTTTCATTTTTCGTATTGCACTTCCTACATATGGGAGAGATGTTATTTCCGTCTATCGTTCTTTGAACATATCTGGTTCTTAGGGCCTGATCTTGTGCCGCTGTTATCATTCCTTCAGTTTCCTTCTTTAGCTCTCCCCTCTGTAGCCATTGCCTATTGTCATCGCTGGCTAGTTCTTTAGTCTGTCTCATGTATTGTCCGTGCATTGGTTTGTTGTGCCAGTCCTCTGTTTTCTGTCTGTCTTTCTCCTGTCTGTATATTTCTGGGTCTTCGTCTACTTTTATAAATCCTTCTTCCCATGCACTCTTTAGCCACTCGTCTTCACTGGTTTTCAGATATTGCCCCAGTGCTCTGTTTTCGATGTTGACGCAGTCCTCTATACTCTGATTATTATTATTATTATTATTATTATTATTATTATTATTATTATTATTATTCAGCAGATGAACCTATTCATTTAGGACAAGCCTACAGGGGTCATAGACTTGAAATTCGAGCTTCCAAAGAATATGGTGTTTATTTGAAAAAAGTAACAGAAGGTAAGGGAAAATTCAGAAAGTAGGGATTAGTTAATAGGAAAGGAAAAATATATTAACAAAATAAGAAAGGAATATATAGAAAGGTAAGTGTATTATCAAAGTACAAAAATTGTTTCATGGTATAATAATAATAATAATAATAATAATAATAATAATAATAATAATAATAATAATAATAATAATAATAATAATAATAAGGATATGGGATATGCCAATGGAAATTGTACCCATAATCATAGGGGCACTAGGCACGATCCCAAGATCCTTGGGAAGGAACCTGGAAAAACTTAATGCCGAAGTACATCCAGGACTCATGCAAAAAGAAAAGTGATGGACTACTGAGGAGGTAAGATGCAACCCGAAACCTTACACTATAAAAACACCCAGTCGAATTGGGTGATTGTGATAGATAAAAAAAAATTATGATAATAATAATGATAATAATTAATAGTTGCTACGTTACTCATGTAATCCTTTCAGATGTTGATGATTAAAGAATAAAAAATATAAAAAAACAGCGTATCTTTAAGAGTCTCCTCTAGTAAGGAATCTCTGCATTCAGAGCAAATCCAAGCGATACGTTGTCGTTTGATTGGCGACCTCCAAAACCCTCTGATTCCAGCTATATTCCGACCCAGTTGCGCCCATCTGAATGCCGAATTTACATCCAGCGCCGGGAGAAATGAAGGAAAGCACTGGCTGTCCATTCACGCCTAACGGGAACCTGGAACCTGGTCAGTTTGTCACGGTCTGATGCCCTTGTGAGCTAGATGCAACGCTACGGTGATCAGAGCCTCATTCCTAGCCGACGATGAAGGCATTAAATAGGCATTTATCGCCCCCACACCCTCTGCCATATGGGTGAGGAGGGAGGGGATGGGGGGGGGGGGCATGCATTCTGTGATATATTGGCGTCTGACAGAAATCTGTTCTATTTAACACCACCACCTGGCCATCTAGCTCAATGGAACAACCAAGGGCCTCTAGGCCTATGCTTGAGCTAAACAGTTCATCTTAGTGTGCATGGCTTCAGACTTATATGAGCTGAGTAGAACACCCAGTACAAATGGCCTCATGCCCATCTGAGCTGAGCAGGATGCTCTCAGTGCCCATGGCGTCATGCCTTAAACTGAGCAGAACACCTATTGCCAATAGCTTCATGGCTTCATGCCCATCTGAGCTGACCAAAATGCCCAGTTCCAAAAGCCTCATTCACAAACGAGCTGAGCACAGCATCCATTGCCAATGGTTTCTTCGTGGGCCTTCAATTCCGCGCAGGACAATTCAGCGCCGACTATTCAGCGCATGACAATTCAGCACATGACAATTCAGCGCATGACAATTCCGCGCAGGACAATTCAGCACATGACAATTCAGCGCATGACGATTCAGCACAAGGATTATTCAGCGCAGAGACAATTTGGCGAAATATTTGGCGAAATAAAGCTAAAGCATGGAAAATTAAGAAAACAGTGATCAAATTAGTTTTTATTTGTAAATTATTTTTGAAATTCAAAAAATGAATATGATATTTATTGAAATAAGATATGAAAATTATACTAATTTATTCTGTTTTAACGACAGAAAACAAAACAAACTACTTGCATTAAAAATTTTGGCAAGAATCTAAGAGCGTTTACACTTTCAACCATCGAACAATTGACGGTTGTTATTTATGCTATAACAACAAGCGAATAATAGTTACTGGTATTCCTCTAAACTCGGACTGGATGTATTTCCTTTCTGGAGCGTAGTATTTTTTACAAACATTTGCTGAGCTAAAACAAAAACGAAACAAAAAAAGCACCATGGAGCTGATTATATCAGAGAAAGGTCGTGATCATATTCTATTAAATGGATTTTGCTATCGTTTAGATAAAAAACTTCGTAATGAAAAGGAGTCTTGGTGTTCTACACAAGACACATGCAGAGGTCGAATTCATGTTAATGGAAGTTCATGGGAATAAGTTAGGACGCATATATCATGAGGAGTTTTTGAAATTGTAGCAAGACAACGCAGAAAAAAGGATAATGAGAATCAGAGCTGGACACGACGATTACAGAAAAAAAACAAATTATCAGAGAACAGCTAAGGTAATAAAAACGCCAGTTAGTAAATATGGGAATCGAGCAAACAAATTGGAATACTTACAAAATATAAGCTACCTCATGAATTACAGAAATAAATTAGTGTGAATATTTTTGTACGGGAATATTTTATAGTATGTCATTTCAAAAAATATTTTTTTCTACTTTTCAAAATAACAATATGTTACAAATAAAAAATTAATTTGATGACTGTTTTCTTCGTTTTCCATGTTTCTATTTTATTTCGCAAAATGTCTTTGTGCTGAATAGTCCTTGCCCTGAATCGTCATGCGCAGAATTGTCTCTTAGCTGAATTGTCATGCGCGGAATTGTCCTGCGCGGAATTGTCGGTGCTCCTGGTTTCATGGCCATCTGAGCCCATGGCTTCTTGCCCAGCTGAGCTGCGCAGAATGTCCCAGTGCCCATGGCCTCCATGGCCTTATGCCCTCATGACCATCTATGCTGAACAGAAAGACCCTGTGCCCTTGGCTTTATTCCTATCAGGGCTGGGTAGAATTTCTGGTTCTAATGACTTCATGACTATGAGCTGCGCAGTACGTTTCTGTGTTCATGGCTTCATGGCCAAAAGATGAGAAAAATACCAGTTCCAGTGGCCTCATGACCGAATGAGATGAGCAGAACGCCCCAATGCCTATGGTTTCATGTCCATCTGAACTGAGCAGAGTGCCCAGCTCCAGCGACATCATGCCCTAATGAGCTGAGCAGAATGCCCGCTTCCAATGCCCTTATGATCATCTGAAGCAAGCAGGATGCCCCAGTGCCCATGACTTCATGCCCTTCTGGGCTGATCAGAATACCCAACTCCAGTGTCTGCATGCTTATCTGGAAAGGATCAGAACTCACTGGTGCTTGTTCACGCGAGTTTTCCTCCAAATCATTTACAAGCTTTTGATTTGGTTTATTAAATTCTATTTAACATTTTGCTCCATGTCAACAGAGATAGTTTTTGATACATTTGTTTTATCTATCGATTTTCCTCTGATTTCCTTCAATTTTCATTTCATTCATATATAATATTTTTCATCATAATTCATGATAGATCCTTCTGGATATTTTTAGTCTGTGCTCACAATTATAAGCAAATTATTATTCTCTTGTCTTTGCAGAATAATAGCGCAATAATTATTCTTTTATGACAATAGTTACTATCATTATTTCATACATTTTAACAGCAAAGGAAATCGTTGATGTAATTTATTATAGTATAATTTATTATATCTGAATCATTTTTTTTCATCATCTTCTCTACTTGTTATCATTAACATTTGTATACCTCTCGTCTTCTCTCCAGTTTTCCCTTTATTTGCATTATTCCATTCTTGTAGTCTCTCTCTCTCTCTCTCTCTCTCTCCAGGAACGTAATTTTCGGGGGACTGGGGCCAACTGCCCCCCAAGCCTCAACTTGGCCCCCCTCACCCCCTAAGCCCCAAGAAGTAACAGCATGTTTTCTTTTCTAAATGCGCAATCATAAATACTATATGAAATTTCTCGGAAATAATACGTTTCCTGATCCTTTTCTCTCTATTAGCTACCAGTGATGATGAGATAAACAACCAGTGGTAGGAGTATATGATTTTTGCTGAAATACCTTGCTTTAATGCGTGGCTTCAAAAAACACATAAAAATTGCTCAAAAAAAAAAACATCCAAAAAAAAAAAAAAAATACCTGCTGATTAGGCTCTCTTCTCTCGCCAAACCGTCTTTGCCCCCCCACGCCCCCCCCCCCCACCCCCCCGCCCCCAACAAAAATCTGAAATGACGCCCTTGTCTCTCCCTTTAACCTCTAACTACGCTCGTACGCAGTGTTCTCTCTAACTACCCTTGTACACCGTGTACTCTCTCTCTCTCTCCTTAACTACCCTCGTGCGCCGTGTAGTCTCTCTCTCTCTCTCTAACAACCCTAATGCCCAGTGTACTCTCTCTCTCTCTCTCTCTCTCTCTCTCTCTCTCTCTCTAAACAGCAACAGAGTGATAGAGTTTAAAAGAAAGCTAAACAAAATCATTAGGACACTGTGAATGAACATTAAAACCTGCTCCCAGAAATAAGTGAGCACACGATGTCTCCTCGGATGGACTAACAAGTCTTTGAGACATCCAAATCCTTGTAACTCCTTGTAACTCTCTCTCTCTCTCTCTCTCTCTCTATAACTACCCTTGTGCACCGAGTACTCTCTCACTCTCTCTCTCTCTCTCTCTCCTTCTCCCCACCACCCCCATCTCTCTCTTTTTCTCTCTTTCCCTCTCTCCCCCTCAGCCATCCCCCATCTCTCTCTCTCTCTCTCTCTCTCTCTCTCTCTCTCTCTCTCTCTCTCTCGGCAAACAAAACAAAGATTCCAATAGCAGATAAAAGAATTTCCTTCATTCGCTACAGAGAGCTCACTTGGCATCGCGCATCAAGCTCCAGTTCCAACTCCATCGACGACGAACAGACGCCCCATCCATCAAAGATGGCTGCAACATGCCCATGAGCTATGCGATTTCATGTCGGGGCATAAATGGTCAATTGAATATGGCAGCCGTTTGTTGACGAGTCGGTATTTGAATAGGTCGCTGTTTAGTGTTTCATATGGAAATGTCTATTTTACGCATGGGCAGGTTCGCTGTGGGTATCGTGCCAAATGTTTTACAGGTACACCAATGAATTTGCCGCACGCTGTGTCATGAATAGTGGATTTCTTTAGGATTGAACGTCATACATATTTTCAAAAGGCTAATATGGTCATTATGAGCTTTGCCTTAGATTAGCATATGATGTATCCTAAAGTCATTGTAATTTATATATACATATATATTAATATAGATATATTACATATTATCAGAATTTGTATATACCTGCATAGGACACGCACTTACATAGATTATGCATATGAAGTATTCAAAAAATTTTAGTTGATAATAATTTTGTCCCGTCAAGGGATCGAACCACCGTCCAGTGGACGGGAACGAAATCAGGATGGACAGTGACGTTATAAGTTCGGCCAATAGAGATGCTATAAGTTTTATATCGATTCTGACGAAATTATTATCAACTAAAAATTCCCCTTCGATACATATATGAAAATATATCAATTCCAAGGTAGAGCGAATTAAATATTAAAGGACATTTGTAGCTCGAATGATTTATATGAATCACGGTGATGTGATAATTATTCATAACATGGCTACGTGGGTCAAACGTTCGAATTGGCTAACATGGTAGAGGGGGTTTCATATCGATTCTAATTACGAAAACACAGAGTTCGACGGTGATTTGTAAGGTCAGAATCGATATTAAACTTATAGCCTCTCTGTTGGCCGAATTGATACCGTCACTGTCCGTCCTTATTTCGTTCCCGTCCTCTTTACGGTGGCTCGATCCCATGAGGGGACGAAATTATTATCAACTAAAAAATCCCCTTCGGTACATATATGAAAATATATGTCGTAAATGCATTATTGTTTCAATGTTTATTTAGGCTGAAAAGACCAACTGATCAAGTTGGCGAAAGCTTCCTGTATATTTTAATATACTACATGCACACTACTGCGGACTTTATTTTTCAAATAATAATAATAATAATAATAATAATAATAATAATAATAATAATAATAATAATAATAATAATAATAATGGGAGTGTTTCAAGAGATCATGTTAATGTAAAAACCTACTTTAACACGTTTTTCTGTCAACTTAATTCTGGAAATACCGCCTACAAAAATGAATTAATATCCAAAAAATATGAGTAAAAATATTAAGATAAATTCGTCACATAATATAAATCATTAACATTTTTTTTTTTTGTAAATAAAAAAACGTTTTAGAATAATTTAGGGAAATTTGCTCCCAAACCTAAAAATATAAAGCAAAGAAATTCGCTCCTGTAAAAAATAATCATAAGAAAAAGGAATTACAACGAGGGAAAAATAGATCCGTTAATGTGGGCTGGGGAAAAATAGGGAATATCTTTTTCCCTTTCTTTTATTATTAGAGGAAACCCGATAAATACGAGACAGGTAGGTATCTTGGCGGGACAAATAAAATCAAAACGTTACGAAAACAACCAATTAATTCCACAACACTACTTCTTTTTCCTTAGGTAATTCCATTTAGTGATAAAAAAAAATATATACCACCTTTAGGAGAGATACTCTCTCTCTCTCTCTCTCTCTCTCTCTCTCTCTCTCTCTCTCTCTCTCTCTCTCTCTCTCTATAGGAAATGGACGCTTCTTTATAAAGGTAAATGCTTATATAGCATGATGATGCAAGTTTATGAATGCATGTGTGTGTGTGATTATAGAAACATACATTAAGTCAATTTATACCTACTCAACATTAAAATCTATTGTGTGACGAACAAATGCTTGTAGTCATAAAAATATTTCGTTTAATCTTTGAATATCACCATTTTTTCTTTTTGTATCATATCATTTTTCATTAAAATCTTTAAAGTCATCCACAGTCACCTTCTTGAGTGATGCTAATTAAATCATATGTTTTAAATTCTATTTATTTATTTATTTTTATTTTCTATTCTTTTGCGTTTTCAAAAATGATAACCGAGTATTATGAAAAAGAAGACATCCAGTTTCGTTATATTATTTTCTCCGCAATATGATCAATGTTCAATATTATTTTCTCCACAATGATTAATGCAATATTCTTCTTCTCTTCATGGAATTATTAAAAAAAATAATTAATTTCCAGGCTTTAATTAATCAAAGGCTTTGTAGTGACAAGCATATCCAAAAAGCGCGAAGAATTCGAGAAACTGAGACGGCATTGCGATTTCTACAAATACCCATGTATCTGGTAAAATGTAACCAGCAGATTTTATTTTAAGAATTCGTATCTGTTCTATTTAAATGTCAACTTTTATGATCCCTCTGCCTCATCATTCCCCTTGATTCGACTCTTCCTATTTCCCTCTTCTTCTTTTCTTTATCCATGTTCCTCTACGACTCTACTGGAGTGAAAAGACAAAAAAAAAAAAAATAAAAGCTAAAATATTAAAAAGTTGATTCCGGGCCAGTCACTTGTTAGAGAAACGTAACATGCCTCGTCTACCATTTCAATTTTCTTTATGCAAATTAATTCCTTTTTTTGTTTTTTTTTTTTAATGATTCGCACTGGTCGGGTCTGGTAGGCCTTGGGAGTTGTGGACAGCAAAGACCAAGCTAAACAGAATTAGTTGAAATTCGCAAGAGTTATCTAATTAATGAGTAAATGACTGTATCATAAGTCACTATCATGTTAAAAGTTAAGTAATAATGCTTACAGTAGTGGGGTTTTTTTTTTAGTTAATAAATTAATAAATAAACAAAAATAAATATCTATCTTTCTACTTATACACATTCGCGCACACATACAAATATAGTGAATATACTATAAAGGAATTGCGTGATTATTTATCAAAATGAAGAAAATAATGAAAATATTTAACCTTTATGAATTTTTAGTCTCTGAGAACCTGTGACATTGATCTCTGAAAGTTAACCTTTGATGAAATCACGAAAATGTCAGTCATTTCGAGAAGGTTAGATAATTCTAATGTTTTTATAAAGTTTCACCGAAACCCGATGACCAGTTCTCATGTAATAGTCTGTGAGCACAGACAGATCGATATATATATATATATATATATATATATATATATATATATATATATATATATATATATATATCTATATAAGGTTAAACATTTTTGTTATTCTCTTCAGTTTGATATATCATAACGCAATTCCTTTATGGTTACGTTCACTGTATTTGTATGTGTGCGTATGTGTATAAGTAGAAAGATAGGTATTTATTTTTTCTATTTATATATTATATGGAAAAACACACACACACACACACACATATATATATATACTATATATATATATATATATATATATATATTATATATATATATATAGAGAGAGAGAGAGAAGAGAGTAGAGAAGAGAGAGAGAGGAGGGGAGAGAAGAGCTGGAGAGATAGAGAGAGGAGAGAGAGAGAGAGAGAGAGAGAGAGCGAGAGAGAGAGAGAGACAGTATTTCATGTTATTATGCTACCTGGTGGACACGTTAGTGGACAGACAGACAGATCTTACACTTATTTTAGTTTCCTTGGTTGAGGCAAACAAACAAATCAGAAAGATTTCAAACACAGAAAAAAAAAACTTTTTAATGTCCATTTCATGCAACCCATTTCCTGTTTTTTGCCTTTTTCTTCCATACATCCCTTACTGGAAGAGATGAACTTTGGCGTTGCTGGAAGAGATGGGTCAGGGAGGGAAGGAGCTGGAAAAGTTTTGTGAATAACGCTGCCCTTTTTTGTGGGGGTTTTTGGGGGGGAAAGAGGGGGGGGGGGGGGGGGGGGGAGTGGAAAGGTCCGCAGCATATTCCAATATCAGAAGTTTCTCCATATCCGTCTCGAGTCTTTTATTTCATTGAAAGATCAATGATTTTTCTTGACTCGTGTTTCACAGGCCCGACGGATCTTTGAATGGGAGGGAGAGAGAGAGAGAGAGAGAGAGAGAGAGAGAGAGAGTATGAGTTGGTAGGGAGTGGGAGGTGAGAGGAGTATAGCATCATATCTCTGCATTTCTTTCCAAGCCTCTAAAGGGGGATGGGTGCATGGGGGCTGGGGGTTGGGAATTGAATGCAGGGGGGGGTGGGAGGGGTCGAGTAAAGCACCTTATATCACTGCATTTCTTTCCAAGGCTCTGGTCTTTCATTCTCCATTTATTCTTCTTGGCTTTTTTTTTTTATTGCGTTTCTTGTCCCTGCTTTCTCTTCTTTGAAAGTCAGAACGAATTTTGACTCCTTATTTCGTAGGAAGAGTCTCACTAATCTAATCATTACATTTTTGAAACTGAGCAAAGTACCAAAATTTCGGATCTTATTTTGAAAAAGCTTATGTGTATGTGTATCTATCATTTTAAAATGAAAATATCAATTATGTGACAGCTTACTCATAGTTTTCGGTGATTTTCAAAATCCTACAAGAACGTTTTCAAAATCCTAAAAGAATTTTTTCAATATACTAAAAGAATGCTAATGCTATGTTGCCACCTTCTATCGTTAGCTCATCAAATGTCCTAAAGTATCCTTGCGTGACGTTACCGCCATCTACCGGGAGCTCTTCTAATGTCCTAAAGTATCCTTACGTGATGTTACCGCCATCTACCAGGAGCTCTTCTAATGTCCTAAAGTATCCTTGCATGATGTTACTGCCATCTACCAGGAGCTCTTCTAATGGTTTAAAGTATCCTTGCGTGAATAAGTACGCAGCCGTCATTGATGATCCCTGGCTTGCCTTCGTCGGTCTGACTAACCTGGTGCCGTTCATTTGAAAAATCAAGTTTGACGGCAGAAGTGTGAACTCAGTAGAGCGCTGGCTGAATGAAGTTGCCGAGTTCCCGTGTTTTCCTGCGAGTTGCTTCAAGGTAAGGTCGAGCCAACATGCCCTACTAGGTTAGGTTAGGTTGGTTAGGTTGGTTAGGTTAGGTTAGTTCTTCAAGGGGGGTACGGGGGGCAAAGCCCCCTGGTCAGGCAACATGCCCTACTAGGTTAGGTTAGGTTGGTTAGGTTAGTTCTTCAAGGGGGATACAGGGGGCTTGGCCCCCCGGTCAGGCAACATGCCCTAGGTTAAGTTAAATTAGTTTGGTTATATGTCAATCTATCTTTAATTTTGTATTTATGTATTTATTAATTCATATTTGGGACCTATTACACATTTACCATTCAGAACTTAAATCCCACCCTTCTCTAGGCCCATTTATGTTTGTATTTATTCATATTTCGAACCCATTGCACATTTACCATTAACTCCTTAACCAACCATTTTTCTTTTATTACCCTTAACACTGCCAATCTTATTTTGTTAACTACTTGTTTGTTTACCTCAGCCCCACACCCCCTCAACCAATAGCATCAAAGCATTTTTACTACCTCACCCCATCTCTCCTACCCGGTTTTCTATGGTCTGGCCTGCTTTCACCTCTTAACCGTACAACGACATCATTGTTGAAACTGTCGTCATGGCTGCATCTAGTGCATCAACTTCGCGCTCGTCCGAGCCCATCAGTAGAGAGAGACTGCCAGCTGCATGTAACAACTGTTGGTAGATCTAGTGTACCTATCCGCAGCGGCCCAGAGTATGGCAGTTGCAGTTTTTCTATGCAGTTTTACCTCCTGAGCAAGAATTTGAAGTAATATTTATTCGGACGACTCTAATTTACCTTTGAACTCTATCCTACGGTAAAGGGGATTCCCATTGGGAACCGGGGTTTTGGGGTGGGGTTATTTTGGGTGGGGACGACTCCCCAACTCTATAAACCTACGGTCAAGGGGACCCCCAGTGGGAACCGCCGGGGTTTTGGGTGGGAGAAACACTTGGGGGGAGATTTTGCCGTGTTATTGTGGTATTTCCCACAATTTTATCACTTTTAAAAACACGAAATACAGGCGGAAATAAGAAATAACAAAACTAGCTATAGTGGAGCCGTTCCACATCCATATTTGTCTACTACCACTACTACCACAACAATGAATCCTACTACGCATGCGCTAATGCTACTGCGCATGCGCTAACTGTAAGGGAGCTTTTGGCCTAAACTCGGACTTCTTAGTGAGGAAAGAAATGGGGGTTTACGGGAGGGATATATGTATTTAGCCAAACACGTTACAGTATGACCCCTACATTGCTACCGGACTGAGTGAAGGATTGGGTGGTAACAGGGTTCCCAGATTTGGCAGTTTCTCGCCAAATTTGGCTTTTTTTCCTAATTTGGTGGGTAAAAATTCACTTTGGCTGGTTAGTGGTATTTTGGCTGGTTTTCAAACACTTTCTATTTGAGCTAAACACTGATCCCACGTTTGAGGAATCTCTCCCCAGATTGGGAATTTTTGAAGGTTTTCAGGAAAATCTGGGGGGGGAATTTGAATAGGTTTTCAGTAAAACTTGGTAACATTTAAGCAAATATGTAGATGGAATTAAAATAAAAATCACACACACACCAGATGACCACAAAACAGGCTGCCGGATTCTCAGGGAACGAGCCTCATTTCAAAATTTCAATTCATTCTCGTTTTTTTTCCTGCATTCTTATATTAGTTTATATTATCTAACTAAAACTATGATGCCGCTATACAAGCATATATATGATAAAAAATATGCATTTATAAAGATAGATATAACGCACATATATTTGCCGGTTATTTGGGAGGTTTGGTTTGGATTACCATTGGCGTGATTTTGGCTGGTTTCATGGTAGACTTTGGCTGGTTGGTAGTGGTGTCATCTGGGAACCCTGGCTGGTAACCATACGTTGAGTTACATAAAAGCATTTACCTAATTTGTTTATTAAACATATGTGAATTCTAGTGTTTATTCCTTTTCATTTTTCCATAGTATTTGTATAATAACTGTTTTGAAATATTCCCACCTAATCATTTCACCATATATAACTTGAAATATTATGTTATAATTGAGGACAGACACCTAAAAATGCCTACATGTTGATATAGAACTCAGTTTTAGGACGTTTCGATACCTACCTACCTACCTACCTGTTACGTGAAATTGCACATTGCGTTGCATATTACATACACACTCCCTATATCATTTATACACAAGTCAATCCCTCCCCTTTCCAGTATTCACGACTGGCTCTTTACGTTACACCATTTACAATGCATTTCTCACCGATACCAATACCTATATTAAAGTTTGCCATTATTATTATAAAACCTACATTTCAATATATAATATTAAATATATAGTTTGCCATTATTCTTATAAAACCTACATTTCAATATATTCCATTATACACTTTGACAAGATTACAATTTACACCTCCCTTCCAGTTTCCTTACTATTACGCAGTTATGTATGGTTACTTTTTACATTTTACAACACTTCCACACCCATCAAAGTTATGGTTTATATGTCATTTTACCTACTGGGCCAAATCCCATCCCCCGGTTAGGCAACATACCCTTAGGTTTAGTTTGTTATATGTTGGTTTACCTACTAGTTTTACTTCCTTGAAGGGGGTTACCCGGTAGGCTAGGTTGGTTAGTTCTTCAAGGGTGGATACCGGGGGGGGGGGGGGTTACATTCCCTACTTGGTTACCTACTAGGTTAGGTTTGGTTAGGTTACATTCCTTACTAGGTTAGGTTAGGCCTTTAAGGGGGGGTATGGGGGGGTACAGGGGGTGAAGCCCCCATGGTCAGGCAATATTCCCTACTAGGTTAGGTTAGGTTAGGTTTGGTTAGGTTACATTCCTTTACTAGGTTTACGTTAGGCCATTAAGGGGGTACGGGGGGGCGAAACCCACCTGGTCAGGCAATATTCCCTACTAGGTTAGGTTAGGTTAGGTTTGGTTAGGTTACATTCCTTACTAGTTACGTTAGGCCCTAGTATTTCCCTACTAGGTGAGGTTAGGTTACGTTCCTTACTAGGTTAGGTTAGGCCTTTAAGGGGGGGTAAACGGGGGGGCGAAGCCCCCCTGGTCAGGCATGTTCCTACTAGGTTAGGTTTAGGTTTAGGTTGGTTATGGTTACATTCCTTACAGGTTAGGTTAGGGCCCTTTTAAGGGGGGGGTATAACTGGGGGGCGAAGCCCACCTTGGTCAGGCAATATTCCCTAACTAGGTTATGGTTACATTCCTTTACTAGTTGGTTTAGGTTAGGCCTTTACAAGGGGGGGTAACGGGGGGGCGAAGCCCCCTGGTCAGGCAATAATTTCCCTACTAGGTTAGTGGTTAAGGTTAGGTTGGTTTAGGTTACCATTGCCTTACTAAGGTTAGGTTAGAGGCCCTTTAAGGGGGGGGGGTTACGGGGGGGGCGAAGCCCACCCCCTGGTCAGGCAATATTTCCCTACTAGGTTAGTTGGTTAGGTTTACATTCCTTACTAGGTTTACGTTAGGCCTAGTAATTTTCCCTACTAGGTTAGGTTTAGGTTACGTTCCTTACTAGGTTAGGGTTAGGCCTTTAAGGGGGGGTATGGGGGGGCGAAGCCCCCCTGGTCAGGCAATGTTCCCCTACTAGTTAGGTTAGGTTTAGGTTTGGTTAGGTTACATTCCTTACTAGGTTAGGTTAGGGCCTTTAAAGGGGGGGGGGGGGGGCGAAGCCCCCCTGGTCAGGCAATATTCCCTACTAGGTTTTAGGTTGGTTTAGGTTACATTCCTTACTAGGTTACGTTAGGCCTAATATTTCCCTACTAGGTTAGGTTAGGTTCGTTCCCTTACTAGGTTTATGGTTAGGCCTTTAAGGGGGGGTACTGGTGGGGGGGCCCGGAAAAAGCCCCCCTGGTCATGGCAATGTTCGCCTACTAGGTTAGGTTAGGTTTACGGTTTACATTCCTTACTAGGTTTATGGTTAGGCCTTTAAGGGGGGGGTGACGGGGGGGGCGAATGCCCCCCTGGTCAGGCATATTGCCCTACTAGGTTAGGTTTAGGTTAGGTTACATTCCTTACTAGGTTTAGGTTTAGGTTTAGGTTGGTTAGGTTACATTCCTTACTAGTTAGGTTTACGGGCCTTTTAACGGGGGGGTTAACGGGGGGGGCGAAGCCCCCCTGGTTCAGGCAATATTCCATACTAGGTTAGGTTAGGTTAGGTTGGTTAGGTTACATTCCTTACTAGGTTACGTTAGGCCTAGTATTTCCCTACTAAGGTTAGTTATGTTACGTTCCCTTACTAGGTTAGGTTAGGCCTTTAAGGGGGGTAAAACGGGGGGGGGGACGAAGCCCCCTGGTCAGGCAATATTCCCTACTAGGTTAGGTTAAGGTTACATTCCTTACTAGGTTAGGTTTAGGCCTTTAAGGGGGGTACGGGGGGGTGCAGCCCCCCTGGTCAGGCAATATTCCCTACTAGGTTAGGTTGGTTGGTTACATTCCTTACTAAAAAAAGGTTCGTTGGCCTAGTATTTCCCTACTAGTTAGGTTAGGTTAGCCTTTGTAAGGGGGGGGTAACGGGGGGCGAAGCCCCCTGGTCAGAGGCAATATTTCCCTACTAGGTTAGGTTTACATTCCTTACTAGGTTAAGTTAGGCCTTTAAGGGGGGGTACTGGGGCAAAGCCCCCCTGGTCAGGCAACATTGCCTACTAGGTTAAGTTCCCTACTAGGTAAGGTTACATCCCCTGCTAGCTTAGGTTATGTTAGGTTGGTTTGGTTCTTTAAGGGGGGTTACAGCAGGTCCAACCCCACCCCTGGTCAGGCAACATCCCCTACAAGTTTAATTAGTTTTGTTATATGCTAACCTATGTTTAATTTGGTCTTTTGTATTTATTAAAAAACAACTATAGCCCTATTACACATTTACCACCCAGGACTTAAATCCCACCCTCCTGGGCCCCTTATATATTATTTGTATTAATTCATATTTTGAACCCATCCCACATTTACATTTAGTTCCTTAACTACCCATTTACTTTTATTACCCTTAACATTGCCAACTTATCTTGTTAAGTGCTTGTTCATTTACCTCAGCCCCACCCTGCCTCAACCAATAGCATCAAAGCATTTTTACTACTCCACCCCACCTCTCCTACCCTGTTTTCTACGGTCTGGCCTCCTGCCACCTCCTAACTGTAGAACTCCAACACTGTTGAATCTGCCGCCATGACATCCACTGCTGCATCTACTTCACGCTCGTCCCAGCCCCTCACCAGGAACTCTTTGCCAACTTCATGTAACAATTGTTACATGAGTTACAAAGATTTTTCTGCCTTTTACTCAGGTAATTATGATCGACTAATCGGTTTTTGCCAGGACCACGGCCTCCTGAGAAAGCAGGTCTTTTGCCCCCATTCAGTTACAAAGATTTTTCTGCCTATTACTCAGGTAATTATGAACGGCTGGTCTGTTTATGCCAGGACCACGGCCTCCTGAGGAAGCAGGTCTTTTGCCCCATTGTGGGAATGAGTGCCGCCTACAATCTGCAAAAAAAGTGCTTTAAGGCAAATACCTTACGAATAGTTTGTTGGATTCTACATGTAACCGTGATATGACCCGGCCCTAGATTCATGGCAATATTATATTACACCTATAACCATTTATGACCTACTCCATATTTTCATGTTTATAATTGGTATTTTTCCCTCCACGTTTACCTTTAGGTGTGACCGGTCTTATCGACCACATAGTAAGAAAGCGAAAAAACGCTGTTCTTACTACTTTTCATTGTTTAAGGGCACTTGGTTCTCTGGGTCCCACCTTGATGTTGAGACAGTTCTGTTCTCGCATACCTGTATGTGAGTGATTTTTTTTCTTACAAGGTTGCGAGAACAGAACTTGGACTGTCGGACTCGACAATTAATGATTGGGCCAGCTTCTCCCGGAAGTAAGTATTTTGCTTATCCCCTCACCATTTTCCATTCATACCCCCTCCTTCCCCCCCCCCTCCCCCCCCCCCCTCCCTCTCTCTCATACAACCTGCCTTGTATTATTATGAAATTTACCCTACTTAATTACCTCCCCTAACACTGACTTTTATTTCAGGTCATAGTTAATTGGTGCTTCCAACAGAAGAAGCAAATAGGTGGGCCCGGCACAATTGTTGAAATCGATGAGGCGAAGTTTGGGAGAAGAAAATACAACGTAGGTCCGCCTCATCGAGGCCAGTGGGTATTCGGTGGTATCTGCAGGCAGACCCTGGAGTTTTTCGTTGTTCCCCGTACCCGACAGACGAGTGGGACTCTGCTTGCAGTTATCAAAGATACATTGTGCCGGGTACCACATATTATTTCTGACTGTTGGAGGGCTTATGACTGCCTTCGAGATGAAGTTATGTCCACTTGACAGTCAACCACTCGATGAACTTTGTGGACCCAGAAACCGGTGCCCATACTAATACTATTGAAAGGAGGTGGAGGGAACTCCGGCAAGTCCGACGCCAAGATACGGAAGGAGAATGTATAACTTCGTCGGGTACATGGCTGTTGCTTATTTCAAGCTGCATTTTGAGGAACCCAAGACCCGCCTCCACGCATTCTTAAAGGCAGCTGCTGCTTTGTACCCTCCACCCCTTTAAGGTAAGCTCCAAACATTATTCTTAATTATTATGTTTAGGAAAGTGAGTGTTAGGCTTTCGCCGAAAGTTGCGTCAAGGTATGTTACTATTCAGTGGGGTGCTACTAAGACAACTTGTACCTTCCACCTTACTCCGCCCATCACCTGTGCGTTACCCCCCCCCCCCCCCACCCCCCCCCCCCCCCCCCCCCCCCCCCTTTGTGAAACATATGGCTCCGTGGTGGTTGGGGGAATTTAAAACATGGCGGCTGTGTTTACATTTCCTTCACCCGTAAAACGAATACTTGGTACCTTTCCTATAGGACCGTTCTTCGGTGACTTAGACTATGGCAATTGACATTTTCTATGTTATTTTAGTTGCTTTACAAGGGTTGTAAGGAATATTTTTTTCGTTTGGTTGGAACTAAACTTTAATATACCTTTGAGTTTGGTGCGGCTATTATGTAACTTTCAAAGGTCAATTACTGCTTAGTTACAGCCGGCCGAATGGATATTACTTTTAAATCTTGTAAAGTAACTAAAATAACATAGGAATCAGTCAATTGCCATAGTCTAAGCCACAGCGGATTGCTTCTGTAGAAATACCCAACTGTTACTTAAGTTACAAAGAATTCTCTGCCTATTACTCAGGTAATTATGACCGGCTCATCGAGTTAAGCCAGGACCACGGCCTCCTGAGAAAGCAGGTCTTTTGCCCCCATTGTGGGAACGAGTGCCGTCTAGATTTGCAGAAGAAATGCTTCAGGTAAATTTCTTACATGTTGTTTGTTAGTTTCTACATGTAACCGTAATATATTTCGCCCCTACATTATTGTAAATATTAGATTTCATCTATACCATTTATGGCCTACTCCATATTTTCAGGTTTTGAGGTTTGTAATTGGTAATTTTCTTTCCACATTTTCTTAGGTGTGACCAGTCTTATAAGCCTTACAGTAAGAAGGCGAAGAAGCGTTGTTCATACTACTTCTAATTATTTAATGGGACTAGGTTTTCTGGGTCCCACCTTGATGTCGAGACAGTTCTGTTCTTTGCATACCTGAATGTGAGTGATTTTTTTTCTTACAAGGTTGCGAGAACAGAACTTGGACTGTCGGACACAACCATTAATGATTGGGCCAGCTTCTCCCGGGAAGTATGTTTTTCTCTCTCTCTCTCTCTCTCTCTCTCTCTCTCTCTCTCTCTCTCTCTCTCATATACCAACCATTCTTGTATTATGTTATTTTCCCTGCTTAATTTCCTTCGCTAACTACTTTTTATTTCAGGTCATAGTTAATTGGTGCATCCAACAGAAGAAACAAATTGGTGGGCCCTGCACAACTGTTGATATCGATGAGGCGAAATTCGGAAGGCGGAAATAAAACGTAGGTCGCGTCATCGAAGGACAGTGGGTGTTCGGTGGTATCTGTAGGCAGACCCGAGAGTTCTTAGTTGTTCCTGTTCCCGATAGGACCAGTGGGACTCTGCTTGCAGTTATCAAGGAATACATTGTGCCGGGGACCACTATTATTTCAGACTGTTAAGGGCTTATGACTGCCTGGGAGACGAAGGGTACGTCCATTTGACAGTCAACCACTCAACTCTGTGGACCCAGTAACCGGTGCCCATACTAATACAATAGACAGTAGGTGGAGGGAACTCCGGGAGTCTACTCAGAGATACGGGCAGCGTATGTACAACTTCGTCGGGTACTTGGCAGTTGCGTATTTGAAGTTACATTTTCAAGACCCCAAGACCCGACTCCACGCCTTCATAAAGGCAGCTGCTGCTTTGTACCCTCCACCCCTTTAAGGTAAGGTTAAAAAATTATTCTTAATTATTATTTTATAGAAAGGTGAGTGTTAGATTTTTGCCAAAAGTTACTTTAGTCTATATTACTATTCCGTGGGGTGGTACTAGTCACTTAGGCAACTCGTACCTTCCTTCTCACCTCCCCCGGCCCCCCGAGTGTGCCATCTTCCCCTTAGGGAACATATGGCTCCGTGGTGGTGAAGTTCAAACATTGCGGTTATGTTTACATTTCTCTGCCTGAATCGAATACTTGATAGATCGATCTATAGAAGTATTCCACGGTAACCTAGACTATGGCAATTGACGTTTTCCTGTGTTATTTTACTTGCTTTACAAGAGTTGAAGGGAATATTTTTTTCGTTCTACTGGAACTAAACTTTAATTGACTTTTGGACTCTGTACGTAGATTCGTTGACTGTCCTGTAGTCTTCAAAGGTAAATTACTGCTTAGTTACAGTCGTCCGAATGAATATTACTTTCAAATCTTGTGGAGCAAGTAAAATAACATGGGGAAACGTCGATTGCCATAGTCTAGGCCACTGCGGATTGCATCTGTAGAAATACCTTTTTTTTTTTGTAATGTAGTAAGTGATAATTTGGGTACTTTATATTTAGATTGTTATATTTGGATTGTGTAATCAAAGTTGGAGTTTGGTAACTTAGGTTTGCAGTTTTAATTCAGAATTTTGTGGAATTCAGGTTTGGGCATGTGGGAAGTTAGTTGGGTAACTTATGTCCGAGGTTTAACTCAGGGTTTTGTGGAATTCAGGTGTCGAGTTTGGGAAATTAACATTTGGTAACTTAGGTTTGGGGTTTAATTCAAGATTTTGTGGAATTCAGGTTTGGTGTTTGGTGTTTGGGTAACTTGGTTTTGGATTTTGTAAATTCAGGTTGGAGTTTAGGAAACCCAAGTCGGGTAACTTAGGTTTGGGGTTTTTAATTCAGAATTTTTTATTCAGGTTTGGGAGTTTGGGAAATCCAAGGTTAACTTAGGTTTGGGGTTTTCATTCAGAATTTTGTTTAATTCAGACTTAGGAGTTTTGGAAACTAAAGTTTAACTTGGGCTGGGGGTTTTACTTAGGTTTGGGATTTTAATTCAGAATTTTGAATTCAGGCTTCGAAGTTTTGTAAACCCAAGTTAGTTAACTTGGTTTGGGGTTTTAATTGAAGATTTTGTGAAATTCAGGTTTGGGAGTTTGAGAAGTTTAAGTTGGGTTACTTAGGTTTGGGGTTTTATTCAGGATTTTGTGGAATTAAAGTTTGGGGTTTGGTCAACTTGGCAATTCTAAGCCTTCATTCTGCAGTAAAGTAGACTATGGCAGTTGACATTTTCCTATGTTATTTTACTTACTGAACAAGAATTTAAAGTAATATTTAGGTAATTTATACAATAGCTCCGCCACAGTAATTTTGATTTTTTTTTTCTGATGAATTACTTAGTGTTTTATCTAAAGCTGACCATTTTTTTGAGGAGGAACAATATTTTTACCCTATGTTAACCTTTCCAATCTTGGGGGACCCCCAGTGGGAAAAAGGTTTTTGGGTGGGAAATGAATTAAAGCATCTGTTTTAACATACGAATAACGGCACATGTAGAATTAACAATAAACAAGGCCACCAGCTAACCTAAAACCACCTA
Organism: Macrobrachium nipponense; assembly: GCF_015104395.2. Taxonomy (NCBI): domain Eukaryota; kingdom Metazoa; phylum Arthropoda; class Malacostraca; order Decapoda; family Palaemonidae; genus Macrobrachium; species Macrobrachium nipponense. The sequence continues at coordinate 23,005,220 of NC_087205.1, read as the reverse complement.
ACCTAACCTAGTAGCCATATCCTTAACTAGCTGGGGGGCTTCGCCCACCCCTGCAACCCCCCCTTACACAGCCATATTAAATATAAGACAGCCTAAAACCCTTTGTGTACTTTACTTAGGTTGGAGGGTAAAGGTGAGCTGCCATCTTTAAGAATGCATGGAGCCTAGTATCCTGTACTTTAAAATTCAGTTTAAAATTGGCAAGAGCCAGTATCTAACAAACTGATCCTTTCGATGACTGTATTTGGGCAACAGATTCTTCAAATCCCACCACCGCCTCTCAATAGTATTAGTATGAGCTCCAGTGTGCGAGTCCACAAAGTTCAAGGAGTGGTTGACTCTTCAATTAAGAAAATGAAGAAATGCCTCCACATTTAGGCAATCGTATGCCTTCCAACAGTCTGAAATGATGGTAGTGCAGGGCTCTATATAATCACTCACTTTTAAAAACACCGTGATCTTGGCAGTACTTTATCATTCTTTCGATGTTACCACCATAATGTAAAACAAAATCATTATAATTTAAATAACAATTGAGACAAGAACTATTTCTATATGCATTAAAAATTGTATAATTTATCTAAGTGTGGATTTTTGTAGAACTACCTTTTTCCTATTTCAGTTTTTTAGTGTGATAACTCAGTAAGTTTATATCTTGTTCCAAGTTTTTCATATGCTCTAGCATTTTGAGATTGTGCAGGAATTTACTGCCTCATAATTAGAAATTGTACTAGACTACCTCCTAAGTGGCAAGTTTTACTGAAATCCTTAATACAGTTTCAGATTCAGGAAAGTTTGACCCCTGCTAATTACGGCAAACAAGAATCCTAGAGCTATAGACTCCTAACTCCATCGGTAACTATTTCTTACATCAGAACTATCGGGTAAGAAATTTTAATATTCTTAATATGACCCAACCATACTCAACCCAACTTGCAAGCCAGTCCTCCCCCTTCAGGGGCGGTGCCCCTGAAAGGGGAAGACTTCTTTTGGCGCATGGTGATCTAGTCTACTGTATGCCAAAAAGGGCTTGCAATAAAAAATGAGTCTTAAGTTTTAAGCTTACAACTTTATTCTATTCTAGAATTTGTAACTTATGCAGTGATTCTTTGGAAATCTCTAACTTAGATGGTATTGAATTTTCAAGGAAATTCAGAAGTCTTTTGTCACTTTCTCAGTTTTGGTGGAAAAACTAAGATTCATTGGATAAATGGAAGCTTTAAATTGAGTAGACTTGAAAATTGCAAACTGGACTGTAGTGAATAATGATATTGAACTTAAACTTTATCACTGGTAAAGTTAAAATTAAATTCAATGTATATACTGAGTTTTGAATGTCTTAAATGTTAATTTTAAATATCTGAGTTAATATTGATCTGTAACTGTATGAAGCTACTTGTATAAAGTAACTCAAGAATCAGAACTTTTAGTTCCTTTAATTTCACTTTGATTTGCAAAGTGCAGTTACATACCCTTTTGTTTGGTCATAAAGCTAATACTGTTTTTTTCATGGCAGGTTTGATGGTCTGAAGAACCATAGCGAATGAGTTGTGGTCGACTAAATGGATGGTAATAGACATTGGAGAGGGAGTCTTGCAAAATAAGTTACCTGTTCATCCATTCTCTGCTCTGCTGAAACTTGCTGCACACCCTGCTTTCTCAATTGAATTTTTTGCCTTCTGGGAAGTTATACACGGAATGATTCAAGCAAACTGAGCTGGTGTTTGACAGTCGGCCTTTCCAGACTTGTGTAAGCAGTAAAAAACTAACTTTTGCTGGTTTGTGTAATTTTGATCCAAACCTTGGAGATATTTTGTAACCTGGTAGCAAGAATCTGTTACTGGATGATAGAAGCTCCCAGTAATTTAATATTGCACCAAGGTTTGATATGCTTTAATTGTATTCTTGGTGTCTGAAAAGTTTGAGTTTGAAGATCCTTGGGGAACATTTAGCTAGTCTGGGAAGAAATGAAGCTACTTAGCCGCTGAATTTTATTTTAGAAATACTTTAAGGACGTTAATGGTACATTGGTCATATGTCAGTCACTGAAAATTTCTAAAAGCGTCTCAAGATATGGACTGAAAAATGTCCTTCCTGCTAATTTATATTACATATTTGACATACCCATAGGCTATTATAATGAAGCAAATGTACAAATGGATTCCTAGCGTATAGTCTATGCTTTAAAACATGTTTTTAACGTAATTTAAGATTTATATGAATAGTTATTTTACCCAGCATTGCCTATAAATAAAAGGTTAAACATGCTGTGTGTTCACTGCATAAATGGATGCACTTCATAATATTGAATAATTAACACAATTTAGAATTTAAAACTTAGGATTTTTGAGAGTAACAATGGGCAATAGAAGTTGAACGGGTGTATAGTTAATGTGGTGGTTGACAATAGTCTGAGTCAAATGTAACTACGTTATTTACTTCGTTAACTTTGTTTCATTAACTTTGGGATGTTGGAAATTTTTAGTTAACTGACTTAAGCCCCTTGTCAAAGTGAGGAAAATTGCATGGAAAAACAAGGATAGGTAAATACTAAGACCTCAGACGGTAAATGGCAAATGGTTTGAGTAACATTTTGCTCAAATTTTCATCAATTGGCAAGCACTGCAGCGAGTTGAAAAGTATGGCCATTGTTCCTAGACAGTTGGGGTGATGGTATACAGAACGTAGATTTTAACTAAGCGGGTATCTTAAATTATAAGTTAATATCAAAGCAGTTGCCACATTACGGCTGTGATTTTGAATTTAAAACAATTGCCGCAAAGTCTTAGACCACTGGATATTAACTTTTGCTTAATATTTTGTAACACTTACTTGAAATTCAGCTAGCAATGTTCTTGAAAAACCTAGTGGTTGCCATAGGAAAGGAAGTGCTATCTGTGCACCTCACGCTGTGCTATGTAGCTATTACTTTGTGGCTTTTTATTTTTTTTTTTTCCCCTCCTAGCTGCAACTTTCTCGTATTGTAGTACGCCCATCCATATACTCTTAATTTCCACCCTCTCCTAACAATTGTTTCATAGTTTTAAATGCTAAGTTTTCCTCCTTTGTAACCTTTCCAATCACAAATTTCCTTAAACGCTAATGACCACGTAGGTTCCAGTGTTCAGCCTCTGCCCTAATATTTTTTTTCTCTGGTTATATGGTGGAGTCAGGTGGGATTTTTTGTACATTTATCTTCATAAAGATGGAACTGCATAGAAATCATTAATTTTGTAGGGAATGTTATGTTTGCTCAATGCGATGGCGGGAAAACTTCTGGATTTTTGTTTCTGATGTCACTTTGAGCACAGTTCGTCAGCAAAGCTTGACTGTGTGAACGGGGCTTAAGCGTTCAATCCTAGATTGCTATGGCAGTAATAAATATTTCAGCTCGGGGCCACATAGGTATACATGGAATATAGTGACAAGACACCCAATCTAGTAAAGAGAAAAATTATAATTGGCAATATTCCCATAGCTGATGTAGCAAAATAGTAATCTTTATGGCAGTGACAGTAATATGAAAATAATAGATAGTAAAAAATTTTCAAGCGGTTTATACAGGTAATGGTTCCTGGGCGCCGCCTCCTTCCCACGATTATAAGCAGTTGCCTTGCCCAGTTAAGCAAATAGCTTTACATTAAGTCCCATCCACACGGTCGAGCTTTGCAAGACGAACTTTGTATTGTGACGTCAGAAGCAGGAAAGGTCTGAACCATATCTGCTGTTCCTCTGGTTCTGAGGCCACATCAAGCAGAGTTCTGTAGACTTTACCTCTTAGCGGGCTAAGCCTGTCATAGGCATGAAAGGCCTGTCCACACGACCGGGCTTGATCGGCGGACCTTCCCTCTAACGGGCACACTTGACGGGCAAACCGTAAATTGCCCGATGGGTTTTGTAGCAAAATCACCATGGTGGTGCCCGATGGCTTGAGCTTCGACCCTGGCAGACGTGCGTTAACCATATACATTTCTTTTACCAAGCCATTCTTTGCACCATATTCTTTTTTTTTTTTTATCACACATCCATTATCATGCTACACTATCTTCTTCTTTGCGGTAGGCACCATGTTAATTGTAACGCACTGAACACACTATTGGCATCGTCGGGCACATCCACCTCTCCATTGCCACACCCGTGTGGACAACATTCACGGGTAAGTCCGCTAGAATTTGCCCGTCAACCCCAGAGCACGCCAATCAGGCCCGCTCGTGTGGACAGGCCTTTTATGCTGCAGTCCAAACGACGCTGGTTGGATAGTGAGAGCCTGGCAGTGACTCCGCTGTACTCTGACGTCATGTTTCTGCTATTTTTAGATAATTACATTATACTGAGGCGCACACGTCTGTGTATAAAAATGTATTAAGTAGAACAAATCCGGTATAATAGACCTATACAGTTTTAATAAGCGTAGCAACAAGTCACTTTTAATACATTAATCTTCGAAGTTTACAAGAGTATCATAACGTAACCGAAATAGCAAGCAACACATTTAAAGGAAATTAGCTAAATGGATATGAAACCTACAGAAAACATATTTGAAAAAAGGTATTTACCGGAAAGTAACAAACTGACAAAGATAATTACTTACAAAATGTTACGACGACTGCAAGTTGGCGTTTATAAGAACATGTTCCTTAGGAAACCTGCATGCCTCGATTATCAGCTTATGGTTATCGACCCCACTTATCGACCACTCTTGTCAACCTTATCTTGGTAATCAGAGAGCCCTCTGAATCCTTTGAGATTGTGGTTCATTAAGATATAAATTATATTTCAGTACATTGGTTAATTTGCCTTTAACTTTTATTCAATCGGTCAGTTTATAAGATTACCCTTAATTAAAAGTAATTATGTGGTGCATATATATATGTATATTAGATATAATTTATTGTGCATATGTATGTATGTATATATACTTAGTTCAGTCTAAAGTCTCCGTCATTTTCAATTGAAAAAACTAAGAAAAAATCAAATGTTAGCAGTTATTTATTGATGAACTTGCGCATGGTTTTTAGACAATGCAATTGAGTATACTTATTAGTTATAACAATAGTATGAAATATGATTGATAGGTTATAAAGAACCTTAAGGAATCTCCTTGTCACCTGATTGGTCAAATGTCTGTAATCTGTCTCCAAAATGGACTAGACTGACAGATTAACGCAGTATTACAATAAAGGATGTGTTATTTGTTTTTCAAAGTTCCCATAAGTCATACCTACCTGACGTATTCATTATGAAAGGAAAAATAACGGGAAATTCTTGTTTATTTTCCTTTATTTATTTGTGAAGGTTTTACATAAAATTGCGCTTTACGGAAATTTTTCCGTAGGTGACGTCTTTATCCGTTTAGCAGAAATATTTCAGTCAGTTAAGAGCCCTGCTGCAGCCAAAGCCTCGATACTTTGATGAACATTAGGAAAGCCCTATACTGAAGCTTTGCTCGCCGTTTCTCCGAACGTGTGGACGGGGCCTTATGGGGCGACAAAATTCAAAACCAAAGTCCCTACTGGACAGCTCTATGGGGACAGTTTTGTCATTCCACTGCAACCTTGACTGAAGGTTAATTGGAACCCCTTTCCTCCACCTGCTGTTAGTTTTTACAGTACAGTCGGTGCACCTCACATGGTGCAGTGCAGGCATTACTTAAGTTTCTTTGCAGCGTGCCTTCGGCCCCTAGCTGCAACCCTGTTCGTTTTTTTTTTTTTTATTGTACCTCCCTCCTCTCTTAATCTTTCTTCCTTCTTACTTTCCACCCTCTCATAACAATTGTTTCATAGTGCAACTGCGAAATTTTACTACTGTTTCACCTTTTGAACTTTTTACTGTTAATTTCCATTTCAGCATCAATTACTTCATAGGTCCCAGTGCTTGACCTAAATTCTAAACTAAATTCAATTTACTATACTTATGTTCAAATTCAACGCTGAACTACCTTCACAAGTCTCAGCACTTGGGCTATGACCTAAATTCCATAATCAATCAATCAATCCTTATTTCAAATTCTAACATCGTTACTCTCCACCCTCTCCTAACAGTTCTTTCCTCCTGTTACACCTTTCAAACCATTTTACTCGATTTCCCATCAAGCGACGAATTTCCCCATAAGTGCCAACGTTTGGCCTCTGCCCTAAATTTGAACTTCCATTCCAACTACTGGAAGTGGAAAATCCTTGACCAGAAATTTGCAAGCAATTCTTTAGCCAGTTTTTAATGTTACTGGTTTTTCCAATCTTTCATCCACTTCACTGGAAGGTGTGTGTCGCGTCCCTTCGGCCAACTTTAGATCCTTTTACTGCATCTCCTAATTCCACGTTGGCAGAGTGCATTTCGCGCTCGGCTACCAACCCGGTGGTCTGAAGTTCGATTTTCGGCTCGGCCAACACGGAACCAGAGGAATTTATTTCTGGTGATAGAAATTAATTTCTCGATGCAATGTAGTTCGGATCCCACAATAAGCTGTGGTCCCGTTGCTAGGTAACCAATTGGTTCCTCAGTCACGTAAAAATATCTAATCCTTCGAGCCAGCCCTAGGAGACCTGTTCATCAGCGTGGTCTGGTAAAACTCATATATTCATAACATAACTTCATCTCCTTCTTTTCCTGACCGTTTTATTCTGCTGTCCAGGCACTCTGGCTTCCTCTTTCATTTTTTAATGCTAAATGTGCCCCAGTGCTTGGTTGGACAGCCCAAATTTCATTTTAAAACATTGGGATAAGGAGATCCCCATCCTCCATGACTTCTGGAAATAGAGAGCGAGCTTATACTTTCTGCTGAGTAATGCCACATTACTAGACATCCTACAACTCTCTTCATACTGCTGAGTACTGCTACTGGTTATAACTGCTTATTAATGCTACACACTATTAGAGAATACTGGGTGAACTAAAGGCAAAGTACAAAATATTTGATAGCTGGTTCCTAAAAATGTTTAGGAAATTTATTCATTTTAAATGGTAGGATTTTTAACCTAGTCCTTTTTTTTTTATCCAGCTGCCTTTCCCATTGCCTATTCCTCCTTTCCCATTTTCCTACGTTTTCTCTTCAAATCGGGAAGGTTTGCAAACGAGAGAGAGAGAGAATGTGTGAATGTCGTGTGATAAGGCTTGAATCTGTGAGGAATGAAAAGGTTGCTCACGAAAGCTTTGCTTGATCCCTCCTCGGAAACAGACCACCTCAGCAGCATTAATAATGACGCATTCGAGTTCCACCCGAAAACCCAGGGTCATTAGGGCGATTTTGCCATCTATGTTCAGAAAGATTTTTTTTATTTTCTTTCCTCTGTAAATTTTGTCGGCTTTTGTTTATCCAAATTTGTATTCTTTTAGAATCACGCAGATAAAAAAAATATTATGTATATACTTCATAACGAATAAGGAGACACCTCAGAGGAAGAAAGGAAAATAGTTCTTAATTTGGCCTGACAGTTTCGCCTTCCATCAGGCCTCTTCAGAGGACCTTTGTTGACTAATATGTTTAAGAAAAATATAAACCGGACACTATTTTACATTTGACTAGAAGATTTGCATAAGGTAAAAGTAAATATGTTTATTAATGGTTTACAGCTATTATGAGATAACGTAGATCGTCCAGCCGAAAAGGTTAACAATCTAACATGATCCTCTAGGGGGCGTAATGTCATCAGTGCATCTCATGCGGTGCACTGTAGGGATTACATTGGTTATTTGCAGCGTGCAATGGGCCCTACCTGCAACCCCTTTCGTTCCTTTTACTGTGCCTCCGTTCATATTGCCATTCTACCAACTTACTTTCCACCCTCTCCTAACAATTGTTTCGCAGTGCAATTGCGAGGTTTTCCTGTTTTCTGTCAATATCAGTATCAGCAGTGAATGACCTTATAGGTCCCATCGCTTGGGTATTGGCTTAAATTCTGTATTCCATTTAATAGGTAATTGTTCTGATTTTTTCTTATAAGAAAAAACAGAGGGTCTTTATTAAATCTGTACTGTCATGAAAGTCGTTATTTTCACTATAAATTACTGTGCAGGTCATCGAAAGTTTACTGCTTTATATATTTTAAATTACAAAATCAAACTCATACTATTGTGGATTTACTTTTCCACTAAATTCCTATTTAGACCCGTGATTTGGATACAACCATGCTCTAACGAGGTTACAAATGGTGCAGTTTTTTTCCTGATCTGAGCAATACTGTGCCATCCATGTTTCAACAGTTTTGGATGATGATGGTGATGATGATGATGATGAGGATTATTATTATTATTATTAGTGTACAGAATAATACTATTTATTATTATTATTATTATTATTGTTTTGTTAAAGATGATGGCAGCATCAGTGGAATTGATTTTATATATGGTCTTTTCAATTCTTCTTATTATTCTCTTCTCATCAGGGCTGATATTTGCTAATAGCTGGCCGATGTTCATATCTCGGTGAAAGAAATGTTTTCTAAAAATAATAATTTATTGATATGATAACAAAAGTGGTTAACAAATCTTAGTCTAAGGGTGTAACGGAATTCCAACGTTTCCAACCGTATCATCGGTTCATTTTCAAGGAAAGGTGAGCTTGAACTGATTGAAATGTTGTTGTTGTTGTTGGAGATTAAGCCAGCCTTGTGCTGGCACGGGCTCTTGCTCCTAGAGCAGCCCGTAACTGGAATATCTGTAAAGATACAAAAAACAGTGCTTTGGCGGTTAGTTTTGGAAAGGAAATAGGGTGACAGGCAGGATTGCAACCCCTTTGAACCTTACGGTACCCATCAGTAGGAGAGAAAGTTTTATAGCAGTGAGACTCAGCCTAGCTGAAGAGTGCTGAGTAGGAAGAAGGAAGCGAGTTTTAGTTTGAGGGAAAGAAGGCGTTACCTATAAACATTTTAGGCGCAATATATATACATGTGTGTAGCATCTGAAAATATTGCAATATATATCAAACCAACATTAAGCAAGTATTATAGTATATATACATGTTCATGCATACTCACACTTATACATATGCTCCCAAAGATGTTTATGACTCCCATTGCACCAGTGAAGTAGAGGTTTGTGCTTTGTGTGCTTTCATTGTTTTTTGTTTACAAGACACTAGGAGATTCCCATGTGTCTATGGAAAAATGCCGTGTGATTCATCCTTTTACCTGGGAGGTGGGTGAGACATTAGGAGATTCCCGTATGTCCCTATGTTATTTAAGATGTGTCTGGTGATCTGTGCCGGTGTCAGCTCTATTTCAGTTAGGTTTGATCTGTAAGATTGTGTCTCTGGGCAGTCTAGTAGGTAGTGTTCGAGGGGCTGGATTGCCTCTCGGTCACAGTACTGACATAACCTGCCCTCATTTCCTATCATTTGCCAGGTGCACAGGTATCCTAGCCTTAATCTGTGTGATGACTGAGAGTTTTCTAGTGGTTTGTTTTGTGATGTCATGCGGCGTTAGATTTGTGACATCCACATACCACTTGGACGTCCTTGACTCTTGTAGGTAGTGACGTCGTACTTCACTCTCTTCTTGGAGTTTGGCATAGCTTTTTGCCATTTCCTTTAGGTGTGTTATGGATGGTTGCACTTTTATGCTTACTGTACTGCAGCTGAGGGCACTTTTGGACAAGGAAGTCAGCTTCATCATTTCCCTGGATTCCCACATGGCTGGGTATCCAGTTAGTGTGACTCTCCTGCCAGCAGCTTGATGTGAATTGGCCACTGATTTTATGGCTGTTATCAGTGTCACATTTTCTTTTGGATTTGTCGCTTTGATAGCGAGTATTGCTCCTTTGGAGTCAATATGCACTGTTGTGTGTCCTTCTTTTAAATTGGAATTTTCTAAGGCTTTTAAGTTGCCATTAGTTCTGCTTGTAGTATGGAGGCAGTTGGATGAAGCCTCCAGCTTCCTTTGAAGTCTTGGGCAGCCACTGCTGCTGCAGTTGCCTGGGAGCTTCTTTGTCAACTGAGCCATCAGTTGTAATATATGTTTTCAGCTGCTGTGTTCCCGATTGCTTCTTCTGCTGCAGTTTTCATTTGTGCTGCTGTGCACAGTGCTTTGTTTGCCGGTAGTATTGTGAAGTTATACCGGATTGGGTCTTCGACCCAGGGAGGTGGTTTTTGGTATCCCTCAGGTGGGACATCCTTTGTTATGTGTTTCACTGTGTCCTGCATACCAGTTCTCTCAGTGTCTGGAGTATACTGCCCGCATAGTTTTTGGCGGGTCTAGTTCTTCGTGCAAGTTTATACACGCTTGCATTTTGTTTTTGTGTGGTCCATTTCTGTCCGTTTCTGATGGTTTTTGCACAGAATGGCAATATTTCTTTGGCCTATCCTGTGCTTGAGAGACTGCAGTTGTGTCTCTGCCCTCAAGAGACAAATTCTTGTCCACATTGGGGCTCCAAAGTATAAGTCTCATTGCGTTGTTTTGGATGACTTCCAGCCTCTGCTGTTGATCCTTTCTGAGATTTGTCAGGACTGGTGCTGCGTATTCTACCTTGTGCTCTGATGGTTTGTATGTAGAACCTCCTGAGCAGATGGTATGTCGCACCTTCTTGCAATGATGTGATTTTCTTTTAGGGCATTAAGCCCTATTTTTGTTTTGGCTTGGAGGAGCTGTATTTGCTTCTCAGGAGATAGTGAATCTGCAATGCAGACTCCCAGATATGTGTAGCTATCCACCCAGTCTATGACGTCTCCTTTCAGTAGAAGGTTGGGTGGATTTTGATCATGTTTTATTGCCATGGCTTTTGTCTTATTTCTGTTGATTTTGAGTCCCAGTTGTGTGCACTTGTCCTCAAGTTTTTTGCAAGGCTTCTTGCATCTTTTGGAGCTGTCTTTGAGGGCCGGAGCTGACGATGCAAACATCGTCAGCATATATGAAGACCTCTTACTCCTTGTGGTAGCTCGAGACAGGCTACATTTTCCATGAGGACATTGAATAAGAAGGGGCTTAGAATGCCCCCCTGTGGAGTGCCGTTTTCAAGAGAGTAGTATTCTGACATTCTGCCTTGGAACACTACTCTTGCTTCTCTGTCTTGCATGTATCCTTTTGTCCATGTAAGCAGGTTGCCCTTGATCCGCTTTCTGACTAGGGAGGAGAGGATGGTTTGCTGCATTGGCTAATTCATATGCCTTTTCTAGATCTAAGAAGACCACTATGGATTTTCTGCCATTTATGGCACTTAGCACATCTGTAAGGCACTCATGGGTGCCTACTCCTTCCCTATAGGCATAGAGCCTATGATGTAGGGGCCCTGCTTTCCATAGTAGTCTGTTTCAGAACCATTCTTTCTGCAACCTTTTCAGTGCAGCTGATGAGGGATATCGGCCTATATGCGCCTTCCTCTTTGGCTTAGGTATTGGTTGTGTGTCTTGCTGTTGCCATTTCTTTGGCCTGGTGTGCTCTGCATATGTCCTGTTTACCAGGAGTAGATATACCTGTTTGGCAGGTCTCCCCATGTGTCTCAGCATGCTGTAAGTGATTGCATCTGCTCCAGGGGCTGTGTCTCTTTTCCCCTTGCTGAGTGCACTGTTTAGTTCTTCCATAGTGAAGGGTGTGTCTGTGTCATCAGGTGTGTTGCAGGCAGTATTGATTTCCCTCCATCTTGCTGGGGAAATTCATTTATTTTTCCCGTGTTATTTGGGGAAGGTTGTGGGATTTTGTCCTTTCTGCAAAGTTTCTGGCTATATTGTCAGCTTCTTCTTGTGGGGTGGGGGTGATCTTTGCGCTGTTCTTCCTTTCCCTGCAATTTTTGCAAGGAAATCTCCAGATCTGGGTTACTGGAGTTTGTCTGCTGATGTTTGCACACCAATCATACCATGCCTGTTGTTTAATTTCTTTTGTCTCTTCAGTTGCATGGGCTATTACCTCTCTGAGAAGTCTGTGCATCTCATCAGATGGTTCCCGTCTGAAGAGTTTCCGCACTCTGTTTACTCTGGCATTGAGTTCTTTGACCCTTTCACAGTAGTACCATGCATCTTGTGATCGATCTTGGATCGTTTGATCTTTGGCATGGACATGTTTGCTGCCTCTCTGAGTTTGCTGATGAACTCTTCATAGAAGAGTTCTATAATCGTTTGCAGGGTTTTCAAGGTAGTTCCTCGCCCATCTCGTCATTATGCTTCAAATGTAGCCCAGTTTGCAAACTGGGGTTCCATCTTTCTGGTGGCGGTGGTATGGGGGGCAGCTTTTTGAGCCGTAGCAATGTCAATGGCTATGTGGTCGCTTCGTGAGGTCTCGTGCAGCTTCCATGTTTGCTTGCTCCTTTAGGGCGGAGTTTGTGAAGGTAAGATCTAGTCTCTTTTAGGTGACTCTGTTTAGTTTGAGTTTCTCTCCACTGTTTAATAGGCACACCTCTGGGAATTCACATGATAACTGGTGTAGATGTCTTCCAGTTGTGTTTGTTTGTTGTGTAGAGTTCAGGCTTGGGTGATGTGCATTGAAGTCTCCTCCAATTAGTGTGTTTTCCTGTGTCGCTGCACTGAAGAGTGCTTTCCCCTTCGAATGTGTTGTCCGAGCCCTGTATATGTTTGTGTACCGTCAGTGTTGTGTTTGCAAGTGTGATTTTACGCTGAGTGATTCTACATCATCTCCGCAAGGATGTTGTCTACCTTCTTTGAGGGGATTGTGTTTTTAACTAGGGGGATTAGTCCTCTTTTAGTGTCTGTGTATGGTGTTTTGTACTTTGTACCCTTTAAATGAAAATTTGGCATTTTCCCTTACAAGTGTTTCTTGTAACATTATGATGTCGTAGTTATTTGTTTGTGTGTGTGCTTGCAGGAATGCGTATTATTGTTTGCACTTAGTATGTTCCACTGGAGGACTTTTATTGTGGTCTGTGTCTCTGCAGTCATTTGTATTGTTGTTGTTTCCTAGTTCGTCATTTGCACTTGAGTGCCTTGACTACCAACTCTGAGGTTGGCCCTGGCACTGGAGATGTACCTGGTACTATTACTTGAATGAAACTGACACCGGGTGTATTTGTAGTGCCATTTGCACTGTTGTTGTTTATTAGTGTAGGCATGGTGATGCAAAGAGTCCTCTGGACGTCCTTATGCACTTGTCAACGACTTCTTTGGCTATTTCTCTGAGAGTTTGATCCTGTTAGTTTCGCAAACTTGAATAGCATTTGCACCAGTTAGATTTGTGAGGTCTTGAGTCTGTGCGATATATTTGTCTTGTTTTAGTTCTGGGCGAACTTCAAACCTGTTGCTGTGGGTGGGAGGAGGAGGGGAGACTGGGTTATATGGCTTTGGGGAGCCAGGAACAGTGGAGCTAGTTTTAGGATTTGGAGTGAGGAGGATTTGTCGGGTTTCGGGAACAGGAGAGTTTAGGATGTATGTGTTGGTCGGCTTGGCCGATTCTGAGAAGCTGATTTTCCTTCTAGTGTTTGTTATTTGTTTCGTTGGTGTGTGTTGGTCTGGGTGTGGTTTGGGAGTGTTTTGTGTTCCTTTTTCTGAGTTTGAGGCTGACTTTGAGTCCTGTTGGGTCTAGGCCCTCCAGCTGCAGCAGCATAGACTGTGTCTTATGTGGGGGTGTGTCTGTGTGTTTTTGGGGGCTTGTTGCGACCCCCTAACTGCAGCAGCAAAGACTTTGATCCTGCTGGGTGGTGGGAGCTGCTGTGTGTGTGTGGTCTGGTCTGTGTGTGTGTGTGTCCAGGGAGGCTCCGAGGTGTGATTTCCTTTAATGTGTCTATCTTCTGTAGCCTTATCGGGCATTTTCTGTTCCACGCATGGTGGTTCCCCTTGCATGCGGGGCATCTGGCATTTGTTTCTTGTCCATTCTTAAATTTGTCTGTGCAGAGTTTTGTGGGATGTCTCCACTACATACACCAACAAAATGGCTTTGGCGGTGCAGGCGCTGCTATGGTGTCCGTACCTCTGACAGTTAAAGCACCTCAGAGGTTCTGGTGTGAAGTCCATGGTGGGGGAAGGAGCCCCACATGCCAAGGTTCAGTGACTTAGGCTGAGTTCCTTTTCATCTACTAGGACTTTGCGGGTTGGCTGGGGGTTGGGTCCTTTTGTATGGCATCTCTCTGCTTTGATTACCCTGAGGATTTTCCAGTAATAACCTTGGTTTCAAATTGCAGAGGTAATGGCATAATATAAATCTGCAGGGTTTGTCGTCAGGATTGAGGAATTTAAAGCTGGCAGGAATTATTTTTCATATATCATTTGTTTTTGGGGGGAGAGGTCTGAGGGTATTGCAAACAGTCTCCCTGGTGGTGGGTCTTACCTTGAACAACTACCCTTCTTTTCGAGGGTCCTTACGAATTTCATATGCACTGGTTCTGTTGGAGGAGTTATCAAGTATTTTTCCATGTGAGGGTGAAGGTGCTGCTGGTGGTCCTTGTTTGCGTTTGTTCCTGGTGACAAGCTGGAATCCATCATCTGTGTCCATGGCAGGGGGGTTTTCCTTGTCCTCTTGAGTGGCTGTGGTGGATTCTTCTTCGGAGGTGGAGGAGTCTACGGCGAGGTCTAACTGCTTCAGGGGCATCTGAAAAGAGAAGAAAGAAGACGTTGTCCGTTTCCGGTTCTCAGGTGCTTCTGCAGTGGTGGGTGTGGGCTGGGGTTACTTGGTCCCATGGCTGCATTCGTCTTCGTCTATCTGTGAGGGGAGAGAGAGAGAGAGAGAGAGAGAGAGAGAGAGAGAGAGAGAGAGAGAGAGAGTGTGTGTGTGTGTGTGTGTTGTTATATTTTTTATTTTTGCCTGAAGGGCCTAAACCTGGTTTATGGGAGACACCAGCCTATCGTTCCTGGTCTACTTGCAAATAAGGATTGCGAGAGTAGAAAGTTTTGTCCCTTTGACCCTGCTTCAATCGGAGTTTTCAGACCCCAACGGCTACCGAATTTTAGGCAGGAGAGACTGTTAGTAATGGAATATTTGAGAGAGAAAGATGTCATATGAATTTTCCTTATAAAATGTGAGAGAGCTCTCTCAGAAGTATAATTCTCGGTGTCGTCGTCAATCGCCGAAAGTTCCGCCGAAAATCGCTGAAAATCTCGCCGCTATCGTCGACTGGGATGGCGCTATCGCTCGCTGTCGCTCACGTTCGCCAGAGAAGGTCTCAGAAGAGATGTTACTGCTACGGAGGCCGAGCAGCAACTGTGCAGATTGAAATGGGGTCGTTCGGCGGTATTATGTGTCCCAGGTGCTCTGTCTGATGGGCGCTGCATTTTCATTGGCTGAACAGAGGATTAAGTCCCTGAGTCAAGCCGCTTGCAGAGGTGGAAGCTCGCACTGCTCTTCTCGTGCGGGACGCTGAGGAGACGGGAGCGTAGTAGTTGGGAAGGGTCATTGCCGATAGACGGGGGCACCTGATTGGCCCGTTCGATCGGCTCTATGTGCTGGCGGGCGGCGCTTTCGTGCCACCGTCGGGAGGAGTGAAGTCACTTGGGTGGTGTTGAGGCTGGGTCTCTCCTTCCCGATGTGTAGGGCCTCCAAGAGGCGGAGGCGACGGTGGTGACTGCTGCCTTATCGATAATTCTGATATTAGGAATAATGTCATTCCTAATTATCCTGGTATGTGGACGTTTTTGGCATGATTATGGATGGCGCCTTCCTGAGCGTGGCAGGATATCCTCTTCGAAAATCGCATAGTCGTCATACCAATGTAAGCGCCGGGGCATTCCCGGACAGGGCATTTGTACTGGTAGACAACGTTAGTTTTCTTGAGAGGGTCCTGCAACACGGGGGCTGGATTGTTTTTCATAATCAGGCCACTGGTCTTCTTGTTCTTGTAGTAAATTATTAGTTTCACTTTTTTCGCAGGGTCCGTGGGGGAGACGTTCCTTTCTATGATGGTACGAAGGGCTCGCTCGTCCTCTTTGTATTTCTTATGAAATACTCCCTTGTAAAAGAGAGTGACGTCTTCAAGGGCGGCGGGACGAGGCTCCTGCTGATACCACTTATCGATGTTTCTGCGAATGCATTTAGTGATGTCCCGGTTGGAATACCCGTTGTTAATTAAAACTTGGGCAACACGTTCTAATTCAGTGTGCGTGTCCTTCCACGAAGAGCAGTGTGAGAGAGCTCTCCTGATGAAGGCGCTGATCGCAGTGCGCTTGTATCTCTCTGGACACTCGCTCTCGCCGTTCAGGCACATGCCCAGGTTCGTGGGTTTCGTATACACCTGTGTTACGAAGCGCTCCTCTTGTTGCCCGACGAGGACGTCAAGGAAGGGGAGGCGACGGTCACGGCAATGTTCGATGGTGAAGTTGAGTCTGCTGTGGTCGTGGAAGGCTTGTCGCAGGACGCTCTATTTTCTTCCACGTGCTGGCGCTGATGAAAGTGTCGTCAATATACCGACGTACAATAGACGGCTTCTCGATGTTGGCGAATACCCGACGTTCCACAGCACCCATGTAGAAGTTCGCGAAAAGTACTCCGAGGGGAGAAACCCATCGCTACTCCGTCTTTCTGTGTGTACATATGTCCTCTGTGTGGTGGAGAAAGGGGCCTTTTTTTGTACAAAATTCAAGGCGTTTTTCGGAGGGCATGCTCATGGATGTTTAATGGGGGCGTGGATCGTCTATATACACGATCCAGGATTATCTGAATTGTTTATCCACGGGGACGTTCGTGAAGAGGGACTCCACGTCCATCGAACGTCCCCGTGGATGAAACAATTCAGATAATCCTGGATCGTGTATATAGAGACGACTCCACGCCCCCATTAAACATCCCTGAGCATGCCCTCCGAAAACTCCTTGAAATTTGTACAAAAAAGGCCCCTTTCTCCACCCACAGAGGACATATGTACACACAGAAAGACGGAGTAACGATGGGTTCTCCCCTCGGAGTACTTTTCGCGAACTTCTACATGGGTGCTGTGGACGTCGGGTATTCGCCAACATCGAGAAGCCGTCTATGTACGTCCGGTATATTGACGACACTTTCATCAGCGCCAGCACGGTGGAAGAAATAGAGCGCCTGCGACAAGCCTTCCACGACCACAGCAGACTCAACTTCACCATCGAACATTGCCATGACCGTCGCCTCCCCTTCCTTGACGTCCTCGTCGGGCAACAAGAGGAGCGCTTCGTAACACAGGTGTATACGAAACCCACGAACCTGGGCATGTGCCTGAACGGCAGAGAGCGAGTGTCCAGAGAGATACAAGCGCACTGCGATCAGCCGCCTTCATCAGGGAGCTCTCTCACACTGCTCTTCGTGGAAGGACACGCACACTGAATTAGAACGTGTTGCCCAAGTTTTAATTAACAACGGGTATTTTCCAACCGGGGACAGCACTAAATGCCATTCGCAGAAACATCGATAAGTGGTATCAGCAGGAGCCTCTTGTCCCGCCGCCCTTGAAGACGTCACTCTCTTTTACAAGGGGAGTATTTCATAAGAAATACAAAGAGGACGAGCGAGCCCTTCGTACCATCATAGAAAGAACGTCTCCCCCACGGACCTGCGAAAAAAGTGAAACTAATAATTTACTACAAGAACAAGAAGACCAGTGGCCTGATTATGAAAAACAATCCAGCCCCCGTGTTGCAGGACCCTCTCAAGAAAACTAACGTTGTCTACCAGTACAAATGCCCTGTCCGGGAATGCCCCGGCGATTACATTGGTTATGACGGACTATGCGATTTTCGAAGAGGATATCCTGCCACGCTCAGGAAGGCGCCATCCATAATCATGCCAAAAAAACGTCCACAATACCAGGATAATTAGGAATGACATTATTCCTAATATCAGAATTATCGATAAGGCAGCAGACCACCGTCGCCTCCGCCTCTTGGAGGCCCTACACATCGGGAAGGAGAGACCCAGCCTCAACACCACCCAAGAGACTTCAACTCCTCCCGACGGTGGCACGAAGGCGCCGCCCGCCAGCACCATAGAGCCGATCGAACGGGCAATCAGGTGCCCCCGTCTATCGGCAATGACCTTCCCAATACTACGCTCCAGTCTCCAGCGTCCGCACGAGAAGAGCCAGTGCGAGCTTCCACCTCTGCAGACGGCTTGACTCAGGGACTTAATCCTCTGTTCAGCCAATGAAAATGCAGCGCCCATCAGACAGAGCACCTGGGACACAATAAATACCGCCGAACGACCCATTTCAATCAGTTCAAGCTCACCTTTCCTTGAAAATGACCGATGATACGGTTGGAAACGTTGGAATTCCGTTACACCCTTAGACTAAGATTTGTTAACCACTTTTTGTTATCATATCAATAAAACTTATTATTTTTAGAAAACATTTCTTTCACCGAGATATGAACATCGGCCAGCTATTAGCAAATATCAGCCCTGATGAGAGAGAATAATAAGAAGAATTGAAAAGACCATATATAAAATCAATTCCACTGATGCTGCCATCATCTTTAACAAAACATGTTTGAGAGAGGGTCTCCTACCTTCATATATTATTATTATTATTATTATTATTATTATTATTATTATTATTATTATACAGAAGATAAACTCCTATTCATATAGGACAACCCCAGAAGGACCACTGACTGGAAATTCAAACCTCCAAAGAATTTGTTCATTTGAGAGAAGCAGCCGGAGGTAATGGGAAGTAATTTATTCGAGAAGAAAAATAAATTAACAAATAAATGGAAGGAAATGTACGTATATGATAAGCTACAAGGAGAATTGATTTAGGGTAGCAATGGATTGCATCTTCTGTTGAATTTTTCAGGTTCTCAAAACTCAACAGAGTGAAGAGTACACCCACAAGGATTCCCCATAAGAGGTAAGTGGCAACAACGCTCTGTACGTAGTACAGTATGGCTATTATTTAAGGTTATTTGCAACGTCCCTTCAGCCCCCAGATGCTACCCCTTTCATTCTTTTTACTGTACCTCCACTTACATTTTCTTTCTTCATCCTACTACCCTCCCTCCTCTAGTGCAGCTGCGAGGTTTTCCTCCAGTACTGAGGCATGTCCAGGCGAGCGGGCCTGATCTGCGGGCAAGCATGTCTTCGGGCTCATATATCGGGCAAAACAGCGAAATGGTCATGCCCTGGTCGTGCCCGTGTTGAGCGAAGGCACCAGTAGGTTCCCGATGATCTGAGGCAAGTACTGGAGGTACGACACTGCCAGACTTACGTTATCATAGGGACCCCCATGAAATAAAAATTAAAAAGACTGTTTTATCATAGATCTTTGTAACTTGAGCATGACTTGGCATTTAGTATACAAGCAAATAAAGAAGCCAATGTGTTAGGGAACTGGACCTTACACAAATAAACAAATTAACGTAAGCAAATGCCGTATCAATTTGAATATATTAATACTATAATATATATATATATATATATATATAGATATATATATATATATATATATATATATATATATATATGGGTGTGTGTGTGTGTGTATATATATATATATATATATATATATATATATATATATCTATATATATATATATATATAGTATATATATAGATATATATATATATATTATATATATATTATATATATATATATATATATATATATATATATATATATTTATATACTCATGCAAACAGTATATATAACGTATAACCGAACAAAAAAATTTTGGAACATAATGAATGTAGTATAAATTAAGGCAAAAACCACGAAAGAAAGTGAAACAATGGTGTACCCTATTGTTTCACTTTCATTCGTGGATTTTGCCTTTATTTATACATACATTAAATATACACATACATATATATAATATAAATACATACACTAATATATACACATGCAGTCGTGGCTCTCTATACTGACACCAAATATCTTGAACTATTCTTAGTTCCCAGAGTAAAATCAAAATTACGACTGACAAACATTTTTTTTATAGGTCTTCTTCCTAGACATAATTTCTATCAAGGCAAGAAAGGAAGGCTTAACAAAAATATTCCTGTTTAATCCAGCTTTTCTTTAAGGTCATTTGCCCAAATGTCTACTGTTATGAAATATAAAAAAGAAACTGTTCATACTTCATGCTAAATCCAGTCTCTCTCTCTCTCTCTCTCTCTCTCTCTCTCTCTCTCTCTCTCTCTCTCTCTCGTGGACCGTTTTAGTAGTTATTACTTCATTTCTGTTCGAATTCCAGTCTCTCTCTCTCTCTCTCTTTTTTTTAGTTATTGTTTCTTTATATCTATTCCTCTCTCTCTCTCTCTCTCTCTCTCTCTCTCTCTTCTCTCTCTCCTCTCCGTTGCTAAATATGTCAACGTTGCTTCCAATCGATCGAGCCTCTGCTGTTTTGCTGTTTCGCATGTTTACATCTTATTTTCGGATGTATGGCTTTACCTTTGCTAGTAGAGTATGGAATCGGTGGCCATGAATGTATACTTACAATCATTCTCATAGTAGTTTCTATAATCATGTTCATAGGCATATCGTAGTTACAGTTACGTACTGTTGTTGTATGGCTCCCGTGAACATCTCTCCTATTTAGCTAATGTTTGCATCACACTTTTTCTTTATACATACGCAAATTATTATGCAGCACAACAGTTTCTTTTCTGAGCAATACTAGCCACCATTTTTCTCGTACGACACTCGAGAGCGTATTGGCATCGTCGTCGGGCACGTGCCAAATCCGCCCATTCGTCAACTCTGCCGTGTGGACAACACTCATGGCAAAGCCCTGCAGAATTTGCCCACCGACCGCGCTCCCCGGCGATCACGCCCGATCGTCTGGACAGGCCTTTGGCACCTTTCAAAAACCTCCTTTACTCTGAGCTTTCCTCGCAGCGCGGAATGGCTACGAGGTAGCAGTGATTGGCCTTTGGCCTAAATTTCATATTCCTGTTCCAGTTCCCACAAGAAGCGCCTCAGTGGCGTTGTTGGTATAGTGTTGGCGTCCCGCCTTGGTGGTCGCGACTTCGATTTTCGGCCATTCCATTGAGGAATGAGAGATGTGTATTTCTTGTGATAGAAGTTCACTCTCGACGTGGTTCGGAAGTCACGTAAAGCCGTTGGTCCTGTTGCTGAATAACCACTGGTTCCATGCAACGTAAAAACACCATACAAACAATTCCCACAAGAAATTTTGCACAATCTCCCGTTGTCGTAATCAGAAAGCTGTTTGTTATTGAACTTCTACCACTGGAATACGAAAATGCAAGAGTCAAATTTAATCATTTGGGTGGGTGGGATAGAATGATCTAAGGCTGACATGTTTTTTTTTATTCCTCATTAGAGGAATAAAAAAAAAAATTATTCTGAGCAAACGAAAACACACTCGTATATCGCGTACAGTAACATCATACTTAAAGCCCAATACATATATAATAGTATCATTAGTCACTAATCTGTATAATATATAGTCAATAAATAATTAACACAAACGCATTTCAGTTAGACAGGAGGACGATCATGAACAAGAACATATAAGCAAATCCCCTTTAAAGATGGATAGTGCCTCCAGTGAACCCCATGCTGTGCACTGTAGGCACTGCTTAAGGCTCTTTGTACTCGATGTACTTCACTATGAAAACGAAGGCGAAGCCGAATAGGAGAAAGGAAATAGTTCTTAAAAGCTGAAAAAATGGAAACACAAGCGTTCAACGTCCGGTTGAAAACAGTATAAGAGGTACAGACCTGTTGAACGGGCGATTAAAAAGAAACAATCTTACAAATCTCTCTAACAACAAATGCATCTGGTTTGTCTTACATACACTGGTTTACATTCAATAAGTCACCGTGGTATTTAATCAAAGCAGGTTCAATTACATTTCTACGAGCTATATTGTTACAGTATAAAACCACTTTTGCGCCCTCCCAAGGAATCATATGATAAAAATTATCGTGTAAAAATAAAGCATTTGACATTTGTCCCGTTCTCACACTATACCTTATTGTTTAATTCTTCCCAGATTGTTGTATATAAAAAACACATGCAGTTCATGCAAGGAACCCTGTAAATGCAGCCCTGAGGAACTGTGGGAGAAGTCCTTATTAGCATTTTTCAAGGTATTTAAAAATTTAGAAACGATATTAATATTAGAACTCTTGCAAAAACTCAGTGTATTTTGATTGTTAATAGCCACGTTGGTAGCTACTGAATAAAAAGGTTTTTGTGCTTGTTGCAAAGCAATTCAACAAAATATTTGGGGTATTATAATTTTTCTCATACGTTAAAAATATTTTCAAACTCTTCCTGAAGAAATTTTGGGCTGCAGATACATTAAACTATACACTGGGTATTGAAAGCCATTTAGAGTACGGTGGACATTTCAATCTAAAAACGCTGGACAACCTCGCGTTCTTCTTCATATTTAAAATTAATGGAAGGTACCATATTGTTCACTTTGAAACGAAATGCATTCACAATTTCGGTTAGAGCCCATATGGAAAAAAATATCATCTACATATCTAAACCATAGGACACATCAAGGTAAAATATTAGGTAAAAATCTTGTAGAAAAAAATTCAATGCATAAATTAATTAAAGAGGATTTCCATTTCCATACCAAATTTTTGTGCATAAAATTTTTGTCATCAAAAGTAAAAACCGAAACACAAATGTAAAGTTTAACCAGTTCTAGAATGTTATGAGTGGACAAGGGTCAATCATAATTATCTAAAAAATTAGATAAATATTCAATCAGGTCATTTATAGGTACTTTTTATAAATAGAGATATATAGTCAAACCTAATCATCTTAAACTTAAAATTACTAGTTGTGTTATTTAGTTTTTCTATCTGATGCATATTATTTAATATTAGAGTTCGAAACGCTTCCTACTAAAGGTGAAAGAATCTTTACCAGCCATTTTGATAACTAGTAAATACATGATCCAGCAGAGCTGATAATTGGTCTAAAGGGATTACCAGGTTCGTGTTTCAACAAGACCATACACGAAAGGTAAACATGGATATATGGTTGCAAATTGTTTAATCAAATCTTGATTTTTTTCAGATACATTTGACATTCATTGGGAGGAGGCAAAAGTTGTTTTATATTGTAACATATTACTCGTAGAAATGATACTGAATTTGCTTTGATTAGATATCATCGTGACTTCTGGAATGTAAGCAAGGGTATGTGAGTAGGCGCATTTGTTGCAAAAGAGAATTGTAAGATTGTTTCTTTTTAATAACTTGTTGAACTGTTCTGTACCTGCTGTACTGATTTCAACCGGACTTTGAACACTTGTATTTCCTTTTTTCAGATTTTATACTTAGTTTATTAGGTGTTCTCGGTGTATTTAGCATTGTAACTCAAAAATATGATGAAATAATCCGAAAGCTCTTGGTACTCCTTTTTTTTATTTTTTCCTGTGGCCTTAGCTACATGATTAGTCACGCTATCTGGTGACATAATATATATATATATATATATATATATATATATATATATATATATATATATATATATATATCACCAGATATATATATATATAGATATATATATATATATATATATATATATATATATATATATATATATTATGTCACCAGATAGCGTGACTAATCATGTAGCTAAGGCCACAGGAAAAAATAAAAAAAGGAGTACCAAGAGCTTTCGGATTATTTCATCATATTTTTGAGTTACAATGCTAAATACACCGAGAACACCTAATAAACTAAGTATAAAATCTGAAAAAAGGAAATACAAGTGTTCAAAGTCCGGTTGAAATCAGTACAGCAGGTACAGAACAGTTCAACAAGTTATTAAAAAGAAACAATCTTACAATTCTCTTTTGCAACAAATGCGCCTACTCACATACCCTTGCTTACATTCCAGAAGTCACGATGATATCTAATCAAAGTAAATTCAGTATCATAGTACTTTTCTCTCTATATTTTGGTGTTTTTATGGGCTCCTTTTATTAGATGGAATTCTGTTGTTACTGAACATTTTTACCAGTCATATATATATATATATATATATATATATATATATATGTGTGTGTGTGTGTGTGTGTGTGTGTGATTTTGTGTATAGATAATATTTGTGCGTATATATATGCGCATATATTGTATATATATATATATATATATATATATATATATATATATATATATATATATATATATATATACAATATATGCGCATATATATACGCACAAATATTTATCTATACATACACACACACACACACACACACACACACATATATATATATATATATATATATATATATATATATATATATATATATAATATATATAATATATGACTGGTAAAAATGTTCTGTAACAACAGAATTCCATCTAATAAAAGGAGCCCATAAAAACACCAAAATATAGAGAGAAAAGTACTATTTTTCAGAGACTGCTGTCTCTCTTCAGGTATATGAATGAGAAAAGTTTACAGAAAAGGTGGTATTTATACCAAGAGATCCGTCCACAAGTAAGCCAATTTAGGTCACCCACTGATAATCTTCCTTTAATCTTCTTAAGCGTTGGTTGAATGAAAACCTCGTCGATGACATCTGAAATCCACGTGCCTTTTGAGATGTTCATTACCTGCTTCTCTTTTATTAAGACCGATTCCATCATTTGACTCTTGTACCGGCAGTTGCTGCTATAAATTACACGTGACAAACTCCAGTTTATTCTATGGTTATGTTCATTTATATGGTTGAAAATAGCCGAGTTCTGTTGTCCATACCTAACTGACCGTTTGTGTTGTATTAATCTCTGGGGAAGTGATCTACCTGTAAATCCGATGTAAGATTGGTCACAGTCCTGGCATGGGATCTCATAGACCCCAGTGTCCCTGGGAGATGTCCTTTGTTGGACGTTAATCAGGGATTTGGCTAAGGTGTTTGGGTAGGTAAATGCAAAAGGGTTAGATTTCCCAAGGGTGTGGGTTACTCTCTTAATCGTCTCCAAGTGAGGAATTTTTATTTTATTGTTGGGTGTGTCTCTGGTCTTGTCTTTAGGGGGCCGGTAGAAAATTACGTTTGCTTTGTGAATTGCTTTCTCAATTATATGTATGTATGTATACATATGAGAATGTGTCTATAGAGAGAGAGAGAGAGAGAGAGATTGTTTAACCCTCATCAGACTTCGAAGTCCTTCCCACTTCCCTAAAAATAAGAATTGCTGTTTGTTACAATGCTCCGGGAATTGACAGACATCGATTCAATTTATTCTAAATTCAATCCTTACTTTTTCTTTTATTTGCAAGTAAACAACTTTGAAAATTTAGACTTACGCTCATTTTCCAGCAAATTATGTTATTTTTGTTGTAACATCATTAACAAGTCCATCAGTCAATGAAAGTGCTCTTCTGTTTTTTGGAATAATATGTGATTTCTTAATTACTCCTTTGCGTTATTAAGTGTCGAAAATAGTCATGAGAATTCAATGAGAATTAAACAAATTATATTACTAATCATGAATGTATGAATGCAAGGTTAAGCGTAAACTCACAAGATCGGACGTTTCGTCGCCGGAAATTTCGTTGAAAAAACCTTTCGTCGTTGGACGTTTCGTCGAATAGAAGCTTCGTGGAACTGACGTTTCGTCAAAAGGATTTTTCGTCGATACACCAATAAAGTAGATAATGTAACGGTGCAATTATAGGTTAAACAGCCAACCAGATAATCACTCAATTAGCAGTTGATGAGTTGATTATAGAACTTAGGCCAAAGGCCAAGCACCTAGACATATAAGGTCATTCAACGCTGAAATGGAAAATGACAGTTAAAGGTTTGGAAGGTGTAACAGGAGGAAAATTTTGCAGTTCCACTGTGAATCAAGTGTTAGGAGGGGGTGGAAAGTAAGATGAAGAAAGAGAATATGAAAGGAGGTATAGTAAAAGGAATGAAAGTGGTTGCAGCTAAGGGCCGAAGGCACCCTTCAAAGAATCTTCAGTAATGCCTACAGTGCACCGCATGAGGCCCCTCGAAGGGGTTAATTAGCAGTCAGATAAGAAATTTTTTTGAATTAGCAAGAAGAGAATTTTTAAAACTGAAGACATTTTTACAACCAACTGCAAAGTAGGACTTCATTCAGTTTAAAGGTAAGAATTCACAATTCATTTTGCATGAATATCTACTTTATTATAAGGTTTTACCTAATTCAGTTCAGATTAAAAAATTAATAATTTATATATATATATATATATATATATATATATATATATATATATATATATATATATATATATATATATATATATATATATCTATAATATATATATATATATATATATATTATAACCCATGCAGTTCACTGTTACTAATCGTGGCGGAAGGATACTACTCCACAAAGAGTATGCTTATATAGTTGACAAAAAAAGGGGGATGACATTACCTATTGGAAATGCGAAGAAAGGGGAAAAGGTGGAGGGTGACTTAAGACGGTGAATGATATACTGCAAGGTGATTCACTCCTACATTCTCACCCACCAGATGCAAGTAGAGCTGTTGTACTCAAGACACTACAGAAGATGAAGGAAAGGGCCTCTAATACTGAAGAAGTTACGAGTACTAAAATTCAGAACAGCACGTCTGACTTTCCCTTAAAAGCAACTGGTTCTCTTCCCATAAAAAGAAATTCTTTGCAGAATGATAGAAGACAAAGGATATTCACAGATGGGAACGAAGCAACAGACCAACTTAGAGGGAGAGAAATTCATTTTATTCGACAAGAAAATATCATTATAATGGCAAATGACGCTAATCTAGATTCATAGGCAAGAAGCATGCATTGGTTTTGTGACGGTATGTTTGATAGTGCTGCTGCCAACCACCTATATACTTTCCGTGGTCTCCTTAGAGAAAATAATTCTTTTCCACTTGTCCACTGCATCGAGAAATTCAAAAATCAAGAAATATATGATACAATATTTTCTACGATTACAGAAACGCGTGCTATGGGGCCTATTTCAATAACTGTTTATATTTAAATAGCTGTAATTTGTACCATAGGAAAACAATCTCTGATTCTCATTCATCTGGATGTTTTTTCACTTCGGTCAGCGCCATTGGAGAGCGAGTTGAGGACTGCGGCCTCCTAATAAAAAAACATTACAACTTTGACATTCGCTCCAAAGGAGGACGTCATAGAGGTATTAATGAATTGATGGTCCCTTTAGACAAGAAAACAGATAACGTCTTAGGAGACTTTCTCGTCTACTTTGAGAGTATTGTTTAGGTGCTATACAAATGGGAAGACGACCACGCCCACATTTTGATATTCCATGTGGGATGTAAGAGAAAAGACCCTGATGAGAATATCATGCATTAATTGTTCTCTCGAAAGTTGGCACCTATCAACCATTCATCCAAACTTATCTCGCCTTATAACTCAAAATCGAACAAAATCACTGGGAACTAACAATACAACAAGCTTTATTGAAAATAAATATGTAAATGTTAATGAATGGTTAATAAAGTTCTCCGATGACTGAAAACTTAGACTTCAGTCTTTAAAAGACATTGCATACAATTTTCAAGTTTTAATGTAATTTGAGTAAATGTATATGATAATCAGATGTAAGCACAGTTATTCCACCAAAATAAAAATCCTTAATGATTTTATTTAACATGTTTTACTTTTACATTTAAAAAGAATCCCATGGTGAAAAATAATAAATTGGAAGTTAACAACAGACCAAGTTTTGGTGGAAGTGGAAGTTTGCCAAGCGTTAGTGAAAACGCTATAAAATTTTAGGTAACTGGGAGATGCACAGATGAAAAAGGAGTTATTGAAAGAAATAAAAAATAAGAAGCCACAAAGGAAAACAAAACCATCTAACTGCTATACAGTTAATCAACAAGACACACTTAAACGTCCAACGACAAAAAGTACGGTCACGAAAAAAATAAAGACTTATGGTTGAAATATATTTTGCTATGTTCTAAACCCACTTGTGCTATTGTTGTTGTAGTTACATATTGATAATAATAATCTTTGTGATTGTTGCTATAGTTCCCTAGTTTTTCCAGAACCACATTTCAAGATTGATCATACTAGACACCAATGACCTTCAAGCTTTTAAGATAAAATATAGGAAATAAAGAAGAACCATATGAAAGAGGCAAGTATTCATAGCAAGGGAAAATATGGTGGGGCATGGTGGCCAATATTTATAATATGGGAGTTATGGTGGCAAATTGGACCATTGGTGTCAAGCCCCCTCCCCAACCCCCATCATATTTCGCATTAGCATATATATGGTGCGTCATTACGTCAAAGGCTGAGAGGGAGGGTGGGGGGAAATCCAGCCGTGTTTTACATACCGCTGAATCAGCGTCAACCCAGGACCTCTCGTTAAGAAGAAGATGAAGAAAGGAGGAGGAGGAGGAGGAGGAGGAAGAGGTACCATTCAGAATAAGGAACACCAGTCTTCTAGCAACACGTCACAGGACAATCTTCGTTCTTTGTCCAACTTGGTTTTCCAGTGATCTCTTAAAATGATTGAAAGCTTATCTTAATCATTTATAATGGAAATTTCAGTTTTGTATAAAAGAGGGTTTTAAGTAAAAACTTTCACCGAAAGTGAAGGCAGAGGCCGATGGGGCGGGAAACACAGTAACGTCATCTCCGCCAGCTTCAAACAAGGAAAGGTATGGAGTGTGAAAAATTGTGTTGCTCAGTCCCTAAGTAACAACTGGAATTACCTGATGAAAGGTACCCAAGCGTTCATGTTTCTGTTTCATATCTAACTTTTTCTACAAAACATATGATAAGACTTGATTTGATTTCATGGAATTTAGGCTCTTAAGCCAAGCTCTGGGCACTTTCAGCCATTCTGAGCAATGACAGTGAAAAGAGAGAGCTGGAGTGGTTGGACAAACAAGATACAGAGATCCAGAAAATAAAGCAGGTGAAGAACCAGGATCTAAAGGCGGAGCAAGGAGGCACCCCACAGTCTTACTAAGGAGTAACAGTAATTTAAGACCCTTCCACACGAGGGGTAAATGCACGGCGGGCAGACACTATTACCAATGTTGCAAGTGGATGGCGATCACGAGTGTAGTCCAAATCATAGGCTCGCCTACCTGTTACTACTGCCTGCCTTAGACTGATTCATCTGGTAACACTGTTTAAAAGCAAGAGAATGAAGGGCGAATCAGAGTGCCAGTCGTGTCTTGGCCCCTCTTGTGGAAGGGTTTTAAAGAACCTAGACGCCGAAAGGACACTGTCAACGCCCTTCAGTAATGGCTACACTGCCCCTCTCCCGTCGACGATCTACCTTACGAAAAAAAAAGAAATAATTTTATCTACAAAAGTTTCACGACGAATGACGTCACAACTGCGGTTACTCCTGGGAAGGCGCAAGACTCCCATTTTCTCTCTCTTCCCCAAAATGAATAAATAGATAAAAACGTGTCCATTGTCTTCTTTTCCGGTATTGAAATAATCGTAACTCGTCTGCGAAAGAAAGCGGCAAAATCGCGATTTTGGGGAAAGTCAAATTCGTAGAGTATTCAAATGCGGGCTGTAAAGACTCGGTCGAATTGTTTCCATTCCAGAGAAAAGTTTTAATGACGGTTTGGAATACAGAGAGCTTCCGCAAAGTACCAAACAGTGCGGTCGTTCAGGCGCTGGTGTTCCTCATCATGAATTCTACTTTTGTTCTGAATCAGAACGAAAATCTTCAAGCATTAATCTATATATATATATATATATATATATATATATATATATATATATATATATATATATTGTTACATTTATTGAACACCTCGTCTTCCCAGCAGTATTTAATGTATTTTATTTCTAAAAGAGCAGCCATATTCACCCAAATATCACCTGATTTTAGGCGGGAACCCAAAGAACGCCAGCCTGAGATAGGAATTTCCTGTTAGAAGGGGGGAAATAAAGACTTCTCAGCCTTAAGGATGTATCCCAAAGGGAAGTGTGTAGCTAGCTGGGTACTTATTAGGCCTACGACTTAAGCTCCTTTTTCCTGTGAACCCTTTGCTGGCTGTATGTTCTGTTTCCAGGATGCCCTGCTCTTGGGGGTTAAGCTGACCCCCAACACCCATGCTACACACCTGCCTTCGACCTCAGTCAGCTCCAGTCGTGACCTCTGACGGATGTCCAGCCAGCAGCCTTCCATTTAAGCCTACCAACTACCAAGGCGTTACTGGCGCGCCCAGACCCGAGACAAAGCTGACGCCGCATTTCTACAAGGGTCCACTTACTATGGCATCCAGATTTCCTGAGTCACGTGTCCAAGTCTTCGCGCCCACAAGTGATGCTTTACCGCAAGACATATGAACAATTTTGAAAGCCAGCTTTTAGGTGAACTGCATTTTTAGCCAACTATCCCCTTGTGAGAGATAATATTGGTCACACATGTGGACAAGTTGCATTTACTTTCCCAGGCTATTAAGCAGCCTCCTGTAAATAAATGTATGTAAAGTAATTAGCTGAGTTTTCTGGCAACCTCCTCTAGAGTAAATTAACACTATAAATCCTTTTAAGGTAAGTTCAAGTAATTTATTCTGCATTTTCCCTCAACTATTTTCCTTTGCGTATTTGGGCCCCTTCAGGCCAGGGCTTAAAACATAACATATATATATATATATATATTATATATATATATATATATATATATATATATATATATATATATATACAGGCGGTCCCCGGGTTACGACGGTTCCGGCTTATGACGTTCCCAGGTTACGACGCTTTTTCTTAAATATTCAATGGAAAAATCCGTCCTGGGTTACGACGCTTGTTCCGAGATTACGACGCTGACGCTTCCGACGCTCCGAGTTAACGACGCTTTTAAAAAACGCATGCTATGATAAAAATCCTTTATAGTTTAGCACAGTATATAATAAAAATATGTTTTTGGTTACATTACAACAAAAATTTTGAGGTTATGATGATTTTCAACACTTTTTTTGTCGTATTTTTTAAAAATTTTTTAGTGACGCCGCATATGCGGAACTAGTTTCCGAGCGAATGAATACACTAGCTTGGGATGCGCAGTTAAAAACTGTCCAAAAGCGCAAATAATGAAAAAATCATTGCTTGTTTCCAGTACATAATTAAAAATACTAAGTTTCTGGTTAGATTACAACGCAAATTCCAAGGTTACAACGTTTTGTTATGCTTTTTAATGATACCTCATACGCAGAACTAGTTTCTGAGCGGAGGCGCATAAATTAATTTACGCTATTAAACTGTATGGTAAATTGACCGAACAACGACCTCGAACCGTCGAGGCTAAGCGTAACAATACCAAAGGACGCCACTTCAATCGCGTGCCTGCCTGAAGTTCAGTCGGTTATGTGCTAAGACGTTGCTGATTTTCCTTGCCATTTTCGCGAATTTACAATGGCTCCTAAACGCCAAAGTACTTCCTCCGATGATAGTTCATCCAAGAAGAGGAAGGTCATCACGATGGAGGTAAAATATGACGTGGTGAAGTGTTCGGAGAAGGGAGAAACTAACACCGAAATAGGTCGTGCTTTAGGCTTGAGCAGGACGACGGTGGTAACCATTGTGAAAGACAAGGAACGTATTCTGAAGCACGTTAAGGATGGTGCACCGATGAAGTTAACGGTGATAAACGAGAAGCAATGTAGCCAGAGCATTATTGAAATGGAGAAGCTCCTGATGATCTGGCTGGAGGACCAGAACCAGCGACGTGTTCCGGTGAGCTTAAGTGTGATCCAGGAGAAGGCTAGAGCGCTGCATGAGGCAGTAGTGAAAAAGTTTGGCGAAGGCAGTGCTGGTGGTGAATTTTCCGCGAGTAGAGGTTGGTTTAACCGTTTTAAGGCTCGTGCAAATTTGCATAATGTGAAGCTGCTAGTGCTGATAGCAAAGCAGCAGGTAGTTTTCCAGGTGGTTTGGCCGAGATAATTAAGGATGGTGGTTACACGGCTGACCAAGTCTTTAATGTGGATGAGACTGGTTTATTTTGGAAAAGAATGCCAAATCGAACGTACCTTTCCAAGGAGGAGAAGTCAGCACCTGGCCATAAAGCTGGAAAGGAGCGACTGACTTTGCTGTTTGGGGCCAATGCAAGTGGCGATTTGAAACTGAAGCCCTTGCTGGTGTATTTGGCTGAGAATCCCAGGGCTTTCAAGGGCATTTTCAAGAGTCAACTCCCTGTGATTTGGAAATCAAATAAGAAGGCTTGGGTTACCTTGATGGTCTTCGAAGATTGGTTCAATGACCATTTCGTGCCAGCAGTGGAACGGTATTTGACTTCGAAGGGTCTGCCTTTTAAGGCCCTCTTAGTCCTGGACAATGCCCCTGGTCACCCTTCAAATTTGAGCGACATGCACCCTAATGTGAAGGTGGTGTACCTCCCACCCAATACCACATCGCTGATACAGCCAATGGACCAGGGAGTAATAGCTAATTTCAAGGCTTACTACCTTAGAAGGACCATACGTTTTGCTTTGAGAGCCATAGAAGCTAACAAGGAGTTGACACTGAAGCAATGTTTTATAAATTGCAAATAGAAATTTTATTAAAAGTGTACATATGCTACAGTTACATCCACCTTATATTTATGTACCCTATCATTCTTTCCAGATCTAGATGTTCCCTCATCAGAGCCCAAATCAGTTGATACGAGTAGTATCACCTCTCCAACTCCTTCAGGTAAAAGAATTCTTCATTTTTTATATTGTACATATTACACACTACATATGTCAAACAGTAATAACATGTGCAGTAGTTACAGTAGTAACTCTATCATTTTATATATTTTTTATCATTCCAGACTCCCAAGCACCTGCCCATCCCACTCCATAGCCCAGCCACCCACTCATCTACCATATGCCCATCCCAGTAAGCAAGCCAACCACTAGAATTTGGTAAGGACATTTTTTTTTTATTAATGTTTTATTATTACATATGTAATAACCATGCTATGTATGTAACATATATACTATAATCATATGTACATTATCATTCCAAACTGGCATGCACCTGTGACTTACATAAACCATGTCTTCATTTTGCTGAAGGTAAGGAATTCTCAGTTGTTTTTAATGTGTGCATACGTACAATAAATTTTGTACACCTAAGTGGTTACATACTGTCCTTTAATATTAATTCTTCATTCCAGACTGCCCATCATCCTAGCCTGTTATCTGTGATAAAGCACACTGAAGTTAGGTATGGAATGCATCCTTATCATGAATGCTTTACACCTCCATCTCCATCTCCCACAACCTAGGTAACAGCTTTGAGACTCACTAAAAGTTGGTAAGTTATGTAAGGAATTTCTAAATTAAGTTTTATACTACATGTTATATGTGATAGTAAACCACTGTATGGTGCATATTACTGTATGTAACTTCCTCTGCATAGAGGACTTACTGACAAAATTATTTTTTGTATATTCCAGAACCCCCTGAATGATGTAGGCTATGGGGCCACATAAGACTTTGTCCATCCAGGGTTATATAGCACGACAACTTTAAACTAAAAGTAAGGAATTAATTAACATACATTAACTCTTTTAGTACTCTTAATATATCTACAGTAATTAACATATTGCGTTCACGACTTTCTGTAGTGTATATTTTGTACACTAATTTTGTTACTTTTTCCTTCCAGAACCAACATTTTTCACACAACTCCAGGTTGTTACTACACATTACAAGTGTCATCAAGGGATAACTACAAGTAGAAGCACCATTTTTGGATGGAAAAAACCCTTCAGGAAAGTATACGTATCAAATGTAACATGTAGTGTAACAAAGTATGAACAGTAAGGTTTTTACATACAGTATTACATACGTACATAACTTTTTTTTACAGGAATTTCCAACCAAGTTTGATTACATACATGTTATAAACCACTGTATGTATGGTTACTGTATGTAACTTACTAAACATACATTACTTAACTTTGATACTTTTTTGGTTACATTCCAAAATCCCAGGACCCCCTCAATGATGCAGGCTATGGGGCCACAAAACTTTGTCCAGGGTTACATACATAGCACGACAACTTTAAACTACTACAGTACTAAAAGTAAGGAATTATACATAGTAATTAACATACATTAAGTAAGTTTTATACTAAAAAAAAGTGACCAAGATCTCTCACATGGGATAATTGATCAAGGTCCCTCATGGAATTATAGTACGTAACTGGTAACTTTGCAAGGTTGGTAAAATCTCCACTCCCTGCTGAACAGGGGGTGTAGACCAATCATTTACAACATGCATACCAGTTGATATTAAACCACTGTATGGTGCATATTACTGTATGTAACTTACTATGCATAGAGTACTTACTGACATAATTATTTTTTGTACATTCCAGAACCCCCTGAATGATGTAGGCTATGGGGCCACATAAGACTTTGTCCATCCAGGGTTACATAGCACGACAACTTCAAACTAAAAGTAAGGAATTAATTAACATACATTAACTAAGTTTTATACATGTTATATGTGATATTAAACCACTGTATGGTGCATATTACTGTATGTAACTTACTCTGCATAGAGGACTTACTGACATAATTATTTTTTGTACATTCCAGAACCCCCTGAATGATGTAGGCTATGGGGCCACATAAGACTTTGTCCATCCAGGGTTACATAGCACGACAACTTTAAACTAAAAGTAAGGAATTAATTAACATACATTAACTATGTTTTATACATGTTATATGTGATATTAAACCACTGTATGGTGCATATTACTGTATGTAACTTACTCTGCATAGAGGACTTACTGACATAATTATTTTTTGTACATTCCAGAACCCCCTGAATGATGTAGGCTATGGGGCCACATAAGACTTTGTCCATCCAGGGTTACATAGCACGACAACTTTAAACTAAAAGTAAGGAATTAATTCACATACATTAACTCTTTTACTCTTGATATAACTCAAAGTAAGGAATTATAAACTAAAAGTAAGGAATTAATTAACATACATTAACTCTTTTACTCTTGATATCTATAATTTACATATTGCATTCAGGACTTTGTGTAGTATTTTGTACTAATTGTGTTATACTTTTACCTTCCAGAGCTACCAGACTGGGATTTTAGTGTACTCCAAGATGTACTACCAAAGGATTATATACTACATACTTCAAGAATTTCCATAGTGTACCTAAGGATAGTTACATACTTCAAGAATGTTCATAGTGTATAGTGTATAATCTAACCTAAGGATTAAGTATATTAGTGTATATTAAAGTCAACTAAGGACTTGGTAGTACTTCAAGATTGTGCTTTATAGTGTCACAAGAATATATTAAAGATTATATACCTTCAAGAACCATCCTTTGGCATTGAAATAACCACACTACACATCATGCAATACTTGCATGTCACGCAGGTAAGGTCTCTTTAAGGGGGCCGGCCGGCTAATGCCCTTTTTCAAGGACAGGACTTTGATATTCATACCACTTAATAAGGTGACTTGGGACATCTCCAAACCGCATATGATTTTCGCCTCTGACCTTCGGTTTTGTGACGCCAGGGCAATTTATCCCGAAAATAACCATTTTTCAAATTCTATCTCCTCCCTTGATATTTAATATTAAGACCTGGGATTACTACCATACATAGACCTGATGTAGACCTCCAATCGAATGGAGAGTTTTTTTTCTAAAAGTCATTTTTTTGCTAGATATGAATTTTTCAATATGGTCAAAAAATAAACCCTATAAATCAGGAGAAAAAAATTTATAAAAAAAATACGAAACAAAAATTGGAAAAAAGGGCTCTATTTGATTGTTCTATAATGTCTTTCTGAGTTATATACCAAATTCCAATGTTATAGCTTTAAAACTAAGTGAGAAGATAGATTTTGAAGGTCAATAAGTATAGTTTTGAGATACGGGCGTTCAAAGTTTTCCTTCGTATTTCTATAAAGACAGTATTAATAAATAATGATTATTATGAATGTATATTTGTTTTTTGTGTATTAAACCAAAACTATTTTATTTATCATAATTTAATCATAAATGATGATCCCCTTGCTCATATATCGCAGCCTGGGGCACTGCTTGAGGCAAGATGGGGCACTCCTTCCTACGCAATTCTCTCTCTCCCCTTCACTAACTCGGCTTACTACAGCGAATTTTCTTCTTTTGTATGTTAGCGAGAGGTTTTCCTTGTATTTTCCTTTTTGGCATGATGAAATTCTTGCCCGAAACAAAGATAAACAAACGTAATTGCAAGAGAATGTCAAGTGAAACTCGAAGGCGTACACTTTTTTTAAAAAGACAATTATTATGAATTTCATATTCCATTTTGGGTTTTAAAAAACCAAAACTTTGTTATTTATCATAAATGAAGATCTCTTTGCTCAAAGATTGTAGCCTTAGGCGCAGTGTGACGTGTGCTGTCAAGCAAGATGGGGGCGTTACTAAGCAACCCTCCCCTCTCTCTCTTCACTAACTACGCATATATTATGATATTCTGTAATAATACTTGAGCGATTTTTCTTCGTCTGTATGTTAGCAAGATGTTTCCCTTGTCTTTTCCTCATTGGCATGATGAAATTCTTGCCGAAACATACATAAACATACGTGAAATCAGGCGAATGTCAGACGTGAAATGGAACGTGTAAACTACTTGACGTCTGTGATCGCACTAAACTTGGTAGCTTGAGCCTGAAGTCTCCTTCTCGACTCGGGGAATGTCTACAGATGCCATTTCTCCCAATTTCTTTGACAATAATTATCAAAATTTACGATAATAGAAGAAATATTGCATTTTCTTGTACGGATCAATGTTTTAGGCTTATTGAGTTACGTTAACTAATTACCCTGTAACTACGAAAGTAAGAGGAATTTTGACGAAATATTTCGTATACGTATTCTCAATTGCCATATGAAGCTCCATGAATTTTTTCATGACTTTGCATTTTTCGCCCTATACCTCCATATATAGAGGTTCCGGCCGGCCCCCTTAACTTTTTATTAGTTTAAGGCATATTTCCAAGTGTCGTTCCGGCTTACGACGATTTTCGGCTTACGACGCGTCTCAAGAACGGAACCCCCGTCGTAACCCGGGGACTGCCGTTATATTATATATATATATATATATAGATATATATATATATATATATATATATATTATATATATTTGTAAAGAGGCCATGAAATAAACGGAAG
The DNA here is from genome assembly GCF_015104395.2 of Macrobrachium nipponense. Lineage (NCBI taxonomy): Eukaryota > Metazoa > Arthropoda > Malacostraca > Decapoda > Palaemonidae > Macrobrachium > Macrobrachium nipponense. The sequence continues at coordinate 22,968,272 of NC_087205.1, read as the reverse complement.
AGAGAGAGAGAGAGAGAGAGAGAGAGAGAGAAAATGGTGTGTATATGTTTGTGCACGTCTGCGCTTATAGAAGGAAATAGCTTAATAAAAAATATTTATATTAAGTTAGCAGAGAGAGAGAGAGAGAGAGAGAGTAATGTTTATGATAGTTGACCAGGCACTGAATGATTTAACCAATTCTTGAGGTACCTACAGAATGAGAGGAAATCGAATCATATTCTATGGATTACCTCCTTGATTCGGTTGGGCACTTTTTCTATCCTTCTTCTTCTATTAACTTTTTAATTATTTGATTTTTCTATATTTTTTATCAACACAATGTAACCCAATTAAGTCATTACGCCAGGAGCATATTGCCGTTCATAAGCTTCACTTTTGCAAACGTTTGAGTCGCTTAGATTTGTCCCCTACGCCAAAGTTTCTCATTAACTGCAATTCAGTGATAAATATCAATGAGGCCCTACTGGACATCCTTCTTAAAGAATGCTTGCGAGGATGTGCCTGCCATCCCCATGCGTCCTACAAGATGCCTCGGAGAGGAACCAATTTCTGATGTCCTAAGACTAAGGGTACGATCTCACTGCAGCAAAACGCCCTTAAACAGGTCAACAACTATCACACACCAATCACATACAGGTTGAATACAAGTCAATGACTTGTTGGTAGCCCTAACTAGTGCTTGATGCGATGATCAGGCATTTGTGAAAGGCTCGGTCTACACTTGCAGTTGTTGACTTGCTTTTAACTCGTTGGCTTGTTTCCATTATTATGTTTGTGATATGTGAGCAATAATCGACAAGTGCATACTATATGATGTCACATTGAAATATGGAAGCACACTATTGCATGTCAGTAAATCTCTTAGAGTCAAGATTAAAAAGTTACTCGTGGGTTCCCAGTTTCAATGACGAAACATTGCTTATTCTGTCATTCTAATTTTGGTGGCATTTCCATTTTCACCTACTTTTGTCCAATATACTAATTTTTTTATCTTGCATTTACTAAATAAACATATACACAGAGTGGATTACTTCCTCATTAAGTTGCATATGCCCATCCCAACACACACATTGAAGTTATGAGGAGAACTGTCCCAAGATGCCACATGCACCTACCCAACAAACCAAGCACAGGAAAGGCTACTGCAAATACTCATCCAGATGTGTACCCAAGAGCCCACAGGAAGATGAGACAGGAGCGCTTCTCTTTTGTAAGTGGCTATGTGCAGGAGAACCTACCCTGCCAGAGATAAGTATACCACACACAAACAACCTTCTAACCTTGCTCATCTCCGAAGAATGGGAACAGGAGGTGAGAAGAACACCTGCGTCTGACATGAGGCAATGACTTCCCTTTCGTCTTCATTCACCCTTATGTGGTGAAGGAGCTTCAAGGGCTGGGGAGGAAAATGAAGACAACTGTGAGTACAAAACAACAAAGAAGGACACAAGGAGGATGGACTTACACATCAGACGGTTGGTCAATAGCTGAACCAAAGATATCAGCAAATCTACTAAAGTATTAGCTAATACAAGAACTACAGTAACAGAAGGATCCCCTTTCATCACAGTAGTTGAAAACACAGGAGATCTTCATAGAACATCAGCAGCAAACATCATAAGGGTACTTAACAAAAGCTATTTAGGAATATACTTAAGGAAGGACTACTTGCAATATTCAAAGTAAGCCAAATCCTCTTCAAGTAGTCAAGAAACCACTTATTCACTCTGGGAACATCATCATCATCATCATCATCATCAATGAAGAAAAACTGCTGGAGGACCACTAATCACAACTGTGCCACCATCTCCTGAGGAAAGGGCATGTACAGGACTCTCAGGGGCAGGAGAGCAAACCTTATATGTGAGGAAACTCTAAGAAGTTGGCAAAGGAATATAAATCAGTGGAAAGAAAGGCCTACATGAACCTGAAAACATCCCTTGAGGTTTACGCCCTCAACAGTGGCAAACATCTTTTGTCCTCCTCTAGGAGGACAAAAGATGTTTGCCACATTTCCCAACCTTTTCATAATCAGAAGCAGACCAATCTGCATGTTCCTCACATAAAAACAATGCTTGTCAGTCTACTGAGATGAGAGTCATGACCACACAGTCATCCATATCCCTCACACTTGCGTTGCTCAATTATTCTTCAATTGACAAAAACAAGGCAACAAAGATATGAAAAAATACCCACAATTCTTAAGGTAACAAGAACATATCTACCCTCAATGACAGCCAAAAAAATAGTGACTGGACAGTATGGCAAGTGTAGAGAAGTCAAACACCATCTACACTTAACAAACTCTCGTTTCCAAGTTCAAAAGGTTGTTCACACATGCAAGATGACGATTCTAAAATTGAAATATGTTGGTCGGTATCCCAGCTGGAACAACATGCCTTTATTTTTCCACATACGAATACTGTAGGGTAAATTGCCCGATACATTAAGCAAGTTTCTGTTAACAAATCTGTTGGATAAAGATGGACAGGATTTTTAAATAATACAAATATGAAAATCTTGATGTTTAAATAATACAAATATCACAATTTTTGAAAGTAAATTGTATACAATAGGAATATGCTTAAGGCGAAGCCGGAACAGCCGCTGAATTCTTTACAAGGCAGTTAGGTAGTTACCTGCCAGTCCGGTCGTTGGTAGTCCCTCTGACTGGACGTAGACATTCCAATTTACTTTGGCCTAGGTAGCATGAGGTGGGCAGTTAGTGTAAAGGACTTCAGGTTTGTATAGTTAGGAAAAATACAATTTACTTTCAAAAATTGTGATTAGTTCCTAAACAATATACAAACCCCCCGTCCTTTGCACTAGGAAGACTCACTAATTGGAGGGTGGAATCTGAGTGATCTCCAGTGAAACGACAAAGGGTTCCGCCTACCTGCAATTTCCTTCCTGGTCGTAAGAGCTAGGAAGGGATTCCAGCTACTGACTACTGATCAGAGTTAAGAACTGCAAGATCATAGTCAGTCTAGTGGGCTTACTCATAAGCGAGAGAATATGTGTCCCCCTTAAGAGAAAGCTAAAAACCATATGTCAGAGACTATAAGGCAAATGCAAGCAATGAGTTTGTCTTATGTCCAGGTGCCTCTTCCTGCCTTGTGAAGGGAATGGGTGGGAGTTACTCCTATTAACTAATCAAGAAAATAGTTAGGTTACTCCAAGGAGTGCCATACCTGCATCAATCACTCGGTCCAGCATGTAACGGTCCGCATATTTTCCCCCCCAAAGGGAGAGAATAGGATGAAAGAGAGGAAAGGAGGAGCCAGTCACTCCCCAATCAGCTCAATCATACCGTACAACGAGGCGAGATGCAATACTCTCCAATAAAGGAGCTGGGTAAGATACACTACTTATCGAGTAGCCACCAATGGTCCCAAGGAAAAGTGTCCAGGGCCTGTGGGTAACATCCCGAACCAACAGGTTCTATGGAACGTGAGAGAATGGGACAATGCCCCTGACCTCAATACCTCTTCAGGGGAAGTGTACTATTGCCATCAGCAGCAGATTAGTACTTCTTCCTGGTCATTTCTCGAAGTCATCAGATACTGAAGACTAAGCTTGTCTACCGTTACATTCCTCTTGTCTGGAATGCATCTGGCTGACTGCCCGACTGAGTGTGCTGTTGCCCACTCGATCACCTGCACTGTCAAGGGGAAGATCAGGAGAGGCAAGACCCTCGCTTATTGATGTGTGCCACTGTTGTAGTGTCAATTATCAATGCTACAATGTCTCAACCATGTCTCCCAAAACTTTTGGTGAACCAGGAAGGCAACCTTGAGTTTCAGGGCATTGATGAGAAGCTGTTCGTCTTGAAGTTCCTGTACTTCTGCAACTTTTCTCGGTTCGTCTCTCTTCCTCAGTTGATGCCTCTGACTCTCCAGGGGCAGCAGTCGAAGCCTGACGACGAGACATGGCCGAACAGATCGTTCCTGTCGAGACTGGAACCATCTTACTGTCTACCTGAACATGCTGGTACTAGAGTTTGAGTAGGACTCATGTACCAGCCAGCACAGGTAGCAAGTCCTCTGCTTCAGCTCGAAATCGAACCTCTCACGGTTATCAGGGTCTTCAGATCCCAGAGACACTTGAGGAGGCAATTTCCATCCCGTGAAAAACCATGAACGCAAGTTCACTTGGACCAAGCAAACGTTGGGATACCTCAGAAATATCCCATGCGAATGTACTCAAGCTGAGACCAGGTCGAATACTCGTGACACCTGTGGAGCAGTCGAAAGCCTGACCCGGTGTGTTGTGCGATGAGTAGAAGGAATGATAGATGGGCATCGGATGCTTTCATTCCCTCTAACAGTGCCATTGTCAGGGGGAATGAGCCACGATCTTGTGTCAACCCGTAGTGACAGCAAACCCTCTTTGAGGCCAAAAACTCGAGGAAGGAGGGCCGAACCAGTAATCTCCCACTATCCTCCAGGTGTCTTGCTTCAAGAAATAATGACATAGTCCCTAAACCTGTAGAAGAATCCAGATTCTTCATAGGTGGGACCGAGCCCTAGTTCGAGTCCTGCTCTCGGCCCATGTCACTGCCATAGAAAGGACAGAATCCCTCTTGGCTGTGGATGTATGTCCTGTCCTCCCTTAGGAAGTTGTACATTCGGAGATTCTCATGAACAAGATTCGGACACGGTCTCTGTCCTTTGAGTAGAGCCCATAGAAACAGAGATTGGAGAATGAACCTTGGTTCAGTCTCCAGAGGCATCCTACGCCCCAAGATCCCCCGATCGCTGGGGAGAGAAACTCAGTCCCTACTTCCGGAGAAGTGGGAAGGCCGACAAGTGCCAATTTGGTACTCTGCTGTGTCGCTATTTCCTGTCGAGAGAGATTCCCCCTCACAACACATCTGTGCTCTTTGAAGCCAAAGCCCCTGATTAAGAGAACTGAACAAGGGACCTCTTGTACGTCTATTCCTTGCTCCTTCCGACATGGAAGGTGCAGCAGTCATGGCTCCTGATGAAGAACCAGTCTTGGTCTTCACAGGAAGGTTCGAGCTGTGGCTCAATCCCTTCAGCTCTATCAGAACTCGGAGTTGGAGTGCGAACCATAGTTCGTTCTCCAGAGGCTCTGGCCTCTGAATGCGGAGCCTCAGTTCCCTTTCCTGAAGGAGAGAGCCAACAAGAGAGCCAACTGCCTTCTTCCCGGAGGAGGAGTGCAGACCCTTACAAGTTTCGGCACGAGACTTCTTAGGAGGGGGGGAGAGACGACCTTCTCCTTCTTAGGTCGTGCAACCTTCGGAGGAAAAGGGGAAGAGGAGGCAGGCGAAGACAATGAAGACGAATCCGAAGAGGAAGATGACGACACCTTCCTGGCTCTCTTCCTCCTCGACTTCGAAACCTTCTCCAGGGACGATACATGGTACGATGTACCAGGAGACAATGACAATGGCGATAAATGAAATACGAAAGTTGAATCGTATACCTTCACTCCCCTTCGCAGCACTGCTACCTGGGGAGTGAGCCAAGCCCTTGCACTAACCTACGGTGGCGACAAGTGCGTGAGTTCAGGAGAGCGCGATAGTATAGGTGATGCAAACTCCTGAGGAGAATATGGTCTTCTCCCCACGCTGTATGGTAGCAGAGCTGGAGGTGACGATGTCATACTAGCAGCGCTGCTGCCCATTGAGATGCGGCTGCCTTGGGGGAGACTTGCAACAAACTTGGTCATGATTGTTCTCGCTGCACTGCAGAAGTACTGTGACTACAGGACTGGTAGTAGCGCTGGTAGGTACCGATGCCTTGCAGGGACATGGCTCAATACCTGGAGAGAACTTGCAACGTCTTTATAGATGTTGAAGGGGACCACCCGCCCCCAATAGCCTGTACTGTTGCTTCTATCCCATGGGCAGATTCAACGCAATAGGCTCATAACGAAGAACCAAGTTTGGACATCACTAGGGGGAGGGGTGGGTGGGGGGGTGGTCGAGCCACGACTTGACCCCACCTCTCGTCCCGCGCCACTGCTGCGATGTGAAACTGAAGCAAAATCTCGGCAGTAGGTGTGCTACTTCCCTTGGAGGTTAGCACTTTCGAGGAATCTCGCAAACAAGACCTTGACACGGACCCGGTTCCATAGGGTGTGCCCTTGGAACTCTGGGCTGAAGAACGGAACATCGTCCGAGCTCCAGAGGCTCCCGAGTCTCGTGCCCCTAGAGGCAGAATCTCGGTTCCCGCTCCCGCGGAAGTGGGAGAGCTGACTAGAGAGCAGCTGCTTTCCCCCTGAAGGAGGAATGCAGACCCCTTGAAGTCTCGTGCAAAACCTCTCGGGGGGAAGGCTCCTGTGTCTCGTGCCCCTAGAGGCCGAGTTTCAGTGAGCAGGAGAGCCGACAACAAAGCCAGCTGCTTTCCTCCCCAAAGGAGGAATGCAGACCCCACGAAGTCTCATACAAGACCTCTCGGGGGGGAAGACTCCCAAGTCTCGGTTCCCAGTCCCAAGGGAGTGGGAGAGCCTACGACAAAGCCAGCCGCTTTCCTCCCGAAGGAGGAATGCAGACCCATCGAAGTCTCGTACGAGACCTCACAGGGGGAAGGCTCCCGAGTCTCATGCCCCTAGATTCCAAGTCTCGGTTCCTGCTCCCAAGGGAATGGGAGAGCTGACGACAAAGCCAGCTGCTTTCCTCCCGAAGGAGGAATCCACACCCCTCGAAGTCTCGAATGAGACCTCTCGGGGGGAAGGCTCCCGAGTCTCGTGCCTTGGGAGCAGCAGAGCCGACGACCGAACCATAGCTGCTTTCCTCCCAAAGGAGTAATGCAGACCCCTCGAAGTCTCACACAAGACCTCTTGGGGGAAGGCTCCTGAGTCTCATGCCCCTAGAGGCTGAGTCTCGGTTCCTGCTCCCAAGGGAGTGGGAAAGCCGACAAGAGGTCAGATGCTTTCCGCCCGAAGGAGGAATGCCGGCCCCTCGAAGGCTCATGAAAGCTATCATCTGCTTCTCAGTCTCCCACCTTCAAAGGGGAGGGAGAGGAGAAGGCAGGTGACGACGACAATGACAAGGAAACAGATGAAGAGGATATCCAGAAAGGCATCATCGTCTCCGTCTTCGACCCCATCATCGACAGCCTCCGCGGGATTGTAGTCAGAGCCATCCTCTAGCCCGGAGGCGGGAGCAGCAGCCATTTGACAGGAACAGGTCCACGAGCGGGAGCCGGTCTGTGGCAAGAACCCAGGACTGGCAGGAGCAGTGCTGGTAGAAGTGGGTCTTGCAACCATACACCTGGCAGTGTGGCACCAAGAACTACCCATCGGCAGCTGATATCCACCTCCCGCGTAAGGAAGGGAGTGGGGGAGGCGAGACAATCGACCTGGGATCTCGTTGACATGAGCCACACTGCCACTGAGTCACGAGTCCCAGGGAAGACCAAAAAAGGGAAAGAACAGCGCTGCTATCAGGACTGGGGTCTATCCTCCTAACAGGTCTTCCATAAACGAAAATCACTCACCGCATGCATACAAAATACAAGTCTTAAAGCAATTGTATTAAAATGCTAACCAAAAATCACACTCACGTTCCCAGCAATGATGAGCAAGGGCATGAGGAAGACACAGACAAAATCACAAATAAAGTAATTGCATTTTATCCACAACATATAAAAAAAGAAATAAGGCACATATGCCGATAAATACGCTCACACTCCCGGCAACGATGGGCAAGAGCATGAGGAAAAACATCCATGTGCTTTGTACTTACCCAATTAACAAAACTACATTTACGCTTCCGGCAATGACTGGCGAGGCCGTAAAGATAGAAAAAACACAAGAAAAGACATGGACATGCCGCATCTCGTACCCCAATTGGGGTTGGGGGTCCAGGTACAAGGTTATACAGAATTCATGATTCGTTATCGTAACACAATATCACAACTACGAAAACATATAAGGCAATTGCAATTCATGGGTTTGCCTTCAGAATATCACAAACACATTATCGCAACAACAATAATCCACAATAGGAAATAACATAGAAAAATCCCACCAGGATTAGGAGAAAACAGCATCAAACAGTTGTGCAGAGAGCGAGGAAAACACGTCTACTCACGACGGCGGCCACGTGCAAATTGGAATGTCTACATCTGGCCGGAGGGACTACCAATGACCGGACCAGCAGGTAACTACCTAACTGCCTTGTTAAGAATTCAGCGGCCATTCCGGCTTCTCCTTAAGCATATTCCTCTTGTAAACGACCGAGGGTTTGTATATAGTGTAGGAACAAATGAAAATCTTAATAGAAAGTTTAGAAATTTACCATAGCTTCAGCAATCCTCACCTTCATCATTTCTTTTAGTTGTGTCCTATTTTGCAAGGAATCAATAAAGTACATATACAGTTTTCCATTAGCCAGAATCACAAACATGTTCAAAAATGAGAATCTCTCCAACCATGAACATTTTCTATTCTTGCAGGGTATCCTACATTACTACTAATATTCCAATATAAATAACTTAATTGCTGTTGTCTTAAAATACAAACTTTTGATATGCTATCGAAATAACTTACCTTCAGTTTCTAACTGAACATGATACAGTAACTTCATTTTCAAAATAAACTTGATATACTATACTGGCTCCCAATCAAACTATTTGAAACCAAATTAGCTGGCAACAGCGCCTTTGGTAGGTAATACCAAACCACATTGGCTAACCTTAACCTCCTTTATATCCTCTGACCAGTGAATGGCATCACTCAGGATGTCCATACCTTCTTCCACATTGCCTACATGTCCACCATAGTTGAGCGTACATGGACCCATATGGATACCAATCAGTGGCGGTGTCCTGGAAATATTCAAGACCCAAACTATCCCCCTGTTGCCTGGGATGATTTTGCTGCTGTCCAGAGAATAATTTGCTACATCCCCACTTACTACTTCCGATATCTGGTAACCAAACACAGCTCGTTCCAAAAGCTGCCCTCTGTTAGTTATTTGCAAGGGTGTGCCAGAATAGCCTTTTCCTCGGCCACCTGTGAAGTGTTCATGAATACGAAAGGATCTAGCATTGTCACAGAGAAGGATGGAGACTCTTCCAACTGATAATCCTTTAGTCTCCAAGTCCAGGAAGACTGAACTTTTAGAGATGGCTAGGTCCAGAACATCTTCATACTGATGAAAGAAAAGAAATTACATATAGATTAAAGGTAACAATTCACTATAATTTTATTAGAGTCAATTCCATTACCTAACACAGTAACAATCTCTCTCTCTCTCTCTCTCTTCTCTCTCTCTCTCTCTCTCTCTCTCTCTCTTCTGTTCTGTGTGTGTGTGTGTGTGTGTGTGTGTACTATTGAGAGCACATTATGATCAGTTTACTTTCAATAAATGATAACTACCAAGACAACAACAAAATAAATACCTGCACATAATAGGCATTAGGGACAGGTTCATCTTCATCTTGTAAACTATACAGGAGCAGCTCTCCATTTTCAATAGTGATTTTGGCAGACTTCCTTGTGTTATCCTTTTCCTGGAGTGCAAAGACTCTTCCTTCCTCTACTAGAATTTTTACAGGGATGCTCATTTCCCAGAGCCCTATAGCCTAGGATGATAAAAGACAATGATATTATTCGTATTATTAATACCTAGAGGCATATAACCCAAGATGATGGACATGGACACAACATGGTTTTTAGTTATACTGACTTTCACTAAAAGTTTATCCAACGTTGGTTTCAATAAGAAATGACATTGGCGTGAATTTTACATTCTTATTGGCGTTAATTTTACAGAGTTAAAAGTTGAAACAACTTGATAAACAAAAATCGATTTCCACTAACTGTTACTTGACTTGAAAGATCCATCTTGCTTGCAGCAACTCCTGTGATAGGGATGAGATGGAAAGCCTCTTCTTTAGGTTCACTGATCAGCAATTTCATAAGCTTGCTGTTAAATTTTTCAGACACCTTCAGTTCCTGTAAATTGTACCCAAATTAATGAATAGAAACAATATCCAAGTCCACAATATGTTTACATAAATATCAAAGGACTTCAGTCATTACCTATTTTCACACACTCCAAATGTATTTTTTGTGTCAATACTACTACTGAGATCTATAAAAAACCCTGAAATTACCCTGGCCCACCATCCTCACAGCACCAGTAACAACAGTCAGACTTGTAGTGAACTATACAGATTGGTCAGATTTGTAGAAAGACTAGATAATGTGTTGAAAAAACCACGACATTTACTTGACCCAAGAAAATTCATTTCAACAAATAAATTCATTATATACTTTATAACTGTTGGCCATACTTTTTCCACAAAATCACTGATGGGTTTAAGTTTTATATCTATGATGTATTATCTATACAGACTGGAATCTTTCTAATTCTAAAGTCACTGTCTATTTAATGATTTACAGTAGTTTCAGCTTTTTTAATGCCTACAGTGCACCACGTGAGGTGCACTATTCAATTACTGGGATAAGGCAAAGATCTAGACGATATATTACTGCTACCTTTCAATTATCTGTGGTACAAACTTCTATCTAAGGGCAATTATGTGGTCTCCCAAATTTGTTTCCTCAGATTTTCTAGACCTTGTTAAACATTTCCTATCAGCCGTCTATATCATATCAATGTCAACTTTATTCAACACAACCTTGAGAGAATGTGTTTCATATCTTCTTTTTTTTCTAATCATATCTATTTCTCACAATGGAGGGGATAAACCTTCATAAACGACTGCCTCTCTATGGACGCCACATCCCTCTTTCCTGGAAAATAAACAAAGTAAGGAGTGTTGTATCACCTTTGAGTACAACTAACAAAATGGTAAGAAAGGCTATTCTCAAATCAACACTAACTGAAACCATTTTAAAATTTGCTTGTTAATAGAATATACCTTGTTTGTTTCCTGGAGTTGGTTATCCTCATTGGCCACATATTCTTTTAAGTTATCTGTCCAGTCTCTGACGTCCATATTGATATCCTCCGTTGCATCAATAACAGCAGAAGTGTCTTCCAAAGTTGAAGCAGAGTCCAGTACCTTCCTTGCAGATACAAGTTTTCCTTCATTTTTCAATATATCTTTCAAAGAGTCTTTTAACTTGAGACAAGTATTGCTGGACTTCTGATGATGCTCATCGATCTTAGATATTAGCTTTTGAAAATGAACAGGAACATCTTCACTGAGGTAGCGTCTAAGAGTTGAAAGAGACTTCTGAAGTTGTTCCTCACCCTTCATAAGCCTTTCAACGTCTTCCTTCATGTGCTTAAGGTCCGCCATGACTTCTTCGTTACTCTTGCAGACCTCCTCTTTCAGACCATCAATTCTTTCCTGGTACCTGGCATTCTTCTTACTCCCAAGTTTACTGGGTTTTCTTTTCATTGCTAAAAATGAATTGATGCAGTCAATCAGTGCATTATTGACCATTAAATCTCCAGCCGATTTGACTTCAAATCTTTTCTGGCAACTGGGACAAGCCATCGCATCTTGGGCAATGAGGTCATCAATACACTTAGCGCAAAGATGATGGGAGCAGGGCAGGTTATGTGGGCGATTTAAATCATTGTTAAACAACTGACAGCAAACACCACAACTGGCCGAACTGGGAAGTGACTGCCAAAAATAGATCTGTATATTAGTACATGGATTGTTGCATATGCACACCTGATATTAGTACATAGACTTTAATACATGCACATGCGAGTTAATAAAAATTGATAAAAAATCAATAAAAATTAAGAAAATTATCATAAGGCTTTCCTTTTAGGAGGGGATGGTGACAACAGTATGGCCCTATATTATTTTCATTACTATTCAGAAGATGAACCCTATTCATATGGAACAAGCCTACAGGAGCCATTGACTTGAAATTCAAGCTCCCAAAGAATAAGGTGATCATTAGTAAGAAAGAGAAAGTAAAGGGAAATATAGAAAGAAGATATCTCACTAATTAAAACGAAACCAGACATAATAATTTAATTCATTAACAAAAAGATCAAAATGTTTTAAAATGGAAGGAAAATAGCATTGAGATTGTAATGTATTACATCTTTGCTTGAACTTCTGAAGTTCCAGTTTCGTGAATCCTCAGGCAGACTGTTCCACAGTCAGCAGTGTGAGGAATAAAGAGCCTCTGGAACTGAAAGGTTCGCCACAAGGCACATTTACTGCATATTGGTGCAGCTGTTCAGCGAATCTGGTTGCTCTCAGCAGATGAAGGGGATCAGGGATCATTGTAAATGTGAGGGATCTCTGTTGAAATATAACTTATGAAAACGTGACAAACAAGAGACCATCCATCACTGGTCCAAATCATAACTGCTACAGTTAGGAAACAAAATCCTACCACTATGAGACACTCTATCTAAGAGAGACAAATCTCTGCCAGAAGCATACATCCACACTGGAGAACAGTATTCTCGTAATGGAAGTACAAATGTCCTAAAACTGGCAGCATTGATTGAATCACTTTTATAAATATATGAGGCCTTACGAACAATAACTAACTTTCGTGCAGCATTTGCTAAAACTTTCAATAAATGTTTCCCAAAAGTAAGATGGGAGCTAAAAGTTACATTTAAAATAGTTAAAGCTTCAGAATCATTCTGCAAAGTTCCTTCTACCTGAAGCAGATGTGGTGGAAAATCAGTATGAGATCTGCTAATCAATAATGTTTTCGTTTTAATGGAATTAGCCTCACACCCCACCAACTACACCATTCACTGATCCAGTCATGTCCCGATTGAGGCTGAGGGCAGCTTCATTTCCCATAAGGCGAGCCTTTACTACACCCATACGTGTAGCATCATCAGTATACTAAACAATCTTATTTTGCAGGCAGACAACCATATTATTTGGATACACTGAAAATTACCATGTGGAACTCTTGGTTCTCTAAAGATCTCGTCAACAGCAACTCGCTGCTACCTACCTGTGAGGAAATCTGGAAGTAATCTAAAACAAATCAATTCAGTCTAAGATTCTGAAGTTTATAAATAACTGCCTTACGATTTCCTAAATCAAAAACACCACAAAAATCTAATTTAATTACTCTGCACTCAAAACCCTTATCAAGGTTCCCTTGCACATGGCATACCAAATCTAAAAGAGCAACGCAGGTACCTAACGTTTTCAGCAACTTTGGGGAGCACAGGGAGAATAGAGATTGGCCTGTAGTTACTGCAGTCTACAGATATGACACTCTTTGGAACAGGCACTGTATTACTAAGCTTGCGCTATCTGCAGAGATGCTACATAGACACTTGGCGGACATGCTAGAAAACTTTTTCAAAAATAAAACAGAGGGAAGAAACCATCAGGGTCTTCTCCACCCTAGCTCTCAAGGTTATCGAGAATTCTCTTGATATTCATGAAGAGACATGCAAATTTTGTAAAAAGAGCTTCAGGATGACAGGTATCAGGGAGAGACACCATCAGCTGATTTGCTTAGCTTCAAAAGCTCGATGAAACAGTTCAGCCTTTTTCCGTAAGGCCAGTAACCAATCTACCATGATTTGTTAGTAGGTGTGGAATGGAAGGCGAGCCTGACCAATAGATAGATACCAATTTGGTCCACCACAGATGAGGCAGAGTAATTCCTTCATGTGTCCTTTTCAAGGAACTATTGTAATTACTCTCAGCTGTATGGTAAGTTCTATTCGCAGCACTGTGAGACTCAATGTAAATAAGTTTAATTTTCATTTGAACAATTTTGTTTCCATATGTTGAATTTGGTCTGTTTGTCATGGTAAGCTCGTCTATATGTATCATCAAACCATGGCTGATCTTTTTTCCTGATTTGACGACCATTCAAGGGACATACGTTATTAAAATTGCCGTTAGCATTTGATTGAACTTTTTCATGGAATCAGGAACTAATATAGCATCTGAATTAAGTGCCTGAAGCTTTAATAACGCAATCCAAATTGGCTCTAGATTTCAGCCATTGCCTCTAGATTTCAGCCAGACCTTTTTGCTGACAGTGGCATTAGGAATGTACTAATTGACTGATATATCCATCTCAATGATACACTGATCAGAAGTGCCTGTATATTCACAGACCTTGGACGTGACAGTAGCTAGAACATCTGTAAATATGAGGTCTAATTTACTACCAGGTATATGCATGACTCCTAAATTACCTGGACAAATTCGGAGGATACAGTGAACTCAAAGAGCAGATCACCCATGTTGAACTCTGGAATTTGAATTTAGCCACTCACTGTGGTGTGTATTAATCTCCACAAAAAATTGGATAAAACTTTTGAATCCTTTCTCAGAGACAGTCATAAACAGAAACATCATTATTTGGATTGTGGTAAATAACAAATACGTATGTGAACATTGTACAACTTACTGAAAATTTTAAAACAAATCTTCATTGTAACTACACTCCAAATTTTTTTGACGATATATAGGTTGTCAGGACTTAGTGTACATATATGTACAGCCATACTTTGTACATGCAGGGATGCTGTGACGACAAAGAAAATCAGGGCTATTAAACTTCAAGATTAAAATTTCACCCTTAACTTGTTACTATTTACCAAGGGTCTCAGATAAAATTATTAAATTGCAATTGTGGGCACAAATCTGGAGATAAGAGAAAAGTTGACCTTAAGTTTCAAATATTTGAGCAAAGTACTTTGCAATTTTTCTTAGCATAATGAGTAGAAGGCCCAGGGTTCATATCAATGTCTGACGAAAGAAATAATGTTAATAACAGGAGATCAGTAGTATCACTAATAAATAGACTCATAACAACAGTACCACTGTTGAGATCAACAGGACAATAGAGAACAATACTATCACCAACAAGGGTATATCCTTTTATTACAAATTATTCTGTTGAAAGTATATAGTATAAACACTATCATATGTCACAGAATGAAGAGCTGGAAGCAACTGGTCAACAAGGTAGGGCCAGCACACTTTGTAGGCAAACCAGAAATCCGAAGGTTTACCACAACCACTCATGGGAGACGGTCACGATGGATTTAAGAATTATAAGGCGCTCTGAATGAATATAATGGGTATACAGACCAGGGGTTCTCAAAGTGGTCGATATCGACCCCCAAAAGGGTCAATAGGACCGGGGTCGATGAATAACTAACAGGTCGGCGAATGAAGTTACATAAATTATACTCGTATATCTAAAGTTCTAAATATATTTTCTTACTAGGTGTTACATTTGGATCATACTGCATGTCAAGAACTAAATTAATAATTAACAAATTGGTTTTGAGATTGGTGTTTTTCCTTTTTGGTGTTTTTTTCTTTCTTGAATTATTAAATGCTAGTCTAGGGGATTGGTAGAAAAATTATAACTTCATTAGGGGGGTCGAGGAGTTAAGGAGTTTGAGAACCCCTGGTATAGACGAAGAAACTTTCCAGATAATCAACAAAGCAACTTTTACTTTCACATTAGCTTGTTCTACACACTTGTTGAAAAAACAGGAAAGTGAATGAAGATTAGGATAAATGCCTCAGGCAAGGGATCTCAAACCCAAAACCACTGCAGGGCACAGTACAGTGGCTATGGCACTGTCCATAGTTGGAATGCAAGGTTTGAATTTGGAGTAACCTTCTCCTAGAAGAGTTGCCTACAAAGGCTAAAGGGATCCCTGCCCAGCAGATCTGGTTCCAGAGTGTCCTTCTTGTTGAAGAGTTGCCTGCTTGAAGATTGCCTGCTAAGGCTAAAGAGTCTCTTCTACCTTAATATATCTAAAAGTTTCCTGAAATACGGTTGCTAGACCCATGGCTTTCCTTTACAGCATATTACTACTCCCCCAAACCGGTTGTACTGTCACTCCGTAATCATTTAGTCTCTATAGTCTTGAGGCCTCAAGGGTCACACTCCCACAAGCATGATCAGCCTGTCACTACTTGCCGTGTATGTGTGTGTGAATTTTTCCCCAACAAAACAACACCTCTTAATTACAATATTACTTAATTTCACAAAGAGTGGAGGGGTAGGTTGGGTGGGAGAGGGGAGGGAAAGAGTAATGGGAGGAGACAGGGGTGGTTTTAAGAGGAAAGGATGAATGGTTATAAAATAAGAAGGGGGGGAGGATGGAAAGGGACAGGGCAAGGAGAAGGCAGTGTTAGGGGAAGAAGAGAGAGGGAAAAGGGGTAGGGGGATGGGGACAAGGGAGGGGAGTTGAGACTAATATTAAACTTTTTATGTGGGCACAGGGGCAAGATAGAGGGAAAAAAACTAAAAAAAGACACACAAATGAGGAATCAGTACCGTTTAGCACCAGCTTGAATGTAAAAGGCATATACATCTGTTCCCCATAGCTCAACACTCTTGTTAGGTGTTAACTGTGCTATATCAGTAATACATACAGCTGGTTTCCACCTCTCCCGTTAACCTTCAACAAATTCCTCCCGCAACGCTACATATTTGTGACACAAACACATCCCTGTTACAAGTCCACTTTATCAAAATTATGGAATCAAGTGGTCAAGGGCACTTTGTTTGTCGATGAGATTTTTCTTACTGAATTTTGTAAAAACAGATGTATATGATACCGTACATATGAAATACGATGAGAAATTTGGAGAAATACTCTGACATAATCAGAAATTTCCAGTCTAGTTGATCGGAAGGGTGGGGGGGGGTGGTAACCACAATATCCCCTGGGGCTTTTCTTTGTAAAACAAAATATGGTAAACTTATCTCATTCTTGCAGTTACTTTTTCAAGTTTTCTCATCAACAACGCATCATATTCTCCCTAGTCTCAATTATTCAGTAATAATAAATTTTATTAATAACAATATCTATAAATTTCCTTAATAAAAATATATCTCTAAATTTCATTAATAACAATATCTTTATTTGGTTCTTTCTTACAATAACCCAGCCAGGAATACGACGAATTGGCCATTTTACACTAACATAGCGTAACGCACTCTGTATTTCTCGATACCCTTACTTTATGCCGTAAATTTCCGAGGAAGACACTTTCCTGTAAAAATATTTTATACTATAATGTTCTCAGTACACAACTTTGGACCAACATATAAACAAAGCTAAAATAAAGGTTATCATACTGACAGAAACAAAATGGCCATCACGAAGTACAGATGGTAATCACGAAATAAATGAAGATAAATGTTGTGTGAAACGAATATGGTAACCCGGCACCCGCCCCCCTAGAAAGAAAAAAAAAAATTAATCCAAGAAATTGTTATGAGCGATTAATGGTGTAAAATGGTGCAACGAAAATAGGAGGACAATCATGGAAAGAGAAGGGGGTGACTTGTTCAAATCATGTATGAATCAAGAGTTCATACTTAATTCATACATCCATTTAACGTTACTGACAATCAACAAGGTATCAACCGCCCTAAAAAGTCTTCTCCAACTCCAAGGGCATTCTAAGGGGGGGTGGGGGGGTGGCTGTCCTGAAAAATGAGGTTTTAAGTAATATAGGGTAAAATCATTTGAGTAGACGTAAATGCACACATTAAGCAAAACCATTGAGAAACGGATTAGAAATAAAAAAAACTAAAGAAATAACAGATTATCATATATAAGATATATATTATAAAATTTAAATTTTTAAAAAATATAAATATATATATATATATATATATATATATCTATATATATATATAATATATTTTAATTATATTATATATATATATATTATCATATATATATATACATAATATATATATATATACATATATATATATATATATATATATATATATATATATATATATATATTATATATATATATATATTAGTTGATTTTCCCCACCCATAACCCGTCGGTCCCCTTACCGAAGGATAGAGTTCTGGGGTAATCATTCTAGAACCCTGTGGTCTACCCCGCCCAAAACAAAGGATTCCCATTGGTTATTACTAACCGTAGGATACAGTTTCAAGGAAAATTACATTTTAATTACAGTCGACAGCCAAAAAAAACCCTTAAATTCTCAGTTGACAACCAGAATACTATAGAAGAAGTCAATCTCCAGGGATATACCGGACGCGTCATTATTGCTTATCTAGATTAACCTTCCTGTTCACCAACCTAGTGTAACATTCTCCGTACGCCATTTTTTCCTCTAAACAGGGCGTTAACTTTTCTCTGTAACTCACTTTTCACAAAAACACTTTCCAATGACCTATAGACTAACAAGAAAATCACTTTTCACTGGTAACCTATAGCGTAATGTTCTCCATAAATCACGCTTCCTTAAGTGAGACTTGACTTTCTCGTTAAATCTATAGAGTAACGTTCTCTGTAAATGACTTCACTAACTGTCTGATGGTAACGCTCGCGGTAGCTCTTTCAACCTGTGCATTCGTCCAACAAATCATACTCACCATCATTGCGAACTTGTTGTGAATATTCGCAAATCTAAAACACTGAAATGAGCTTGGGCCTTCAGAAACAAAAAAGCTCTGCCGTGGTCCGCTTCAGTGGCACTATTCTCTCTAAAAAACAAACGCCTCCCAAACTTACTACTTCACACAATTACTAAAGTAATGATTCTCATGTTCTAAGAACACAACAGCTAATAGTATACATATGTACTGTGATGGTTCATTGAATGGTATCAAGGTTGGATGTGGGGTGGTTATAAGGGAATATTATGAAAATGATGTGAGTACTGACGAGACGCTGTCAAAAAGAATAGAAGATAAACTTCAAACTACTACTGCTGAATTAACAATGCCCATTTTCATGAAGAGTTAACCTTAGTAGTAAAGAAAACAAGATGAAAGACGTGTTTTTTTTTTGTTTTCGTTTGATTGCCCAGAGTGCTCTTCTTGCGCTTAAACTCTAGATATCCCAGTTTTTTTTGACAGGGAATTAGTAAAAGTAAGTGTAAGAACTTGTATATGCAACAGAAGATCAAGGGTATTTTTTTGTCAGTTTTACTGGGTACCATCACGTTTTTGGTATTCATTTGAATGACATGGCCGATAGTTTTTTGGCAAAGGATGCTACAACCCAAAATAATATTGATACAGAAACCCCACATGACTCTGAGCATAAATAAAAAAAGGGGTTAAAAATCAAAGGTCCCCCCCCCCTTTGTGGGAAGCGGCTGAAATTCGACAAATTTTTTAAATAATGGGTAAAGGGGGTTTTTAAGTGTCCCAATATGAGACACTATTTTTTTTTTGTGTCTGAAAACACATATTGTATATGGTAGGGCACTGTCTAAACTAAGATACTTTTATAATGAGTTGCGTTTGGGATATAAATACTCTTGGGAATACATTGATATGAAAACTCCTAAAATGTAAATTATGCGGTTGAGGGTTTTTTGTTACGGAAACATACTTTACAACATTATGTTATGGGAATGTAAAATAAATTTATCGAGTTTCGTAACCCCAGAATAGATTGATGTAAACAAATCAAAGTATGTTATTTTTTTTTTTTTTTCCCTGAAAATTATGCATGTTCCAAAAGTGTCCCCAAGAAAATTTCCTAATTTTTTATCTTGGAATAAAAAAATTTTTAATTGTGAGCCATTGCCTGTCCCTTTTTATAGGATTTGGGGTATAACTTGAAATTTTTTTTTGTTTTTAACCTTTTTTCTTAACATTTTTCTTTTTATATAACATTTACTTTTTTGTTTTATATTTGTTTTTTTTTTTTTTTGTGTGGGCGTTTGCCTATGGAAATTTGCTTTTAGTCTATAAACATTTTAATTTGTATAAAATTTGCATTATAGCTTGCATTTGCTTTTGTTTATAAAATTGGGTTAAATTCTTCTTTACAATTTTAAAAATATTTTTGCTTTTCATTACTGTTTTTTTTTTTTTTTACGTATTTTTATTATGGTTTTGCCTGGATCTTTTGAATTTTTGTAGGTGAGTATAGTAGCATGCCCTGCACACTCCATTTTTTTGATGTATATCAATAAACTTTTTGAATTTGAATTTTGAATATAAAGGTACCTCATAGAACTAGGCTAATAAAAATTCCTGGACTATTCTTAGCTGGAGCAGGTACTTGACGTCGGAGACGGTCGAATCTTCATTTTCTTAACAGTATCTGGATATGTTGTTTTTACTTTGCATGGAACCAATTGTAAAAGCAATTTATTCCAAGTTGTCGTCCTTCCCATAGATATAAAAGCCTAGATGCCGCATCGGCCGGCCCCCCCGGACATACGTCATCAAGTCCCCCCGCCATCTTTGAGGCGGTAATTCAAACAATGCAGCAGGGGGGCTGCCGTAAATATGACGTTTGTTTTTTCGCCATATTCGCTTTTAATATTGCACGGATTTTCTTGTCTGATGTTCGTTTGCAAAGTTACATAATTCCTACAAGGATCTAATAAAATGAAGTTGTTTTCCCTTATTGATTGAAAGTTAACTTGCAATGACTTTGTTTTAGCAGGTAGGGGGAGGGGGCCTAGTTTGTACACAAATTTGGTTTTTTTAATATTTACCCATAACTATTGCTGTAACAATAATTTGAAATGCTGTGAATAAGACGATTACTAAGTAGGCCTACAGCTATGGATCTGTTGCAAACTTAAGTAAAATCTTTCTCTCGAAGTGCTCTGTTAAAAACAAAAAAATCCCCCAATATAAATTTTGGCACATGCCCTACAAGTTTAAGTAATAAAACAGTACGTTAGGGGCCTAAAATAACTACAGTTTAGGCCCTAGATAACTAGGATTTCTGTGTTATCTAGCCTGCTCCTTTTGAGCCTTGGGGGGTGGGGGGGGGGGGGTTCTTCCAATTTTTTGAACGGGGAAATGGCTCCTCAGTGAATTCTGACCTCTAGAACCTGGCTTTGGAAAAAAATTTAGGGTGGGGGAATCAACAGACCTCATCTAGTGGGCAAAAAGTGACCTATCTCTAGACCTAATTTTTATATGGTGAAATAATTATATAGAAAAACCTTAAATTTTTTTTTCACAAAACTAAACCTTTTAATTTGCTCAGACTAGGAATTATTATCATTATGGCAAAGGCATTAACAGTTCAAATATAAGCTCATCTCTATAACCTTTGTTTTTGTTGTCAAAGACCCAAATTATTATACCTTATTGGGATAAGGGGCCTGGGCCATCTCTATACTTCTACCCCCTTCCAGAAGGGGACCCATCTATAGACCGAAAATTGCCCCAAAAAAATGAGCCAATCCTGAACAATCAAACCCTGTATACCCGGTCATAGTACCCCCCCACCCCCACCGAGCCTTTCAGCCTAGGCCACATCATAAGGCCAGTCTAATTTTTTTTTTTCAGCTAAACTGTTTTTTCCCCTTGGTTTGGTCACACATGTATAAATTTAAAGCTATGGTGGCCTTTATTGGGGTCATTAAAGCCTAATACTTTGAGTAACAACTCTCAAAATGTAAATTTGCAAACAATGATTTATTTTCATGATATTTTTTTTTTTGTTTTTTTCTTACATTGAATGTATATATAACATTTATTGTACATCTGTGCACTTTTATTTTTATAATATTCCCAGCAGTTTTTTTTTTTTTTTTTTTTAACAGTTTTTTTGTTTTTTTTTTTTTTTTTTTTTTTTTTGGGCATCGCTGTTTCCAACAGTTTTTTTTTTTTTTATGATACTACATTGTAATGATAATCTAAATGCATTGATATGAAATTAGCAGGCTATATCAAAACATCAACAAAAACTCATTATGTGCCTTGCTTGGCCATTTAATTCTTATTACAAGGACCAGATTAACACTTCATTCATCCTTCCAGCATGAATGGCATGCTAATAGGTGATTAATGGTTGTAGAATAAAACCCTACAGTGAGAAGAGCTTATTCCTGCTAACCTCCCCAGCAATTTAGGAGCTAGGACAGCGTTGTGTCCCCAGCGCTATATCAGTTTCTTGAGTTGTTCAGATTTCGAACTGAGCAGGCTGATAAATTCTACAGTTAGGTACACTCGATCATAGACAATCTCAACTTCGAGTGCCTCCCACCAGTCAAGATTAGTTTCAGTGATGTCGACTCCTGATATTTAGACAATTAGAAAAAATTTGACTATGGTCCATTGCCATGAGACTATTCGACATATACAAGATTCATAAATTGTATTTCAACAGGGATCTTTCACAGTCACAATTAATCTTTGATCCCTTCATCTGCTGAGAGCGACCACATTCACTGAATGTGGTCCAATATTCAGTAAATGTGCCTTGCTGTCTAACTTCTCAGTTCCAGAATCCTTCATTCTTCACTCTGTCAGTGAGCAGCCTCCCAGAGGATATACGTAGTGCAATTGGAACTTCAGAAGTTCACGGGAAGATGTAATGCATTATATTATTGCCCTAATACTCCTTTCACTGCATTTTTAATACATTTTTTCTATTATTTTCTTTTCTTTTTTAATAAGTGGTATCTCTTCTTTATGTCCTTCCCTTTACCTCCTCCATACTCTTTGGGTGCTTGTTGTTCAAAATGGCCCTTGTGGTTTGTTCCATATGAATAGGTTTCATCTCCTGTTTAATAATAATAATAACAGTAATAATAATAAGTTTTTGATTGATCTCCACAATCGTTCTCTAAGAAAGTTACATTTTACGTTCCAGTTGTTCTTGATTTTCTTGGTCTGACTTCTTGAGATTTATGGTGCTTTGATTCGTCCTCAGAGAGGCAATTCACTCTGGAATTACGTAATAATGGTGTAAAATAAAATACGACTACTCATGTTTAGGGGGAAAAAAAGAAAATATTGAAGAACTTCCTAATAAAAGCATTCATACTGGCTACTAGTAGTTCGTTCAGGTACAAATATAGTTTTATGTGCATATTTATACATAATCATTAACAAAAAGTATTTCAAGGTCACTTCACATGCACACAAAATCATTAATACAAAATATATTAAGGTCGTGTAACTATACTACTTTGTAATTATTATTTTTTAACGATTATTTGCATAAGCCCTATGGTAATGAATTATACATTAGTTGAGTCATGACGTTTTCTATTTCCTGCTAACTATATCTACTTTAAAGAAAAAGTTTCACTTCAGTGGGTAACTAGCCTAATATCGATAGCGGTTTCTTATATAAAAAATTCGGCAAACAAAACACACGTACGTTCATAGGCTGTATGCTTACAGCGTTTGAGTTCTATTTGGTCAAAAAGCCACACTACCCCTAAGTAACAATACAAAACTCCTTTTGCTGTTTCTATATAAACCAGAGTTTGTCTCCAAACCAAGTACTTCCTCCCAATTTGTGAGCAGGGATGACCTCCGGTTATATTATTGGGTGAGGGATTCGACAGGAGGCGCTCGACTTCGATCCTGCAAGTTACTTTTCGCCAGATCACATTACTAACATGAAAGTATGAAGACAATAATTTCTTCAGATCAAATTTCCTTTACAATTCACTATAATGGGATCACAGTAAAAGGTTATTAAATAGTGGGTAATTGAAACATTCGTTGAATTTTAAACTTGAAAATAATTTTAATAACTGAAAACTAAACACATCAAATGGTAATGAGAAATAACCGAACAAGAATTACTCAAAAAGGACTTAAAATTCTCAAGTAGTAAAGAACCAAAGTTACAAGATTCAAAGAATAATGGTAGCCACACCTTCCAAACCGGCCCCACATAACACACCAAATAACACCGGAAAAATCAGCTAAGCTGTTCGTTTCGTTTTCCATGTGGGTTTTGTTGGGTAAAAGATGAAAAGTTATACTTATTATATTTAATGGATTTAATACTTAATATTAATTACAATACAGAACAGACTTGGAAAATTCCCTTCAGGGAAAATATAAATAAATAAGAATTGTGCTAATACTGGGTTTCTAGTTCGTTGTTAAATTTACACTCTACACATTAGTCATTTCAACAAACTTGTTAGCGAATTAAATGTTGCTGTGTGAATAGAATGTTGGTGCTCTCCCGCCTTATCTTGCTTACACTATTACAGACCGACACTTTCCCAAAATTATTATGGAGGAAATCGGACAATGACACCCTTCCACCATCAGTAAACACATTGAATGCAGATTTATGCAGATTCAAGGGGAGGGGTACTAGTCGCCCGCCTGGGTATTGCGAACAGATATATATAATTATACTACACCAGTAAAATTGATGTAACCGACCTTAATAAGTATTAACATTGATATAACTGAATTTAATGAGTATGAACATTGATAAATCCGAACTTAATGCCTGCACTACATACTAACATTAATACAGTCGAAATTAATTATTATTGGCTTGGCTGTAAAGCTTTCATATTCTACTGAAATAACTGCCTTCAATTTCCAACTGAACAGGATATACTAACTTTAATTTTCTAAATAAACTGCATTTATTATACTGGCTCCCAAACAATCTATTTGAAACCAATTTAGCTGGCAAGAGCGACTTTGGTAGGTAATACCAAACCACACTGGCTAACCATAACATCCTTTATATCCTCTGACCAGTGAATGGCGTCACTAAGTATGTCTATACCTTCTTCCACATTGCTCGCCTGTGTACCATTGTTTGGCATGAACGGACCCGAGTGTATACCAATCAGTGGTGGTGTCCTGTATTGATCCGAGAGCCAAACTACTCCACTGTTACTGTGTTTGCCATTATTCTGGTTCAGAGAATGAGCTGCTACATTTCCCACTTATTGCTTCAGATACCTTGTAACCACATACAGCTCGTTCCCACAGTTGCCCTTTGTTAGCTATTAGCAAAGGTGTGCCTGACTAGCCTTCTCCGGAACCACCTGTGAGAGGGATGAAGACTCTTCCAACCGACAAGCCTTTGGTCTCCAAATCCAGGAAGACTGTACCTTTAGAGATGGCTAGGCCCAGAACATCTTCATACTGATAAAAGAAAGGAAATAGTACAACGAAATTATAGATAACATTTCACTATAATTTCATTAAAGTCAGTTCCATCACTAATACAGTAACAATCTCTCTCTCTCTCTCTCTCTCTCTCTCTCTCTCTCTCTCTCTCTCTCTCTCTTAGTTATTGTTTCCTTATATATATATTCCGATTCCTCTCTCTCTCTCTCTCGTCCTCTCTCTCTCTCTCTCTCTCTTTTAGCTATTGTTTCTTTAAATATATTCTGAATTCCTCTCTCTTCTCTCTCTCTCGTCTCTTCTCTCTCTTTTCCCCCCTACCTTCTCTCTCTCTCTCTCTCTCTCTCTCTGTTTCGCATGTTTGTATCTTGTTTTCGGATGTATGGCTCTACCTTTACTAGTAGTTTATAGAATCGGTGGCCATGAATGTATATTTACACTCATTCTCATATAGTAGTTTCTATAATCATGTTCATAGGCATATTGTAGTTACGTACTATTGTTGTATGGCTCCCGTAAACATCTCTCCTATTTAGCTAATCTTTGCACCACGCTCTTTTTCTTTATACATACGCAAATTATTATGCAGCACAACAGTTTCTTTTCTGAGCAATACTAGCAACCATGTTTCTCGTACGACACTCGAGAGTGTATTGGCATCGTCGTCGGGCACGGCCCATTCGTCAGCTCTGCCGTGTGGACAACACTCACGGCAAAGCCAAGGCCATCTAGAGCTCTAGATGGCCTTGGCAAAGCCCGGCAGAATTTGCCCACCAACCGCGCTCCCCGGCGATCACGCCCGATCGTCTGGACAGGCCATTGGCACCTTTCAAAAACCTCCTTTACTCTGAGTTTTCCTCGCAGCGCGGAATGGCTACGAGGTAGCAGTGATTGGCCTTTGGCCTAAATTTCATATTCCTGTTCCAGTTCCCACAAGAAGCGTCTCAGTGGCGTGGTTGGTATGGTGTTGTGGTCGCGGGTTCGATTTTCGGCCATTCCATTGCGGAGTGAGAGATGTATATTTCTGGAGATAGAGGTTCACTCTCGACGTGGTTCGGAAGTCACGTAAAGCCGTTGGTCCCGTTGCTGAATAACCACTGGTTCCATGCAACGTAAAAACACCATACAAACAATTCCCACAAGAAATTTTGCACAATCTCCTGTTTTCGTAATCAGAAGGCTGTTTCTTATTGAACTTCTACCACTGGAATACGAAAATGCAAGATTCAAATTTAATCATTTGGGTGGGGGGGATAAAATTATCTAAGGCTGACATGTTTGTCAAGTACCATAAAGTTTTCATTATCACTAGAGGAATAGAAAAAAAAAAAAAAAAAAACTTTTTGTATTCTGAGCAAACGAGAAACACTCGTATATCGCGTACAGCAACATCATGCTTAAGACCCAATACATATTATGTACTAGTATCTTTAGTCACTAATCTGTATAATCTATAGTCAATAAATAATTAACACTAACGCATTTCAGTTAGACAAGAGGAAGATCATGAACAAGAACATATAAGCAAATCCCCCTTAAGGGTTGGGTAGTGCCTCCAGTGAACCCCATGCTGTGCACTGTAGGCACTGCTTAAGGCTCTCTGTACTCGATGTACTTCACTATGAAAACGAAGGCGAAACCGAATAGAAGAAAGGAAATAGTTCTTAGAAGCTGAAAAAATAGAAACACAAGCGTTCAACGTCCGGTTGAAAACAGCATAAGAGGTACAGACCTGTTCAAAGGACGATTAAAAAGAAACAATCTTACAAATCTCTCTAACAACAAATGCATCTGGTTTGTAGTACATACCCTGGCTTACATTCAATAAGTCACCGTGATATTTAATCAAAGCAGGTTCAGTAACATTCTATGAGTTATATTGTTACAATATAAAACAACTTTTGCGCCCTCCCAAGGAATCATATGATAAAAATTATCAACGTGTAAAAAATAAAGCATTTGACATTTGTCCCGTTCTCACACTATACCTGTGTTGTTTAATTCTTCCCAGATTGTCGTATATAAAAAACACATACAGTTCATGCAAGGAACCCTGTAAATGCAGCCCTGAGGAACTGTGGGAGAAGTCCTTATTAGCATTTTTCAAGGTATTTAATAATTTAGAAACGACATTAATATTAGAACTCTTGCAAAAACTCAGTGTATTTTGATTGTTAATAGCCACGTTGGTAGCTACTGAATAAAAAGGTTTTTGTGCTTGTTGCAAAGCAATTCAACAAAATATTTGGGGTATTATAATTTTTCTCATACGTTAAAAATATTTTCAAACTCTTCCTGAAGAAATTTTGGGCTGAAGATACATTAAACTATACACTGAGTATTGAAAGCCATTTAGAGTACGGTGAACATTTAGATCTAAAAACGCTGGACAACCTCGCGTTCTTCTTCATAATTAAAATTAATGGAAGGTACCATATTGTTCACTTTGAAGCGAAATGCATTCACAATTTCGGTTAGAGCCCATGTGGAAAAAAATATCATCTACATATCTAAACCACAGGACACCAAAAGGTAAAATATTAGGTAAAAATCTCGTTTAAAAAAATTCAATGTATAAATTACTTAGAGGATTTCCATTTCCATACCAAATTTTTTGTGCATAAAATTTTTTTTGTCAAAAGCAAAAATCGAAACACATATGTAAAGTTTAACCAGTTCTAGAATGTTATGAGTAACAAGGGTAAATCATAATTATCTAAAAATTTAGATAAATATTCAAGCAGGTCATTTACAGGTACTTTTTATAAATAGAGATACACAATCAAAGCTAATCATCTTAAACTTAAAATTACTAGTTCTGTTATTTAGTTTTTCTATCTGATGCATATTATTTAATATTAGAGTTAGGAACGCTTCCTACTAATGTATGTATGTATGTATGTATATATATGAGAATGTGTCTGTAGAGAGAGAGAGATTGTTTAACACTCATCAGACTTCGAAGTCCTTCCCACTTCACTAAAAATAAAAATTGCTGTTTGTTACAATGCTCCGGGAATTGACAGACATCGATTCAATTTATTCTAAATTCAATCCTTACTTTTTCTTTTATTTGCAAGTAAACAACTTTGAAAATTTAGCCTTACGCTCATTTTCCAGTAAAAATTATGTTATTTTTGTTGTAGCATCATTAACAAGTCCATCAGTCAATGAAAGTGCTCTTCTGTTTTTTGGAATCTTATGTGATTTCTTAATTACTCCTTTGCGTTATCAAGTGTCGAAAATAGTCTTGATAATTCAATGAGAATTAAACAAATTATATTACTAATCATGAATGTATGAATGCAAGGTTAAGCGTAAACTCACAAGATCGGACGTTTCGTCGCCGGAAATTTCGTTGAACAAACCTTTCGTCGTTGGACGTTTCGTCGAATAGAAGTTCGTCGAATTTACATTTCGTCAAAGGGATTTTTCGTCGACACACCAATAAAGTAGATAATGTAATGGTGCAATTAGAGGTTAAACAGTCAACCAGATAATCACTTAATTAGCAGTTGATGAGTTGATTATAGAACTTAGGCCAAAGGCCAAGCACCGAGACATATGAGGTCATTCAATGCTGAAATGGAAAATGACAGTAAAAGGTTTGAAAGGTGTAACAGGAGGAAAACCTTGCAGTTCCGCTGTGAATCAAATGTTAGGAGGGGGTGGAAAGTAAGATGAAGAAAGAGAATATGAAAGTAGGTAAGGTAAAAGGAATGAATGTGCTTGCAGCTAGGGCCCGAGGCACGCTGTAAAGAACCTTCAGTAATGTCTACAGTGCACCGCATGAGGTCCACTGACGGCACTACCCCTCGAAGGGGTTAATTAGCAGTCAGATAAGAAATTTTTTTGAATTAGCAAGAAGAGAATTTTTAAAACTG
>NC_087205.1:22854625-22937125 GCF_015104395.2 Macrobrachium nipponense | reverse complement strand
AAATTTATCTCGCCTTATAACATAACTCAAAAACGAACAAAATCATTGGGAGCTAACAACACAACAGGCTTTATTGAAAATAAATATACAATTGTTAATGAAAGGTTAAAAAAGTTCTCCGATGACTATGAAAACTTAGACTTCAGTCTCTAAAAGACGTTGCATACAACTTGCAAGTTTTACTGTAATTAGAGTAAATGTATATGATAATCCAATGAAAGCACAATTATTCCACCAAAATAAAAATCCTTAATGATTTTATTTAACATGTTTTACTTTTACATGATAATAACAGTTCATTTAAAAAGAATCCCATGGTGAAAAATAATAAATTGGAAGTTAACAACAGACCAAGTTTTAGTGGAAGTGGAAGTTTGCCAAGCAAACGCTATAAAATGAGTAGCTGGGAGATTCACAGATGAAAAAGGAGTTATTGAAAGAAATAAAAAATAAGAAGCCATAAAGGAAAACAAAACCATCTAACTGCTATACGGTTAATCAACAAGACATACTTAAACCAAACTTGTATTCGACGAAACGTCCAACGACAAAAAGTATGGTCACGAAAAAAAGAGACTTATGGTTGAAATATATTTTGCTGTTCTAAACCCACTTGTGCTATTGTTGTTGTAGTTACATAATGATAATAATAATCTATGTGATTGTTGCTATAGTTCCTTAGTTTTTCCAGAACCACATTTCAAGATTGATCATACTAGACACCAATGACCTTCAAGCTTTTAAAATAAAGTATATGAAATAAAGAAGAACCATATGAAAGAGGCAAGTATTCATAGCAAGGGAAAATATGGTGGGGCATGGTGGCCAATATTTATAATATGGGAGTTATGGTGGCAAATTGGACCATTGGTGTCAAGCCCCCTCCCCAACCCCCATCATATTTCGCATTAGCATATATATGGGGCGTCATTACGTCAAAGGCTAGGGGGGGGGGAATCCAGCCGTGTTTTACATACCGCCGAATCAGCGTCAACCCAGGACTTCTCGTTAAGAAGATGAAGAAAGGAGGAGGAGGAGGAAGTGGTACCATTCAGAATAAGGAACACCAGTCTTCTAGCAACACGTCACAGGACAATCTTCGTTCTTTGTCCATCTTGATTCTCCAGTGATTTCTTAAAATGATTGAAAGCTCATCTTAATCATTTATAATAGAAATGTCAGTTTTGTATAAAAAAGGGCTTTAAGTAAAAATTTTCACCGAAAGTGAAGGCAGAGGCCGATGGGGCGGGAAATACAGTAACGTTATCTCCGCCAGCTTCAAACAAAAAAAGGTATGGAATATGAAAAATTGTATTGCTCAGTCCCTAAGTAAAGAACTGGAATTACCTGATGAAAGGTACCCAAGTGTTTATGTTTCTGTTTCAGATCTAACTTTTTCTACAAAACATATAAGACTTGATTTGATTTCATGGAATTTAGGCTCTTAAGCCAAGCTCTGGGCACTTTCAGCCATTCAGAGCTATGACAGTGAAAAGAGAGCGCTGGAGTGGTTGGACAAACAAGATACAGAGATCCAGAAAATAAAGCAGGTGAAGAACCAGGATCTAAAGGCAGAGCAAGGAGGCACCCCACAGTCTTACTAAGGAGTAACAGTAATTTAAGACCCTTCCACACGAGGGGCAAATGCACGGCGGGCAGACACTATTACCAATATTTGCAAGTGGATGGCGATCACGAGTGTGGTCCCAATCATAGGCTCGTCTACCTGTGACTACTGCCTGCCTTGGACTGTTTCATCTGGTAACACAGTTAAAAGCGAGAGAATGAAGGGCAAATCAGAGTGCCCGTCGTGTCTTTGCCCCTCGTGTGGAAGGGGGCTTTAGAGAGGAAGGACAACAAAACAGAAGAAAGGAGAAAGGAACGGGGATAAACATCTAAAACGTTCATGCACCTAGACGCCGAAAGGACACTGTCAACGCCCTTCAGTATTGGCTACACTGCCCCTCTCCCGTTGACGATTTACCTTATCAAGAAAAAGGAATAATTTCATCAACAAAGTTTCACGACCAATGACGTCATAATGCGGTCACTCCTTCTGGGAAGTCTGCGCAAGACTCCCATTTTCTCTCTCCTGCCCAAAATGAATAAATAGATAAAAACGTGTCCATTGTTTTCTTTTCCGATATCGAAATAATCATAAGTCGTCTGCGAAAGAAAGCGGCAAAATCGCGATTTTGGGGAAAGTCAAATTCGTAGAGTATTCAAATGCGGGCCGTAAAGACTCGGTCGAATTGTTTCCATTCCAGAGAAAAGTTTTAATGACGCTTTGGAATACAGAGAGCTTCCGCAAAGTACCAAACAGTGCGGTCGTTCAGGCGCTGGTGTTCTTCATCATGAATTCTACTTTTGCTCTGAATCAGAACGAAAATCTTCAAGCATTAATTTATATATATATACTTATATATATTATATATATATATATATATATATATATATATATATATATTATATATATATATATATATATACTATTATATTATTATATATAATATATATATAATATATAGTTTATTTAATATAATTATTAATATTATATATATTATATATATATATATATATGTATATATATATATTATATATATATATATATATATATATTTGTAGAGGCCATGAAATAAACGGGAGAGAGAGAGAGAGAGAGAGATGGTGTGTATATGTTTGCGCGCGTCTGCTTTTATAGAAGGAAATAGCCCTTCCAAATGAACAAAAAAAATAATTAATTAAGTTCAGCAGTCCCCCCAAGACAAAAGAAGAGAAGATAGAGAGAGAATGTATTGTGTAAATGAATAGAGAGAGAAAGTAATGTTTATGGTAGTTTACCAGGCACTATATGATTTAACCAATTCTTGAGGTACAAAAAGAGAGGAAATCGAATCATATTCTATGGATTACCTCCTTGATTCGGTTGGACACTTTTTCTATCCTTCTTTTTCTTTTAACTTTTCAATGGTTAGATTTTTCTTTATCTTTATCTCAACACAATGTAACCCAATTATGTCATTACGTCAGGAGCATAATGCCGTTCATAAGCTTCACTTTTGCAAACGTTTGAGTCGCTTAGATTTGTCCCCTACGCCAAAGTTTCTCATTAACTGCAATTCAGTGATAAATATCCATGAGATCCTACTGGACATCCTCCTTAAAGAATCCTTGCGAGGATGTGCCTGCCATCCCCATGCGTCCTACAAGATGCCTCGGAGAGGAACCAATTTCTGAGGTCCCAAGATTAGGGGTACAACCTCACTGCAGCAAAACAATCATAAACAGGTCAACAACTTGTCACACACAAATCACATACAGGTTGAATACCAGTAAGTGACTTGTTGGTAGCCCTAACTAGTGCTTGATGCGATGATCAGGCATTTGTGAAAGGCTCGGTCTACCCTTCAGTTGTTGACTTGCTTTCAACTCGTTGGCTTGTTTCCATTATTATGTTTGTGATATGTGAGCAATAATCGACAAGTGTATATATGATGTTACATTGAAATATGGAAGCACGCTATTGCACGTCAGTAAATCTCTTAAAGTCAAGGAGATAAAAAAAAAATTACACGTGGGAATCCAGTTTCAGTGACGAAACATTGCTTATTCTGTCATTCTAATTTTGGTGGCATTTCCATTTTCACCTACTTTCGTCCAATATAGTAATTTTTTCTATTTTGCATTTACTAAATAAACATACACACACTGAGTGGATTACTTCCTCATCAAGTTGCATATGCCCGTCCCAACACATACATTAAAGTTATGGGGAGAACTGTCCCAAGACGCCACATGCACCTAGCCAACAAACCAAGCACAGGAAAGGCTACTGCAAATACTCATCCGGATGTGTACCCAAGAGCCCACAGGAGGATGAGACAGGAGTACTTCTCTTCTGTAAGTGGGTATGTGTAGGAGAACCTACCCTGCCAGAGATAAGTATACCACCCACAGGCAACCTTCTAACCTTGCTCATTTCCAAAGAATGGGAACTGGGGTGAGAAGAACACCTGCGCCTCTGACATGAGGCCTTGACTTCCTTTTCGTGTTCATTCAGCCTTATGTGGTGAAGGGGCTTCAAGGGCTGGAGAGGAAAATGAAGACAATTGTGAGTACAAAACCACAAAGGACACGAGGAGGATGGACACCAATTACATATCTTCCCTCTTATCTCAAAAAGCCAGCTAGCCTTACGCATCAGATGGTTGGTCAATGGCAGAACCAAAGATATCAGCAAATCTACTAAAGTATCAGCTAATACAAGAACTACAGTAACAGAAGGATCCCCCTTCATCACAGTGGTTGAAAATACAGGAGATCCTCATAGAACATCAGCGGCAAACATCATACAGGGTACTTAACAAAAGCTATCTAAGAATATACTTAAGGAAGGGCTACCTGCAATATTCAAATTAAGCCAAATCCTCTTCAAGTAGTTAAGAAACCACTTATTCACTCTGGGAACACCATCATCATTATCATCATCATCATCATCATCATCATCAATGAAGAAAAACTGCTGGAGGACCACTAATCACAGCTGTGCCACCATCTCCTGAGGAAAGGGCATGGACAGGACTCTCAGGGGCAGGAGAGCAAACCTCATCCGTGAGGAAACTTTTGGACTATAAATCAGTAGAAGGAAAGATCTCGATTGATCTGAACAGCATCCCTTGAGGTATACCCCAACCCCTCAACAGTGACAAACATCTTTTGTCGCCTTCCTCCATTTCCCGAACTTTTCGTAAGCAGAAGATGACCAATCTGCATGTTCCTCACATAAAAACAATGCTTCTCAGTCTACTGAGATGATGGACATGAAATGACCACACAGCCATCCGTCCCTCACACTTGCGTCGCTCATTTCTTCTTCATTTGACAAAAATAAGGCAACAAAGATATGAAAAAATACTCACAGTTCTTACGGTAACAAGAAACGCAGTCGGCTACCCATCCACATTCAATTGTCCCCCTTTAGTCCGACAAAGGAGGAAAGTGATGCATATCTATTCTTGATGACAGCCAATGAAATAGTGACTAGACAGTATAGGGAGAGTAGAGAGAATTCATACCCCATGTATATCTTAGCAAACTCTCGTTTCCAAGTTCAACAGATGGTTCACACGTGCAGGGTGATGATTCTAATAATAATATACATTGGTCGGTATCCCAGCTGGAACAGCATGGCTTTATTTTTCCACATGGGTATGCTGTAGGGTAAATTGTCAATACATTAAGTAGCTTTCTGTTAACAAATCTACTGGATACAGATGGACAGGATTTTTAAAAAATACAACAAAGAAAATCTTAAGAGAAAGTTTGGAAATAGATCAAAGCTTCAGCAGTCCTGGTCGTTATCAATTTTTTAGTAATGTGTCCTATTTTGCAAGGAATCAATAAGGTACAGGTACAGTTTTCAATTTTCAGATATTTCAAGACTCAATTCCATCCAACAATAGCTAGAATCACAAACATGTTCAAAGATGAGAATCTCTCCAACAATGAACATTTTTTTTTCTTGCAAGCAAAGAGATATAGATATCCCACATTACTAATATTCTGAAATAAATTACCTTAATTATGGTTGTCTTT
The DNA here is from genome assembly GCF_015104395.2 of Macrobrachium nipponense. Classification (NCBI taxonomy): domain Eukaryota; kingdom Metazoa; phylum Arthropoda; class Malacostraca; order Decapoda; family Palaemonidae; genus Macrobrachium; species Macrobrachium nipponense. The sequence goes on along the minus strand of NC_087205.1, from coordinate 22,931,530 downwards.
AAATCAAAACTTTTGATATGCTAACTGAATAGGCTACAGTATCTTCAATTTCAAAATAAACTAGATATACTATACTGGCTCACAGACAAACTATTTAAAACTAAATCAGCTGGCAAGAGCGCTTTTGATAGGTAATACCAAACCACACTGGCTAATCTTAACATCCTTTATATCCTCTGACCAGTGAATGGCATCACTCAGGATGTCCATACCTTCTTCCACATTACCCAAATGTATATTATAGTTTGGCATAAATGGACCCATATGGATACCAATCAGTGGTGGTGTCCTAGAATTATTCAAGAGCCACACTGCTCCATTGTTGCTTGGGATGGCATAGCGGCTCTCCAGACAATGATCTCCTACATCCCCATTTTCTACTTCCGATATCTGGTAACCACACACAGCTCTTTCCCAAAGCTGCCCTCTGTTAGCCATTTGCAAGGGTGTGCCGGAATAGCTTTCTCCTGAGCCACCTGTGAAGTGTTTATGAATGTTGTAGTATCTACCACTGTCAGTGAGAAGGATGAAGACTCTTCCAACTGACAATCCTTTAGTCTCCAAGTCCAGGAAGACTGTACTTTTAGAGATGGCTAGGCCCAGAACATCTTCATACTGAAAAAAGAAAGGAAATTGAACAACGAAATTATAGATAACATTTCACTATAATTTCATTACAGTCAGTTCCATCACCTAATACAGTAACAGTCTCTCTCTCTCTCTCTCTCTCTCTCTCTCTCTCTCTCTCTCTCTCTCTCTCTCTCTCTGTACTATTGAGAGCACATTATGATCAGTTTACTCTCAATAAATGATAACTACCAAGACCACAACAAAATAAATACCTGCACATAATAAGCCTTCGGGGTAGGTTCGTCTTCGTCTTGTAAACTATACATGAGCAGCTCTCCCTTTTCAATAGTGATTTTGGCAGACCTCCTAGTATTATCCTTTTCCTGGAGTGCAAAGACTCTTCCTTCCTCTACTAGAATTTTTACAGGGATGCTCATTTCCCAGAGCCCGATAGCCTAAGATGATAAGAGACAATGGCGTTATTCATACTATTAATACCCAAAGCCATTTAGCATAAGATGGTGGACACAAAATGGTTGTTAGTGATATTGACTCTCACTAAAAAGTTTATCCAATACTGGTTTCAATAAGAAATGCCATTGGTGTGAATGTTACAGAATTAACAGTTGAGACAAATGATAGTGAAAATCCATTTCCACCAACCGTTACTTGACTTGAAAGATCCATCTTGCTTGCAGCAACTCCTGTGATAGGGATGAGATGGAAAGCCTCTTCCCCAGGTTCATGGATCAGGAATTTCATAAGTTTGCTGTGAAACCTTTCAGACACCTTCAGTTCCTGTAAGTAGTACCCAAATTAATGAATAAAAACAACACACAAATAAATATGTGTTGAGATAAATATCAAAGAACTTCAGTCAGTACTAACATTTTCACACTTTCTAACGGCGGCAGCTCGTCAGTAGGCACTGTGGAACTGCAGCATCGCCCATAGATTTCATATATATGCACAAAATTATGAATATATACATGAATATGAGAAATTAAGTATAGATTATCAATAATCGTTTAAAAATTATTACCATTCTCTTGTTTTTGTGAATAAAAAAAATTAATTGAAACAATATGTGTAACTGCTGGTGCTCAGCAGTTCTCATTTTGCTAGCAGGGTGACGATGTGGTAGCCAGCCCGCGCTATAGGTGAGAGGAGCACTGCCCTCTCTAGCAGTGTTAGGATGTTTTGAAATTCGTCGAAGGTTAATGAATATGTAGTATTAGTGATAGCGATCAAATTAGTGACGATACTGACATGTAATGTAATGCAGAATAATCAACTCAGTGGCGAGTTGCAGTAAATGGGAAAATATGATGACCACATGAATGGCAATGATATATTAAAATACTAAAATTCAAATTAGTAGCTTTTGGTAGCGGATCTGCTGCCTTCCTCTGCGGGAGAGAGATAGGTAGGTGAGACAAAGGGGAGAGAGAGAGAGAGAGAGAGAGAGTATGTGTATATGCGTGTGTCTGTGTTTTAGCTGGGTGTTCTTTAGTCCTTTTGTTATATATAGGCTTATGTTATTTTATTTTACTGTCATAGTTTTGTATCTTGATATTTTCGTGTTCTAGTTTTTGTTCCTTTTAATAATGGTTTAATGGTTTTTATTATGCTACGCTTAGTTTACATAAACTTAATTATGTAACAGCACCCCTATGAATGATAGCCACGAGACGCCACTGCTTTCTACATATAATTCTTGCATCACTATTGCTACTGTGATCTGTAAAACAAACAGCTTGATTTTACCCTAGCCCACCATCCTCACAGCACCTATAGCAGCTTGGTCAGACTTGTAAATTACATAGGTTGGTCAGATTTGTAGATAGATATAATTTTCCAATTAACACTCCTTTCAACAAATGAAATCTTTATTATGTGATATTACTGCTGGCCGTTCTTTTCCACAAAATCACTGGCGGCTATAAGTTCTCTAGCTATCATGTATTATACAAGTATACGCTAGAAAAGCATCTAAATCTTGAGTTACCATTATTTATTGATTGATACAAGTTTCAGCTTTTGTGAATGACCTACCAACTATTCATTGTTTTAAAAATCCCCTGTTTCATTTACGTAAAACTTTAATCGCATTTGAAACATTTACCATAACGTCAATCTAGACTAGCAATATACCGGTTTATGTTTGGAAAACAGTGAAGTGCAGAAAACACTCAAGATATAAAACATTACCATCATAATGTCAATGCAGACTAGCAATATACTGATTTAGGTTTAGGAAACAGTGTGGTACAGAGCACACACAAGAATAAATCATTCTTCATAAGAATAAAACTCATCACGTAAAATCAGTGCTGCTTGATAAACCTTGAAACATTAAGAGCTGGTCAGGGGACGATTCCAAGTTCTCATTAATGAAATACATCAAACAAACAGGTACCACCCATGAAGTTACATAAAAGTTTGTCGAATGTGAGATATATTACCCCTTACAGTAACGCCATCCTGCAAGTATATAACCTCAAGTAGGATTGCAGAAGCATGAAGTTTTCATTATAAAACTAATATTGTAATACTTACCTGAACACCTGAATTAGCCCTGGTCACTGACCAGCCCGAACTATATCCCCACAGAATTACCCCTAATTGGGTCATTTTTTAACTGCCAGCGCTACCAACGCTGCAGGTAAACCCCCTTCTACTGAGTTACCTGTACCACCGTTGGCAACCCTGTTGTCAGGACCAGCCGGCAGAGCACTCTCCCTTCAATTACATTAATCACTATTCATTGAGGAGGGGAGGAGGGTGGGAGTCATTCAGGTGTTCAGGTAAGTATTACAATATTAGTTTTATAATTAAAACTTCATATTGCAAAACACCACCTGTACACCTGAATTAGCCCGATTAACAACATTTAGAAGGAGGTGGGATCAATCACAATCAGCCCGACCCCTTACGCAATCATGCACAGGTAACTCAGTTTCACGATGCATTGTAACTCACCCGTATATTCAAATCTTTGGATGAGATTGCCGGTGGAGAGAGTACATTGTGTCAGTTTCGTCAGTCAGGTCTCGTCTCTGTCTAGATGGCCTCCCATGTGGTATTCAATACCTCGCATGTGTGGAGGGAAAAGGGGCCTCCTATGTGGCTCTAGGCCTCTCATGTATGGAGGAGGAGCTGCCTGAACAGCTCCTTCGGGTTCTTTGTTGATCACCGCAGGTTAAGAAGCACGCCGGGCACGTCATCGTCGTTCATCCATGCTATATGCCTACCTATTTCTTAATAATATGTACTGTTAATGAAGAAAGACAAAACGGGGAAAAAAAACTTGTGCTAAAGCTACAGACCTAAGGTAATAACCCCACTACTGTTCACTAATAGTCGATGTGCGAACTTACTGGACTACCGCATTGGTGTCTACGAAAGATCCCAGCGAGTAACCCTCCATCGAAGCGAACTGAATGTCCTTTAGATAGAAAGACGTGAAGACAGAAGCCGATTTCCAGGATGCTACTTCCAAAATCGATGACACTGAATAGTTCCTTAAGAAAGCCGAAGAGGTAGCTATTCCCCTAATGGAATGTGCTCTTGGGCGTGGGCGAAAATCGTTGCTGCTGGGATCGGCAGGAACGTTACCTGAAGCCTGAGTAATAACTTCCCGTAGGAAATTACTGACTGCATTCTTCGAAATTAAGACCTGATTCTAGTATAACTTTTTTGAGGATTCCAAATATGGGTCTATTTTTTTACTACGATAAAAAATAAGAAAGTTGCCGCACTTTTGTTATCTCTAGAGGGATTCATTAGTGACACAAATACCGTTCGCGGATAAGGCAAGAGCTTTTCTGTGCGTCCCAAATATGTCTTTAGTTCATGAACCGAAAAATGTGCATCTCTAGTTCGTCGTCTCCAACAAAATCCTCCAGAGAGGAGACTTTAGATGCTCTTGGCAGGGGATTGGTTTCTGATTCTGATTTGTTGACAAATTCTGTTATGTACGAATAATAGATACTGCTTGTATCTCTCCCACTCTCTTCGCTGTAGCAAGCAAAACCAAGAACAGGACTTTATGGTCAGTTCTCTCAGCAACAACTCTTCTAATGGCTCGTAACTCGAAGACCTTAGCATATTTAAAACTGCCGCTAAATCCCACGAAGGGCCCCAAAGCGGTATCATAAGGCATTCAATTTTGAATGACCTTAGAAGATCGTGCAATATCCTGCTGTTAGACAATTCTGGGAGATGAAACCGGAACGCACTACTCAGCATAGACCTATATCCCGTTATAGTCGAGTATGACAACTTCTTGTGTTTCCTGAGGAACAGGAGGAAATCTGCAATCTTCGCAATGGTAGGACAAGAGATACTATGTCCTTCCTTCCTACATCAGCTCCTGTACTTGATAGAGTTTTCTAGTAGACTTTCTTAGACATAGGGAAAGCTGGCGAGCCACTTCCTTAGAGAGCCCCATACTGCGCGCCACTCGATGGATAGTCTCCACGCAGATAGGTTGAGCACATGCAGGTTCTGATGATAATGAAAATGGGGCTGGCTGAGTAGATCTCTCCAATTTGGGAGGATCACAGGAGGTTCCTCTAACATTTCTAGGAGATCCGGGAACCACGGTCTCTGGGGCCAAAACAGAGCTATAAGAGTCATTTGAGTCCCCGTACTGCCTCTTAGTTTGCTTAATACTTGATGTATTAATCCGAAGGGGGGAAAAGCGTACACCTGTAGGTTGTCCCATGAGTGGAGCATCGCATCTGTCCCACACGACATGGGGTCTGCTACCGGAGAGAAGTAGACTGGAGGTCGAAAATTCAGTCTTGTGGCAAAAAGAGCTGGACTTTCTCTTGTACTTACGTCCACTCGCCCCCTAGTACTTCTCTTGACCGACTCAATGCATCCGCCAATACGTTTAGTTTCCCGGCTATGAACTGGGGAAGGAGAGAAACCCTGTGAGATTCGCAGCACCAAAGTATCCTTTGTGCGATCATATTTAGCTTTGCCGACCGTGTTCCCCCCTGTTTCCTCAGGTAAGCCAACACTGTAACGTTGTCCGAGAAAAGCGCTACCGCTTTTCCCCCACCAACTCTGAAAACTGTTACTGCTTTCTCTACTGTTCTCAACTCGCAGTAATTTATCGAATCCTCCCAATCCGGATCCCTCCAATGGCCCTTGGCCTGAGTTTCCTCTAAGATTGTGGCGCAACCTTGATCCAAGGCATCTGTATACAGATGAACATCTGGAATCGGGAAAGCCAGACTTACGCCGGCGGTCAGATGAGATTCTTCTGACCACCACCTTTAGATCCTCTAGTCAGGAATCGTCCCAAACTACCACTGCACTCTCTTCCTGAAAGTCCCAGAGATTCCTAACATGCCTGCAGAAAGCGCATCCGGAGACAATACGAGAGAGAAAGAGAGAGAGCATTCTCCCCAACAAACTTCTCTATTCACTCACTGGTTGACCCCTCTGTGACCTGAAGCTTTCTATTTGACTGAGGATAGATAGCACTCGCTCTTGTGTCGGAAAAACCCTCAAATGACGAGTTTGAATCATCATACTTAGATATGATTTTACTTGCGATGGTGAAAGGGAACTCTTCTCTTATTACTAAGTTTTGACACAGTTGTAACAAGAAATCCCTTGCTCTTCATGCTTCCTCTCTCTCGATGAAGCCTGAATGAGCCAATCGTCGAGATACCTCCTCATTCTGAATCCCCAATGATGCATTATCGCAGATACCAGACACATTACCCTTGTAAACACCTAAGGTGCAGTAGTCAGCCCAAAGCAGAGGACTTTGAACTGGAAAGTTCCGGATGGACCCAAGAATCGAAGGAACTTCCGAGATTCCTGATGTACAGGAATCTGGAAATAGATGTCCTTGTGGTCCACCGAAATCATCCAGTCGTCTCTCCGAACCGACTTCAGCACAGATTGGGAAGTTTCCATGTGGAATTTTGTAGAAACCACCAGCTGATTGAGACCCAACAAGTCTATAATCGGTCTGCATGAACCTCCCGCCTTGGCGGTCACGAAAATCTGGCTGTAAAAACCTGCGAAGGGGAAGCAGGCTCTATCGCTCCCTTCCCTAAAAGTGACCGAGTCTCCGCTGTCAAGGCCATACCCTTGAGGAGTCCGGGGAATAACTGGCCAGGTGAATAGGAACATCGGATAGGGGAGGCACGGAATGGAAAGGAATCTTGCATCCGTTCCTCAAGACCTCCACAACCCAACACTCCGCACCCCACTTCTCCCAGATATTCACGAAGTGGTTCAGACATCCTCCTACTGGTGTCAACTTGCAAAAACCCCTCTTCACGACTGAAGGCTTAGAAGTTACAATCGGGGAAGTCTTAGCGGAAAACCGCCCATTCTTAGGGGACCTGACACCTTGTGCCGCAACCCGTATCATCGCCTGTTGCGACTCTACCACTAATGTTGAAAGGACGAAGTTTACCATCACCGCAACTTTGTTGTCTCTGAAGAGTTTGTCGCAGAGTGTGAGGGGCATCCTCAACAGGGCTCTCTTGTGGATATCTGGAAAATGGAGGGAAGATGTCTCAAGTATAAGTCTCTCCTCTTCTTTCCAATAAAGGTTGTACTGGGCGCTGCGACATTTGCTTGATGAGCCAATCCCGTTGAAACCGATGTGATTAAATTATCAAAGTGGACCGGATCCGACAGAACGAACCCGTCTCTTTTCAAGAAGCCCATGAAGCCCGACAACATCCACATCAAGTGTGAGAGAGCTTTGGACTGGTTCCGAAAGGTGTCCTCCAAAATGGTCGCTTCTCTCAAGGTGATTCCTACCTGCCTAGATGACAAGGGAACTCTCGCCAAAAGAGCCTCTACAGATTCATTCAGGGGAACTCTTATACCCGACGAAGGGTTACCCGCTACTCCATACACATTCTTCCTGGGTGGAAGTAGACAAGAATCCTGCCTACCCAAACCCACTATTGAAGTCAAGCTAACATCCGCATCTCTCAAGGACTCCTCCACCTGACCAAACAAAGGCAACTTACAGGATGTGCGAGGTACCGAAGGTTTCGTGGAATATAATTCCTCAAACATTGCCTGACTAGGGTGTACTGGATCCTCCGCCACTCTTGACTGAGGAAACAAACCATGAATAAATCCTACCATCATCCTCTTATATTCACTTTCTCCCGCTTGGGGAAAACTCTCTTCCACAATAGGGATTTCTTCTTCCAACGATGTTTCCCTATCGGGAACCTCCGATCGGAGAGGAGCAGAAGAAGAGACAGGACGAACTTCCAACTTACCTGACTGCAAAGAGGGGGAACTCAATGAATCCCTATACCTGGAATCCTGACCAATCAATCCATGTAGAATTCTGCACCAACTGTACCCGGTTGTGACAGAACACTCCCTCCTAAGAGAGCCGATGTAGCTCGTGGAGTTGTTGCACTGCCAAACACTTGGTGTTCCAAATCTGAAGCAAACCTCCCTGAGGCCGAATTCCCCTGATGTGAAACATTCACATGGATCGTCTTCTCCTGAAGACTGATGACGAATTTGGTGCATAAGGCGCAGCCGATCTACCCAAACTGGATTGCAAAGGAACTGAGGCTGAAGCACCTACGCTTAACCTCTCAAAATACCCTGAGCCAACACCTGAGAACTCCGAAGCCACAACACCTGAGACATTACCTAAGTTCTTAACCGCAGGGGAGCCTGCCAACGCGGAAAAACTCGCCCCAAGAGCAAGATCGCTTGTACCTGAGAGAACCATGCCAGTACCTAATACCGGAGCAGCCGCAATACCTGTACCAATCATACCACCCAATGTCCTATTTGAACGGGGAACCGCCACAGCAGTCTAAAGACCAGAAGAATCACCCACCATAGCGGTTACATAAGAATTAGAAGAGGGATTCCCTGTGCCAGTAACCCCCACCAAACCAGCACCAATACCATAACCCTTGGAAAAGGAAACCGCCACACCCTGAGAAAGGTTTGGGAAAGACATATCTGGTTTGGGAAAGACATGCCTGGTATAACTACTGGAACCCCTGCTGAAGAACTCGGGCAGTAAGAGACCCTGCCCACCAAGCTCGCTCTGACAGGTGTGCTAAGAGCGCAGGATACGCCCACCGAAACCGAAATGCCTAACTGTCCTTTTGCCAAACCCTCCGCTTCTGAACACGGGACCTCAGAACGGGACCCCTCTAGACACAACCCACCCGGGGGAACCTGTTGACAGGTTGCAGACGAAGCTAGGGCATGCCCCAAAAGAGAAGAGTGAGGAAGAACTTGAGAGGTAGGCTTGTTGATAAGAAGTGGAGAGAAACATTAGGAATAGAAGGAGATGGAGAAGAAGAATACGAAGAAGAAGCCATTGTTTTAAGTGAAAGAAGGTATATAGACTCCCCTCCCCCTGATAATCATCCGAAAACTTGACGAAATTCTCACTGACATGATCCCGAATGTCCGAAAAGCCTAAATGATAGTACTGTTTAACCAGAAGTCTATAATTCTGAGACAAACCTAGAATGTTAGCATTATGCTCTGCCAAGTTGAATGTTGTTTCATCAAAATGGTTACCACCAGCCCTTGAATCTATAATAGACCCCGCTGAGAAGGAAACTTTCGAAGAAGGGATGGCCTCAAAAATTCCAACAGGCTTTACTTATGATACCGACTTAACGGACGACTTAATGTCCTTGTCCTTCGGAAAACACGAGGACGGAAACAGAACTTCCGTCAGATCCAATGCCGATCCTGTAAAGATAGCCAAATGTGAACCCAAAATACACTGCTCTAGCAGCTTCTCATCCTTAACCTCTACACTAGGATCCCTGACAGTCTTGGTCTCACCTATTGCTAATTCACACTTTTTACTTATGCTTTTAGGGGAAAGGGGGTATTCTGATGCAGACACTGCCGGCTCCGCGCCAGGGGGGCCGGCAGATCCTGACCTTTATGCTTGCGGTTCCCTATAACCCCTGGCACCCGTTAGGGCTGGTTCTGGAACAGGCAGGGGACTGAAAAAGAGCGGTTAGAGTCCACACTCCTATCATTATCCCTATCCTGATTCAGTTTTGTCATCAATTCAGTAAAAAGACTAGTCATACTTGATGACAACCTATCCTCTAATTCCTTGAATAATACAGCTTCTAAATTCTCTTCTTCCACTTTCTTAGGTTCTGTCACCCTATGGTTATTCTTTCCTATGTTTTAAATAGTTCTCCATCTGGTCCAATGACCAGTCCCTACACTCCTGCACCTCCCTACAACTAATGCAACGTAAATGTCTGTCATGTTTCAGGGTACTCATCCACTTCTTGCAGGCAATACAAGACCGATGTGCTGCCCCATCACCGCTGCAATGTTGTTCTAGAGTCGTAGCAGATGAGGATGACTTCGAAGGTGCAGCCAGGGAAGTTTCTTTCTGAGGTGTGTCTATGATAGAAAGTCCAATCAACGTTTTAGTCAAATCCAAAATCCAGAAGAGGTCCAAATGAAGTCCAAAACATAATCCAAAGTTCATCAACAAAACAGCAGGTTAATCTGTCGGTCAGGCTAATAGACCAAAATCTTCACTTGAGCTAGGAAACATCCTAACGCTTGAGTGAACAAGAAGCAATTGAAGGGAGAGCGCTCTGCTGGCCGGTCCTGGCAACAGCGTTGTCAACAGTAGTACAGGTAACTCAGTGGTAGGGGGTTTACCTGCAGCGTTGGTAGCGCTGGCAGTTAAAAAAGTACCCAATTACAGGTAATTCTGTGGGGATATAATTCGGGCTGGTCAGTGACCATGGCTAATTCAGGTGTTCAAGTGGTGTATTGCAATCTTAATAGTTACACAGCAAACTAGGAAGTACCGAGAAAATTTAGATTTCTGCTATCTAGCCAAGGAATAAGGTAATTTTAGCCAATTTGCTCCTGTCTCTGAAAAGAGGGGTTTGGAGTGGTTGGAAAGCAAGATATCAGAAAATAGAGACAAAAGGAGGTTGGTCAGTGACTGTAGAAAGGAAGCAGGAATGAAGGTCATGTAAAAGGCTAAAGTTGGTGAAGTTTGGAGGTGAAGGGACCCTGCAAACACCTTGTTGCAATGCCAAGAGCGCACCACGTGAGGTACACTATTCCTTTACTTGTGGTAAAACCTTTTATATTGGGACAGGTATATCAGTACATTTTTAAAGTGGGATTTGGATAACACATTAAATCTGGGTGGACTGGTCAATAACTTTTATGGACTCTTGATATCTTCAGATTAAATTCCGCTTAATTGTTCTCTTTCAGTTTATTCCCCTCAGTACATTACTACTCTGGTGCCTACTCGTTTCTTCAGGTATTCAAGACCTTTACACCATTTTCTTAAGTCTTCTATATATAATCAGTTTTAAATATAATCAGTGTAATATTCAGAGATTTTGCTTCAATGTATTTTATCCAATTGCATCTAATTTTTCCCATATTAGAGGGGATAATCTTTGACTCAAAACTGCTTCCCTCCACATGCTACATCCTTCTTTCCTGAATTATAAACATAATCTGGATGTTGTTTTACCTTTGCGTAACAAATAACAAAAGGAAGGCAAGATTTTTTTCTAAATAATACTGAATAGAACTTGGCTCATCAGCAGGACATACCTTGTTTCTTTCCAGAAGCTGGTTATCCTCTTTGACCACATATTCTTTTAAATTTTCCGCCCATTCTCTGACTACCATATTGATTTCCTCCGTTTCATCAATAACAGCAGAAGCGTCTTGTAAAGTCGAAGCTGAGTCCAATACCGTCCTTGCAGACACAAGTTTTCCTTCATTCTTTAATATATCTTTCAAAGAGTCTTTTAAATTGAGACGAGCATTGCTGGACTTTTGGTGACGCTCATCGATCTTAGACATCAGTTTTTGAATATGTGCAGATATGTCTTCACTAAGGTGATGTTTCAGGGCCAAGAGACCTTCCTGAAGCTGTTCCTCACCCTTCATAAGCCTTTCGACGTCTTCCTTCATGCGCTTAAGGTCCGCCATGACTTCTTCGTTACTCTTGCAGACCACCTGTTTGAAACCATCCAGTCTTTCCTGGTACCTGGAATTCATCTTGCTCCCTAGTTTACCAGGTTTTCTTTTCACAGATAGAATAGACTTCATGCAGTCAATCAGTGCATGATTGACCATTAAATCTCCTGCTGACCTTGCCTTAAATTCTTTACGGCATTTGTAACAAGCCTTCTTATCTTGGGCGATGAGGTCATCAATACATTCAGTGCAAAAATGATGGGAGCAGGGCAGGTTGCGAGGGCGCCTTGTATCATCATTGAACAGCTGACAGCAGACACCACAAAAGGCCGGATTTGGAACTGACTGACAAAGATATAGATGTGTATCAGTACATGGGAATAAATAACACATACGTTTATACATATTTATGAGAAAAATTGTTACCTACCTCATGGCATTTCCCTTCTGGGCGTGGGTGATACCAGAAGTGCATAGCTCTCTAGTTTATCAGCGGGTCTCTTGCGCCATTGGTCATTCTTTACGCCACCTGACACTGGTATACTTCTACAGCTGAGTGAACTCGTCGACGACTTATTTACCATTCCATTATTCAACCTCTTAACTGACCTATCCTTTCGGCTTCAGGAGTCACTCCCACATGCATTACTTTACCCTATTTGACCCTCTCACTTTCTTCATGACTACCCAACAAAATGTCTGCACGTGATCTCATCGTGAGCCAGGCACCTCAGTGTTTACTTTCGTTCCGCTAGGCCTATAATTTCAACATTTCGGAGAGAGAGAGAGAGAGAGAGAGAGAGAGAGAGAGAGAGAGAGAGAGAGGTGTTCTTATTGCAAGCTGGAACAGCAACAGCAGGGGCGGATTTAGGGTGTGGGTGCCCCCTCATTTGTGGGCAAGCTGCGGAGTGGGGGTTTGGGGTTGGAGAAGGTTTCCGGGATTTATTTTCTAATTGAATACTAGTAGATTATTATTATTATTATTATTATTATTATTATTATTATTATTATTATTATTATTATTATTATTATTATTAGTTATCTATATTAATATTATTATTTTTTATTTTATTGTTTTTTTTTCTTTTGCTGACGTGCGGGGCCCTAGCATCGCCTGCTCAACCCCCCCCCCCCCCCCCTCCCCCCGCCCTAAATCCGCCACTGATTAACAGCACCGCATTTTCTTGCTTCCTTCACTAAAACTGATATTTCAGAGGTCGGACGTCAAAAGTGGTGGGGCGGGGAGGTAATAGAGCTAAAAGAAGAGTAGTGAAGAATAGATAAGAGAGGAGGGAGAAGGAGCAGAGATAAGAGTGGGAGGGTTTGATCTATGAAAATTAGGCTGTAATGCCTGGCACTGGGACACCTTCAGCAAATCGGCCCTCAAGTTCATAAGAACAACGAGAGAGAGAGAGGGAGAGAGGAGAGAGAGAGAGAGAGAGAGAGAGAGATAAACAGGAGATAAACAGCAGCCCACAAGACTAAAGAAAGCTACGTGAATTTGAATTCTTTATTTTTAAATCATTGAAACACATGGTTTCAATAGGAGACTTCATTCTCTCTCTCTCTCTTACGGGATAAATATTATTTTTTTACTCGCCCTCCATCGTTGAAGGAGATACCATTATCAACAAGGACAACACGGTCAGTTCTTCCTGATAATGCATATCACAAAAAATCGCTACCTGACCACGCTTGCTATCGCCTGGGAACCGCCAGTTTGAACTGCTACAATATTCGATTGCTTCCCATTAGTCACTCGGTAATCTTTAGGATACTTTGATCACCTACTAAGTGCTCGCGAGCGGTTTTTAACATTTCGTTAACATTCTACGACAATCTGGGTATAGATGATTAAACTTAAGACACTCACCATGGCGTATATTTAAACCTATATACTCCCACAGTGGATATTTAAACATATGACTTACCACGACTTATATTTTACCCTATGACACTCACCACAGCTTATATTTAAACCTATGACATTCACCACTGCGTATAATTAAACATATTACACAACGCGGGGTATATTTAATCCTGTGACCTTCAGCGTGGCATATATTGAACCTGGCGTTTTTTTAAAACTATGACACCCACCACGGCGAATATTTAAACCTATGAAACTCACTACAGCGTGTATTTAAACCTATGACACTCACCATGCTGTATGTATGCCCAGTTATATGAAACACCACGACACTGTTAGGTCCTCGGAACTAAAACTTCTGTCACCTGATCGATGGAAAGTCACTCGCTCAGTGGATGTGCATCAGAACAGATTCGGGAACATTGGTTGTAATTTTCGCTCTTGGTAGGTATCGCTTTCGGCAAGGTTGCCAGATGCTTCTGAGATAAAGACAACAGGCATCGATATATATTATAGTATATATATAATATATATATATAGATATATATAGATAATCTTATATATCATTATATATATAGGGTATGTCCTTTTGTAAAACGCTGAAAGAGAAATTGTCAGTAAGGTTTGAAAGATATAACAGTAGGAAAACCTCGCAGTCGCACTATGAGCAGTTGTAGAGTGGCTGGAAAGTCAGAAGGAAGAAAGAGAACATGAACGGAGGTAAAGTAAAAGGAATGAAAGGGACGCTGCAAAGAACCTTGAGTAATACTTTGAGGTGCTCTGACACCACTATTCCCCCTTGAGTGCTTCTCAGCTGATGGCACTGTAGAACTTTCCTCCAAGCTTATAAGTCAATCAACTTCCAAAGGATTTCTGTTTACTCGAATTTTGTGAACTTTTTGAAGGAATGTGTGGTTTGGAAGGATCTTGAGTAGTTTGCTTGCAATGCAACATTCAGTGATTCAAATTCCGTATTATTGGGAGTACAAAAGCAAAGCAAAGATTGTTCAATTTCAACACAGCTTTCTTTGAGCAAAGTGTGTACTAGAGTTGTACGGTTGAACACGGACTGGCCTTCAGCTCTACTTATTGGCTTGCTTTGTCTCTAGTGTCTCATATTGCTCTTTCTCGTCTGAAGGGGCTGGAAAGTAAAGACAATTTTGAACAACTTAGTCATTTAGACCAAGTTGAACTAGATATAAAGGCAATGTTATAAATACAAACCAAGTTTTTTATGGTTATTTTTATTTTTTTGACAACAATATTTTGCCCAAGTCTATTATATAATATAGAGAAAATAAAGATTTTAGCTTATTAATCTGAAGAAAAAGGGAAAGCGGCAAGGTGGAAGGGGAAAAAACCCAGAGTTACTTTCAGCGTGATGAATGTTTCCATTGCCTTCCATTCATCAGCAACCTTCTGAAGATCGAAGTAATCAGTTAGATCACTTTCACAAGCTAGTAAGATAATGTTAACGTTTCTCTTTTGTTCGGTTTCGCAAATAAGTTCTTAATACCTTCAGCCTCGTGAATGACCTATCACTTCTACATACTAAAGGTGGTGCAGTCAAAAACAATTTGGAAACTTTTGCCAGATAGGAAATAATCAATTTTCACATGGCAAAGCTTTGACCTTAATCACAGAAATATCTCCCTGTAAGTATGTATGTATGTATGTATATATATATATGTATGATATAGATATATATATAGTATATATCTATATATATATATATATATATAATAGTATATATATATATATATATAGATATATATATAGTGTATATATCTATATATATATATATATATATATATATTTTGTTTTTATTTATATATATATAGAGATATATATATATATATATATATACTGAGAGTAGCGGAGAGTAGAGAGAGAGATAGAAGATGAGAGTAGAGAGACGGGGACAGATATAGATAGAGAGAGAGAGAGAAGAGATAGAGGATAGACAGAGCATAGAGACGGAGAGAGAGATCTATATATATATATATATATAAATACTAATTAGATATATATATGATATAGATATAGTGTGTGGTGTTTTGTGGGTGTGGTGTGTGGTGAAGTTTAAAAATTAGCGCACCATTTAAAGCTACAATGTTATATATATATATATATATATATATATATATATATATATATATATATATATATACTATATATATATATATATATAGTATATATATACACGTATATATATATATATATATATATATCATATCTATATTTATATTAATATATATATATATATATATATATATATATATATATATGTGTGTGTGTGCGTGTGGGTGTGTGTGTGTGCGCGCGCGCACATTAAGCTACAAATGTTCTTAAATATCCAATTCGCTATACCTCGGAGTTAACTTATTTTCACTTATGTTTACCGAACGGGAATTTTTCAGTTGATAATAATCTCGTCCTCTCGTGGATTCGAACCAGCGGACAGAGGAGAAATTTCTTGCAACTCCGCATACGTGGCTCTCACTGAAAACTGTTCAACAGAGAGAGAGAGAGAGAGAGAGGCAAGCAGGTCAAGAGGCTCTCCTTAATGTTGTCCGTTTCTTATGAACAGAGTGAGTTCTGCTTTGCCTATGAATATCTGAAGATTAATGAGAAGTGGACTGGGAAAGTGTATATTGTGTCATTGTTGTTTAAACTTTGATTGCAAACTTCCAGTTTTCTATCGTTCAAAATTTTGTTCAGGCATTGTGCTTGCGCATTCGCAGTTGCAACAATAAGTGACAATACGAAAATTATAAGTTACATTGTTTTGGATGTCAGCGTTGTTTGTCATGGCTAGACAGTTGTCTGAATTACGTAAGATGTAGAGACATCAATGGAATAGGACAAACAAAGAGGATTTAATTGACAGCATCTTAGCCGCGAGAGGAAACGATGAGGGACCGCCAGGCATTACAAAGCAGCTCGATGACGTCATGGATCGTAAAGAAAGAGAGCATGATCTAATCATTTTAGGGATTCCAGATTTTGAGGAAGTGTGTGATGGGGCATCATCCGATAATGTTAAGCTTGAAAAAATCTGGACTTGGATTGGGGTTGAAAATGTAAATGCTACGTATCGCAGATGAGGTCAAAGTAACCCTTACTAGTGATCTTGAAAGACAAAAACTTTCGGTTGAATATCTTGGATCGTGCCAAGAACCTCAGAATTGCTGGTGACCCATACAAGAAGATATTTGTTTGTTTGTTTGTATGGTGTTTTTACGTTGCATTGAACCAGTGGTTATTCAGCAACGAAACCAACGGCTTTACGTGACTTCCGACCTACGTCGAGAGTGACCTTCTATCACCAGAAATACGCATCTCTGACCCCTCAGTGGAATGACCGAGAATCGAACTCGCGGCCACCGAGGTGGCAGGCAAAGACCATACCAACCACGCCACTGAGGCGCTTAAGAAGCTTTTTATGAAGAAGGATGTTCATCCAGCTGTTAGGAAGGAATGAGAGAGGCTACGTAATGTCGAGAAGACAGAAAAGGAGGAAAGTGTAAAGAGACAATGTTTTTGAATTGTCCACAGCGAATAGGAGATTTCAAAATTGTATCTTGGAATATCAATGGCATATTTATCAAATTGGAGAAGAATTGTTTCATGCATTTATTGTATATTTATGATGTAATATGTTTTACTGAGGTAAAAACAAGTTTATCTGTATCATTACCTGGATATGCGACGTATCGCAGTCATTAAGAAAGCTCTGGTAATCGAGGTGGTACAGCAGTTTTTGTTAAGAATAGTTTATTCCATTTAGTACTTAATGTTGATGTAAGTATTGGATCAAGTATGGATTCAGAATTACGGAGGGTATTTTGTTTGGATTTTGTTATATTCCGCCAAGTGATTCTCCTAGTTATTCTCATTCTCCTTTTGCCACATGAGTGGGTAGTATGTATTAATGGGTGATATGAATTGCAGATTTGGGAACACAGTAAGATATTTACTTGATGATTTTGAAGATGATATGCTTTCTTATCCCATTGTTAGTGACGATGTAGGTCATGTTAATGACCATGCAAAGACACTCACTGCCATAGTGTAAAGATAATGGTCTGTTCGTGTTAAATAATCTAAATACACCGGACAAGCATTTTGTTGGCAACAAAACTTACGGGAAAGGTGGAGTTTGGATTTCTGAAATAGATACGTGTTGTTTCACGAAATATGATTAAGAATATGAGAAATTATCATGTTTGGCATCGAGCTGATCTTCCATCTGATCATGCGCCAATAGCAATAACAGTAGCTGGTGTTGATATAAATATCGATAATATTTTGTTATGGGCAACATCACTTGAAGGTCATTCAGCTAAGCTGAGCGAGACTACGGGCTGCAGAGTCGTAAAGAAACCTGTTAAATTTTGTAACACCGATAAGCAGAAATTTATTTATATTACTTCATATGATACGATAGATTGTAGTGATATAAATATCTTTGCTGAGTGTGTTGCTTGTTCGTTGTATGATTGTGCGAGGGGGAATTTTTTTCGTGAAACTGATGGTGTTTTAGATGATTTTGGTCGCTGGGAGGATCACCTGCCGAGTGATAAGGATGACTCGAGAGTTTGGAAGGAAATTGAGGAGTTTAAACATCTCTTTGAGAGTATCTATAAACCCCAGGATGCTCTAGATTGATGTGGATTTGATAATACAGAGGTTACTATACCTGTTTTAAGCGTTTTACATAACTCCTCCTGAAGTATGAGTGCAGATAAAGAATTTGAATCCTAATAAAGCATGTGGACCTGATGGTCTATCTCCAGGTATGTTCTCAGTGTTACCAGCTGACTAAGTATTATGTCTAGTTTGCCTCTTTAATTGAGTATTAGTCTCTGGCTTGTACCCATTGTCCTGTATTACAGCTAAAATGTCTGTGATTTTTAAGAAGGGAAATAGAGCTGACCCTAATAATTGTCGGGGTATAAGTTTCACCAACGCCATTGATATGGTTATGCATATGACAGATTGTACCAATGGTTTAAACCATATAGGGAGCAAGCAGGTGCTCAGAGGAAGCGTGGTTGTATGGAGCTGCATATGACAGATTGTACCAGGATCCATACAGAGAGGGGTCAGTTAAGAGTGGGACGAAAATAAGGCCTATTCCGCGCACCTCGTCACGTGAGCCCCCGTGAGCCGGGTGGCGCTCAGTATTATGATAGGCGCTAATTCCTTTCTTTTATCTTGATTTATCTACCCGTTCCTGATACTTGTCTTTTTTCTTTTCTACATTCATGCTTTCATTAGTGAAACTCAACTCAAGTTAAGACTTTCATATTCAACCAAACAAAAGCTTCTTTCAGTTTTCTTCTGAAGATTGAAAAAGAAACCCACAAATTCAATTTGTAACTTGTTTACTTCTATGTATTTACATTTAGTTTTACTCCACACTCGAGTACTTTCAGGCCCTTCTGTGGCCCATTCTCAAGAGATGTTGGGATGTTAGCCTGGGTCAAGGCCCAGCAGTCTTCTGGAACTTCTTCTCGTTGTGCTGTCATTTATGCGATGGCTGTTCTGGTTTTCTTGAGAGTTGCCAATCCCCTCTTGTCGCTCTGATATCCTGAGCTGATGGTCAATGGGATTCACCCTTGTGGTAAGGGTGTGGTCACCGTAAGTCTGTTGGGCAGGAAACCTAATCTCCAGGTCAGCAGGGTCAATCTTAGCTTCTTTTAATATCAAAGCTCGGCTTATGGGATCTTCTGAGGTAAAACCTTTGTTTCCTTCAATTACTTTGATCTCTCTGATAAGCGCACCTTCTACTACCCTCCTGTGACTAATTTTGTTGCTTTTGTATATAAGCCTACTGTTTTTGAAATCCATCCTATGGTCATTTTCCCAACAATGTCTAGCTATAGCACTCCCCTGAGAGTTAAGCTGTACTGCCCTTTTATGTTCTTGGACTCTAGTCCTTATTCCCCTACCTGATTCCCCCACATATCTATCTCCACAATTATTGCAATTGATTATGTATACCCCCGCTACATCATCTGTATTACTGTCTTCTCCTTCCAATTTATTTTTACATACTTTGTTTTTTAAGGTATTATCAAAGGTATATACAAATTTATATTGACTTTCTTTCATTTTTGACGTGATTTGTTTCATTTTAGGCATAAAAGGGAGGGCAACTATTTTCTTGTTTTCTTTATTCCATGTACTCTCTACATTCGCTCTGTAAAATATTTTTCTAGCTTTGGTGAGTGCCCTTTTTCAATCCAAACATCGAAATAGGCGTCTTCCTTGCGTTGATCAAATTGTGTGTCAGTGATACTTATTTCACGTTTGAGGGACATGTTTACAAACAGAAATATGGAGTAGCTATGGGGTCCTCATTATCACCTATACTCGCTAACATCTATATGGAATATTTCGAAACTAATCTAGTTCCTAATGTGAATGTCCCTAACTTAAAACTGCAAGGATGGTGGAGATACGTGGATGATATTTTTGCTATTCTGCAAGGGGATGGAAATAAAATAGAAACTTTTCTAGATGAGCTCAATAAGTTTGATAACAATATCCAGTTCACTTTAGAGAAAAGTAACAATAATAAACTGCCCTTTTTAGACATACTCATAGAAAGAAAAGAAACAGGATATGAATTCAGCACATATAGAAAGCCCACACATACAAACTCATATATTCATTTCTTCTCTTTTCATAGTCATGATATAAAAATAGGGGTTCTAACAGGTTTATTTCTTAGAGCAATGAGAACGTGTGACCCTTGCAAGATAGAGCAAGAAATAAATTACATCGATAAAAGCTTCGATGCATTAGCATACCCGGAATGGTTCAGAAAAAGGGCACTCACCAAAGCTAGAAAAATATTTTACAGAGCGAATGTAGAGAGTACATGGAATAAAGAAAACAAGAAAATAGTTGCCCTCCCTTTTATGCCTAAAATGAAACAAATCACGTCAAAAATGAAAGAAAGTCAATATAAATTTGTATATACCTTTGATAATACCTTAAAAAACAAAGTATGTAAAAATAAATTGGAAGGAGAAGACAGTAATACAGATGATGTAGCGGGGGTATACATAATCAATTGCAATAATTGTGGAGATAGATATGTGGGGGAATCAGGTAGGGGAATAAGGACTAGAGTCCAAGAACATAAAAGGGCAGTACAGCTTAACTCTCAGGGGAGTGCTATAGCTAGACATTGTTGGGAAAATGACCATAGGATGGATTTCAAAAACAGTAGGCTTATATACAAAAGCAACAAAATTAGTCACAGGAGGGTAGTAGAAGGTGCGCTTATCAGAGAGATCAAAGTAATTGAAGGAAACAAAGGTTTTACCTCAGAAGATCCCATAAGCCGAGCTTTGATATTAAAAGAAGCTAAGATTGACCCTGCTGACCTGGAGATTAGGTTTCCTGCCCAACAGACTTACGGTGACCACACCCTTACCACAAGGGTGAATCCCATTGACCATCAGCTCAGGATATCAGAGCGACAAGAGGGGATTGGCAACTCTCAAGAAAACCAGAACAGCCATCGCATAAATGACAGCACAACGAGAAGAAGTTCCAGAAGACTGCTGGGCCTTGACCCAGGCTAACATCCCAACATCTCTTGAGAATGGGCCACAGAAGGGCCTGAAAGTACTCGAGTGTGGAGTAAAACTAAATGTAAATACATAGAAGTAAACAAGTTACAAATTGAATTTGTGGGTTTCTTTTTCAACTTTCATATTCGTTATTTTGGTTATAAGTAAATGATCGTATCGTTAAAGTACTGACCAGAGGAACTCTAATTTCTTTAGTAAAACTAAGCTTCAGGTAAGGTTTTCATATTTGTTTGGGTCTCTTTGTCTATAAACATATACTCTGTTTATAAAAGGAAAACTAAAGGTGACATAAAAACAAAACTATTTTAATCATATATTTTATTGTACAGTTTCAAAAGTCAAAAAATAAGAAAAAACATAGTTAACATATTCACAATTTCATAAATTTCTTTTTCATGCTACGACACTCTTTCTTTTTCTTTTTATCTATCACAATTGTTTTGTTCAGATGTCTCATCCGAAAGAACAGAAATTTTAGCAAAAAATACTATCACATCTTTGGGAATATCAACTCCGGATAATTCCATTCCTAAAATTAATGACTTTATGCAGTCTTTTCCTTCTCTTAAAGTATCACCTTGAGCAGCAATGAAATTTTCTCTCATGATAGATAACTGAGACATGAAATCATCAGAAGGAGCATGAAGTCCGTCCATGTTAATAGTACTAAGCCATGATTTTTCTTTTTCGTCAGCCTCTGATGCCTTAACTCCCAAATGAGGATATTTTAATCCAAACTTCTTCACAATATAGCCTCCAATGTATCGAAGAGATTCTTCTTCTATCACTTCAGATATCAATCTCTTGTCTTCCTGTCTCATTATTAGGTTCCTCTCCCAAGTCTATTGCGCCCTCATTTTCTTTTTCAAAGTCACATTCTACTGTTTTGAAAAAAAATACTTGTCAGGCATATTTCTACAGATAGTTCTCTCTCGCTGTCTCGCGTTGCACTTGCTGGAGTTTGCATTTGCTGGTTAAAGATATCAAATTCTTCTATGCATTCGGTAGGGTTTTTTTCACTTAACAGCGCATTGTCTTTCCCTAGCAAGTACTTTCTTAAGCAGAATTTGAAGTTTACTGAATTAGGATTGTCATATGGCCCATTCATTTGACGTACACACCAAAAAAGGGTTCAAGTACATCCTGATTCAGTCTTCTTGAAGGAATGAATTTAACAACATATAATTTCTTTACCATCTCATATAGGCCTATCAGAGACTTGCATGACAAAATAACTCCCTTTTGAAATTTATACATGCAATTAAACCGTGAGTTTGCCACCTTCATGGTTCTTATGGTGTCCATCATTTCATGCAAAACATTTTTCTGTTTTTCATAATCAATTCCAACGGCGATTAGGGATGCCTTGTCACCATAAACAGTACAAGAATTCATGATATCAAACCACTCGTCAACTAATGATACCAACTTTGCAGTCTCCTCCCAATTACTGCTCTCTAACAGGCCTTTCTCACCCAAAAATGCTATTGCATTTGCAGTTGTGCTGGGTAACAGTTGCACTGCCAGTTTCACACGTTGCTTTTCTTGTCCAATCAGGTTAAAATGACTTTCATTTAATTTGTAAGAAAGACCATATTCTGTCTTTCTCTTACTGCATATTTCACGAATGGCAGAATCCGACACAATACTGCCATCTTGCAATTTGAAACCCGACTTGATGAAATTGTTCCTTATGAGTATGATGAGATGAGGCGCATCTGCAAAAACGAAGATGTCTCTGTCTGCACTTGGATTTTTAAAAGAATTTTTCATGGATTCTGCAGATATTTCCAAATTTTTACAGACACGGAGATTTGACGAACCCAAATCATGCACTAATGCAACAAACAACATGATGGTTGGCTTTTTCAACAGTTTCTATTAGAGTTAAAAGAATTTTCTGAATGAAACATTGTACTGGACTGTTGGCATTTATATGCCGAGATCCTAAGCAGATTGTGTATTAAGGACTATAAAAGATCTCCAGAGACAGGATAAACATAAAGTAGGGTCAGAACCATAAAAGAAATCCTCAGAGACAGGATAAATATAAAATAGAAGCAAAAGACATATTTTGTTTTGATATTTTCGTTCAAATGCGCTCCCGAAGATATACTTGACTGTGAGCAACAGGGGCTCACGTGATCTCAGTCACCCAGCCCTGACCCAACCATATCTGTGCGTTAGTTGACCCCTCTCTGTATGGATCCTGGATTGTACCAATGGTTTAAACCATATAAGGAGCAAGCAGGTGCTCAGAAGAAGCGTGGTTGTATGGATCTGCATATGACAGATTGTACCAATGGTTTAAACCATATAGGGAGCAAGCAGGTACTCAGAAGAAGCGTGGTTGTATGGAGCTGAATATGGACAGATTGTCCAAATGGTTTTTAAAACCTAGGGAGCAAGCAGGGGTGCTCAGAAAGAAAGCGTGGTTTTGATGGGATGCATATGACAGACTGTACCAATGGTTTAAAACCATATAGGGAGCAAGCAGGTGTCAGAAAGAAGC
The DNA here is from genome assembly GCF_015104395.2 of Macrobrachium nipponense. Lineage (NCBI taxonomy): Eukaryota > Metazoa > Arthropoda > Malacostraca > Decapoda > Palaemonidae > Macrobrachium > Macrobrachium nipponense. The sequence goes on along the minus strand of NC_087205.1, from coordinate 22,907,985 downwards.
GTGGTTGTACGGAGCTGCATATGACAGATTGTCAAAGGGTTTTTTTAAAACATATAGGGAGCAAGCAGGTGCTCCCCCCCACAAGAAGTGGTTGTATGGAGCTGCATATGACGATTGTACCAATGGTTTTTAAACTTAGGGACAAGCAGGTACTCAGAAGAAGCGTGGTTGTATGGAGCTGCATATGACAGATTGTACCAATGGTTTAAACCATATAGGGAGCAAGCAGGTGCTCAGAAGAAGCGTGGTTGTATGGAGCTGCATATGACAGATTGTACCAATGGTTTAAACCATATAGGGAGCAAGCAGGTGCTCAGAAGAAGCTGGTTGATTGGAGCTGCAATGACAGATTGTAACCAAGGGTTTAAACCATATTTAGGGAGCAAGCCAGGTGCTCAGAAGAAGCGTGTTTTATGGGAGCTGCATAATGACAGATTGGTCCAATGGTTTAAACCTATAGGGACAAGCAGGTTAATCAATAAGCGTGGTTGTATGGAGCTGCATATGACAGATTGTACCAATGGTTTAAACCATATAGGGAGCAAGCAGGTAATCAGAAGAAGCGTGGTTGTATCGAGCAAAGATTTACACTACGGTTGATCACAGACATAGCTAAAAGAAAGTTTGTTTGTTTGTATGGTGTTTTACGTTGCATGGAACCAGTGGTTATTCAGCAACGGGACCAAGGGCTTTACGTGACTTCCGACCCACGTCGAGAGTGAACTTCTATCACCAGAAATACGCATCTCTGGCCCCTCAATGGAATGCCTGAGAAATGAACTCGCGGCCACCGAGGTGGCAGGACAAGACCAAACCAACTACGCTACTCAGGGGCTTCCTAAAAGAAAGCGAATCACATTATGTCCCTTTTATAGGATTTTTTAAAGCTTTTAATTTTTTAAACCTTTTAATTCTTATACTGCTTTTAACTTCGGAGTGGAGATTTACGTGTGGGGTGGACTGACTTTTATATGGGTGGAACTAATTCGTTACACTGGGTAACTGTCCTTAAAGGGAAACACTTAATTCTTCATATTGTCTTGTCGCGAACTTCACTTGACCAAAAGATTTACTTTTGCTGATAAGCAACTTGAAGAATAATGCCCACAGTAATGTGTGACCGTCTTTTATAACAAAAGCAAGAAGCACTGACTTATAATTTGTGGAATTCGAAATCCCTTTAGCTCGCCACCATAAATACTGGTATGGGAAGGAGTCTTCTTCTGTCTTAGGAGGCTTGGTAGCGTGATTTTATTCTTCAACAAGAACAATATTTGTATCCACCAAAATAACTACATTTACATTGGGTGGAAATAAACTCATGTTTCCCTAAGATACAATTATTATTTCCTTGAGTGTTTATAAAAATTCCACCTTAACTTCTGGGTAAATGACTTAAACGTTTGAGGTGATTGTATTGAGTCTATTTCAAAAGCACTTTGGACTTTTATGAGTCGACACTTGGACTTCGATTCTTTACTCTCTACCTTACTATGCTCCCGTTCCTTCGTACGAACGGTTTGTTTATATATATATATATATATATATATATATATATATATATATATATATATATATATAGTATATATGTATGTATGTATGTATGTCTGTCTGTCTGTATATATATATATATATATATATATATATATATATATATCATATATATATATATATATATATATATACATATAGATATATATACCAACAAGTGAAAAATGAAACGCCTCTAATTATTCACCTGTGGATATGTATAATTGAATCACGTGCTAAAGTGATTGTAATCATTTATATATATATATATATATATATATATATATATATAATATATATATATATATATATATGATATATATATATATATATATATATATATATATATATATATATATATATATATATATATATATATATATATATATATATATATATATATATATATATATCGTCTTCTTCTCAGCTGGTTCCCATTTTCATATGGGGTCGCCTTTTCAGATGAGCCGTTTCCATCTATTTCCATCCTGTGCTTCTGCCTCATCAATTCCCTTCTCATGAGAGTCTCCTCTCACACAGTCCTTCCATCTCTTTCTTGGTCTCCTTCTTCTTCTTCTTCTTTCTTGAACCTCCATCCCCTTACTATGTCTCCCAGCGAGGTCCTCATCTCTCTTCAACAAGTGTCCATACCATCTCAGCCTCCCCTCCTGCACTTTCTTTGATACTTCCACCACCTTAGTCCACCCCCTTACGTAGTCATTTCTGATCTTATCATCTCTTGCTACTCCAAACATCCACTTAGGCTTTCTAATTTCTGCCACATCCATCTTTTTCTCCTCTGTCTTTTTCATGCATGCTGTTTCCATACCATACAGCATTACTGTTCTTACCACCGTCTTGTGAAATTTTCCTTTTAGACTCAGCTGTACTCTTTTGTCAGAAAGAACTCCAGAGGCCGCTCTCAAGTTGCTCCAGCCTACCTGTACCCGATGTTTTACTTCTTCTTCCATACTTCCTCCAGCGTTAATAAAGGATCCCAAATACTTAAACTTATCAACTCTCTTTGTTTGTTCTCTACCAAGCAGAATACTTTCTTGATCATCCCCCTCATTGGTGGTACACATATATTCTGTATTAGATCTACTTGATGTCCCATTTCATTTTCAGATCTTCCCTGCTCTCTGCGCACAGAACAACATCATCCGCATACAATATGTTCCATGGTACTGCCTCCCTTACTTCCTCTATTATAACATTCATCACTATGTTAAAGATAAATGGGCTCAGAGCCGACCCCTGTAATCCTACTCTCACCTTAAAAACCCTCTGTCTCCCCAACACTGTTCCTCACTCGGGTAAATAGATTCCGGTACATCTCTTGTATTCATCGCACGTACTTCTCTGGCACCATCTTCTCCCTCAGACTCCTCCATACCTCTTGTCTCAGGACTCGGTCATAAGCCTTTTCTAGGTCAATGAATACCTACCATATGTAGGTCCTTTCACTTTCCCTGAATTTCTCCACTAGTTGCCTCAGACAAAATATACCATCTGTTGTTCCCCCTTCCCTTCATAAATCCCATCTGCTCTTTACCTATTTGTACTTCTTCTCTCAGTCGAACATCTATCATCCTTTCCAGTATATTCAAAGTATGGGACATCAATTTAATACCCCTATTATTACCCCACTCTTGGACATCGCCTTTCCCTTTAAAAATTGGGATCAATATACTCCCACGCCACTTATCTGGTATCTTTTCCTGCTCAAGGATCTTTATCATAAGATCGTACAGTATGGCCACTCCTCCTAATGCTTTCCATGCCTCCACAGGAATCATGTCTGTTCGTTTGCCTTCCCATTCTTCATCTTCTTCAGTGCATTTAGTACCTCTTGCCTAGAAAACCTCATTACCATGCCAATGTTCACTTGCCCATCCCCTTTTATTAGTCTATTATTTTCTTCATTCAACAACTGTTCAAAATGTTCTCTCCATCTCTTCACAATGTCTTCCTCCTTCCTAAGGACTACACCATCTTGCTCTTTTATTTGTTTGATATGTATAATATCTTTGGTGCTCCTATTTCTAGCCTTTGATATCTTGATCATCTTCTTTAATACTTCCTTTGTCCCAAGCTCATTATGCACATCATACGACTTAGCTTTAGCTTGGGCTACCACCTTTTTCACCACATTGTTTTTCTCTCCTAACCTATCTCTGTCCACCATTGACTGTGACTCTTCCCACTTTTTCTTTGACTCCTTATCTTTTACTACTTTCTCTTTTCTTTGCCTCCTTATCTTTTACTACTTTCTCAATGTCTTTATCCCACCACCAACTCTACATTTCTTCCCATGTGATACCAGATGTCTCTCCTAACAGCTCCTTTCCATGCCTCCTCATTACTGTTACATTTCGTGCCCACTATTCTTGAACATCTTCAATCCTTTAACAATATCCTCCAAAAACCTCTTCTTAAACTCTCTTCCTATTCCCTTCCTTCAATAATTTGTACCATTTAATTTTCCTTATCCCTTTAGCTTTCGTTTTTCTTTCCCTTTATAGCTTTAAATCCATGCATAGCAGTCTATGCTGGGGGCTACATGGTCGCCTGGAATAACTTTGCAGTTCTTGACCTCCACCAGCTTTATCCTTTTATACATGAAGTGGTCTTATCTGGGAGCATCTTCCCCAACGCCTATATGTTATTAGGTGTTCCCTTTTCTTCTTAAAGAATGCTTCTATTGCCATGTTGAATGACACAGCAAAGTCCACTACACTCTCTCCTTCTGGATTTCTCTCCCCAATTCCATGGCCCCCAAGCACCCGACCAATCACCTCATTTTCACTTCCAACATGGCCATTCAAATCTGGTCCCACTATCACCCTCTCATGTTCTTCCAGTTCTTGCATTACTCCATCCATGTCTCTCCAGAAAATTCCCTTCTCTTCTTCTGCGCAACCAACTTGTGGTGCATATGCACTTATAATATTCAGAATCTCTCCTCCAAAACATATCTTCAATCAGATGATACAGTCATTCTTTCTAAGCACTTCTATCACTGTATTCTTCAGTTCACCAGACAGTACTATGCTAACTCCATTTCTACCTTGTATATTTATTCCACTATAACACAGTTTACATCCATCACCCAACTCTTTAGCTTTATTTCCTTTCCATTGCGTTTCTTGCACACACATAACATCTACATATAGTATATATATATATTATATATATATATATTATATATATATCTATATATATATATTATATATATATATATATATATATATATATGGTAATATTCTGATCACATCATCGTGATAAATATATACACACTAGGCTACAAGTCTCCTTTATATTTAATTCGCTCTACCTCGGAATTAATATATTTTCATATATGTTAACTGAAGGGGAATTTTTAGTTGATAATAATTTCGTCGGCTCCCGGCCACGAACCTAGAACGAAGAAATCAGAATGTACAGTTTATATATATATATATATATATATATATATATATATATATATATATATATATATATATATATGTATATAAATACACATATATATGCGTATATATACTTAAATATATCTATCTATGTATATATGTGTGTATATATATAATTATATACTATATATATACTATATTTATATATTAGATATATATTATAACATATATATATAATGCGTATATATTATTTAAATATATCTAGTATATTTTATATATATATAATATCTATATCTATAAGATATATATCTATATAGATATATGTGTATATATATTATATATATATATATTATATATATATATATATTATACATTATATAACATATATAGATACGGTAATATAAATTTAAATATATCTATGTATATATATATATATATATATATATATATATATATATATATATATATATGTATATACATATATGAGGCCATGGAGAGTGAATGGTGTATATGTTTGCGTGCGTCTGCTTTTATAGAAGGAAATAGCTTTAAAAACCTTAATATTAGAGAGAGAGAGAGAGAGAGAGAGAGAGAGAGAGAGAGAGAGAGAGAGAGTAATGTTTATGGTAGTTGACCAGGCACTGAATGATTTAACCAATTCTTGAGATCCTCCTTAAAGAATCCTTGCGAAGATGTGCATGACATCCCCATGCGCCCCACAAGATTCTTCGGAGAGGAACCAATTTCTGATGTCCCAAAACTAAGGGTACGCTCTCACTGCAGCAAAACGCTCTTAAACAAGTCAACATCCTGTCACACACCAATCACATACATGTTGAATACAAGTCACTGACTTGTAAGTACCAATTTCCAAACTCCTACAACTAACAAATACGACCTCACTGCGGTGAAACATTGACACATGTCAGCGACTTATCACGCAAAAATCACATATAGTTTGAATACAAGTCAGTGACTGGTAGTTAACAATTTCCGAAGTCCCAAGAATAAAGGTACCACCTCATGGTAATGAAACATTGACAAATGTCAGTAACTAGTCACACACAAATCATAGGAAGGTTGAATACAAGTCAGTGACTCGTTGTTAGCCGTAACCAGTGCTTTATGTGATGATCAGGCATTTTTCAAGGTCTCGTTCTACACTACAGTTGTTAAATTGTTTTTAAAAGAACTCGTTGACTTGTTTCCAATATTATGTTTGCGATAAGTGGGCAATAATCAATCACTGTATATATGATGTTTCACTGAAATAAGGAAGCACCCTACTGCATCATTGGATGTCTTGTAGTCAAGGAGATAAAAAAAAATTGCATATTTGGGAATTCAGTCTCAGTAATTTATACCTTGTCTAATATGAAGAAAAATTGCATATTCTGCCATTCTAATTTTGGTGGCTTTCGATTTTCACCTACTTTTGTCCAATACAATAAATCTTTTTATTTTACATTTAGTACTAAATAAACATAACACACTGAGAGGCTTACTTCCTCATCAAGTTGCATATGCCCATCCCAACACAAGCACACATTAAAGTTATGGGGGAGAAGAACTGTCCCAAGACGCACATGCACCTAACTAGCAACCCAGGCACAGGAACGCCTACTGCAAATACTCATCCGGATGTGTACCCAAGAGCCCACAGGAGGATGAGACAGAAGGATGAGACTTCCCTTTCATCTTCATCCACCTAATGTGGTGAAGGAGCTTCAAGGGCTAGGGAAGAAAATGAAGACAGTTATGAGCAAAAAACAACAATGAAGGGCCCAAGGAGGACGGACAATATTTCTTCTTCCCTCTTATCTCAAAAGGCGAGCTAGCCTTACACATCAGACAGTTGGTCAAAGGATCAGCTAATGCAAGAACTTCAGTAACAGAAGGATCCCCCTTCATCACAGTGATTGAAAATACAGGAGACGCTCATACAACATCAACGGCAGACATCATACAGGGTACTTAACAAAAGCCATTTAGGAATATACTTAAGGAAGGGCTACCTGCAATATTCAAAGTAAGCCAAATCCTCTTCAAGTAGTCAAGAAACCTTTTATTCACTCTGGAAACACTATCATAATTGCCATCATCATCAATGAAGAAAAACTGCTGGAGGAACACTAATCACAGCTGTGCCACCATCTCCTGAAGAAAGGTCATGGACAGGACTCCCAGGGGCAGGAGAGCAAACCTTATATGTGAGGAAACTCTAAAAAGTTGGCGAAGAAATAGAAATTAGTGGAAAGTAAGGCCTACATGAACCTGAAAACATCCCTTGAGGTTTACGCCAACTCCTCAACAGTGGAAAACATCTTTTGTCCTCCTTCCTACATTTCCCAAACTTTTCATAATCAGAATCAGACCAATCTGCATGTTCCTCACATAAAAACAATGCTTGTCAGTCTACTGAGATGAGAGACATGACCACACAGCCATCCATGTCCCTCACACTTGCGTTGCTCATTTCTTCTTCAATTGACAAAAACAAGGCAACAAAGATATGAAAAAATACCCACAATTCTTAAGGTAACAAGAACATATCTACCCTCAATGAGAGCCAAAGAAATAGTGGCTGTACAGTATGGCGAGTGTAGAGAAGTCAAACCCCATCTACACTAGCAAACTCTCGTTTCCAAGTTCAAAAGGTGGTTCACACATGCAAGGTGATGATTCTAAAATTGAAATATGTTAGTCGGTATCCCAGCTAGGAACAACATGCCTTTATTTTTCCACATAGGAATACTGTAGGGTAAATTGCCCGATACATTAAGCAAGTTTCTGTTAACAAATCTGTTGGATAAAGATGGACAGGATTTTTAAATAATACAAATATGAAAATCTTGATGTTTAAATAATACAAATATCACAATTTTTGAAAGTAAATTGTATACAATAGGAATATGCTTAAGGCGAAGCCGGAACAGCCGCTGAATTCTTTACAAGGCAGTTAGGTAGTTACCTGCCGGTCCGGTCGTTAGTAGTCCCTTTGAGTGGACATAGACATTCCAATTTGCTTTGGCCTAGGTAGCTGATTGAGGGGTGGCATGAGGTGGGCAGTTAGTGTAAAGGACCACAAGTTTGTATAGTTAGGAAAAATACAATTTACTTTCAAAAATTGTGATTTGTTCCTAAACAATGTACAAACCCCCGGTCCTTAACACTAGGAAGACTCACTGATTGGAGGGTGGAATCTGAGTCATCTCCAGTGAAACGACAAGGGGTTCCGCCTACCTGCAATTTCCTTCCTGGTCGTAAGAGCTAGGAAGGGAATCCAGCTACTGACTACTGATCGGATTTAAGAACTGCAAGATCATAGTCAGTCTCCTGGGCTCACTCATAAGCGAGAGAATATGTGTCCCCCTTAAGAGAAAGCTAAAAACCATATGTCGGAGACTATAAGGCAAATACAATCAATGAGTTTGTCTTATGTCCAGGTGCTCTTCCTGCCTTGTGAAGGGAATGGGGGTGGAAGTTACTCCTATTAACTAATCAAGAAAATAGGTAGGTTATTCCAAGGAGTGTCATACCTGCATCAATCGCTCGGTCCAGCATGTAACGGTGCGCATATTTTCTCCCCCAAAGAGAGAGAATAGGATGAAAGAGAGGAAAGGGGGAGCCAGTCACTCCCCAATCAGCTCAATCATACCGTACAACGAGGCGAGATGCAATACTCTCCAATAAAGGAGCTGGGTAAGATACACTACTTATCGAGTAGCCACAAATGGTCCCAAGGAAAAGTGTCCAGGGCCTGTGGGTAACATCCCGAACCGACAGGTTCTATGGAACGTGAGAGAATGGGGCAATGCCCCGACCTCAATACCTCTTCAGGGGAAGTGTACTATTGCCATCAGCAGCAGATTATTACTTCTTCCTAGTCATTTCTCGAAGTCATCAGATACTGAAGACTAAGCTTGTCTACCATTACATTCCTCTTGTCTGGAATGCATCTGGCTGACTGCCCGACTGAGAGTACTGTTGCCCACTCGATCACCAGCACTGTCAAGGGGAAGCTCGGGAGAGGCAAGACCCTCACTTATTGACGTGTGCCACTATTTTAGTGTCAATTATCAAAGCTACAGTGACTCATCCATGTCTCCCAATACTTTTGGTGAACCAGGAAGGCAACCTTGAGTTTCAGGACGTTGATGAGAAGCTGTTCGTCTTGAAGTTCCTGTACTTCTACAACTTTTCTCGGTTCGTCTCTCTTCCTCAGTCAATGCCTCCGACTCTCCAGGGGCAGCAGTCGAAGCCTGACGATGAGACACGGCCGAACAGATCGTTCCTGTCGAAACTGGAACCATCTTACTGTCTACCTGAACATGCTGGTACTAGAGTTTGAGTAGGACTCATGTACCAGCCCGCACAGGTAGCAAGTCCTCTGCTTCAGCTCGAAATCGAACCTCTCACGGTTATCAGGGTCTTCAGATCCCAGAGACACTTGAGGAGTCAATTTCCGTCCTGTGAAAAACCATGAATGGGAGTTCACTTGGACCAAGCAAATGTTGGGATACCTCAGACATATCCCATGCGAATGCACTCAAGCTGAGACCAGGTCGAATACTTGTGACACCTGTGGAGCAGTCGAGAGCCCGACCCGGTGTGTTATACGAGAAGTAGGAGGAATGATAGAGGGGCATCGGATGCTTTCATTCCCTCTAACAGTGCCGTTGTCAGGGGGGAATGAGCCACAACCTCGTGTCGACCCGTAGTGACAGCAAACCCTCTTCGAGGCCAAAATCTCGAGGAAGGAGGGCCAAAAAAGTAATCTCCCACTATCCTCCAAGTGTCTTGCTTCAAGAAATAACGACATAGTCCCTAAACCCTGCAGAAGAATCCAGATTCTTCATAGGTGGGACCAAGCCCTAGTTCGAGTCCTGCTCACTGCCATAGAAAGGACAGAATCCATCATTGGCTGTGGATGCATGTCCTCCCTTAGGAAGTTTTACATTCGGAGATTCTCATGAACAAGATTCGGACATGGTCTCTGTCCTTTGAGTAGAGCCTATAGAAACAGGAATTGGAGAACAAACCTTGGTTTGGTCTCCAGAGGCATCCTCCGCCCCAAGATCCCCCGATCGCTGGGGAGAGAAACTCGGTCCCTAATTCCGGAGAAGTGGGAAGGTCGACGAGTGCCAATATGGTACTCTGCAGCGTCACTATTTCCTGTTGAAAGAGATTCTCTCGCTTGTCAGGTATGCCCGGTTACCTGACTGTCGACAGAGGCTTCTAAGGGACCGCATGTCAACAGGACTGGTAGAAGGACTTCCAGCATTGCTGGCCTCCTGCAGTCAGCAGTGCTGCTCCCCATCAAGGTAGATCATGCACTGACTCACGGACCCGAAAAGGATTCGAGGTGGGAGGGACAATCTCCTGAAGAGGATGTCTTGGCTGCTTCCCTGAGATCATTGTGCTGATGGATCAGCGCAACGATCTCTGCAAACGTCCTCTGCATTTCAAGGTTGTCCGAATCCCTTGGTAAAGGCCCAAGTCCTTCCAGGGATCGATTTTCCCGATCTGCTCCTCCGTCAGGAAGAACCAAGCCAGACCCCTTCGATCCATACACAACGACTTTGGCGTACGATCGTCGGGGTCCTGGGACTCAAGGAACATAGGCCACCGTCGCTGAATCCCGTGGAGAAGTCTCTACGGGGTTCCTACCATTCACCTTGCCCCTCCCACTGTATCCCTATGAAGTAGACGGAAAGGGAGAGAAGGATCGGATGCCAACACTCCTCCTAGCAGCAGTACTGCCAGGTGGGGTGAGCCTCGCCCCTGTACTAACTGCGAACGTACCAACAATGCAGTCCCGAGATGATTGCAACTGTTCTCTTCGCTCTGCAGTAGCACTGGTAGCAGTGCTGGTAGCAGGACTGGCAGCAGTGCCAGTAGCAGGACCGGCAGCAGCGCTGGTAGCAGGACCGATAGTAGCACTGGTGGGAAACGTAGTCTTCTTCCAAGCAGCACTGCTGCTCGCAGAGACCGGGTTCCCCACCTGCTGAGAGTGTGCATCCCCCTCACGACACATCCCAGTGCTCTTCGAGGCTGAAGCCCCTGATGAAGAGGACTGAATAGGGGACCTCTTGTACGTCTCTTCCTTGCTCCTTCCAATGTGGAAGGTGCAGAGGTCACGGCTCCTGATGAAGAACCAGTCTTGGTATTCGCAGGAAGGTTCGAGCTGCAGCTCTATCCCTTCTCGTTTCGTGCCACCACCAGTGGATGTGCTGCCCGCTTTGGAAGGCAGCACACTCGGAGTTACTCACAAACAAGACACAGACATGGCTCTGGTTCCTCCTGCAGCGCTATCAGAACTCGGAGTTGGAGTGCGAACCGTAGTTCGTTCTCCAGAGGCTGCCAAGGCTCTGGCCTCTGAAGGTGGAGCCTCTGTTCCCTTTCCGGAAGGAGAGAGCCAACGAGAGAGCCAACGAGAGAGCCAACTGCCTTCTTCCCAGAGGAGGAGTGCAGACCCTTAGAAGTTTCGGCACGAGACTTCTTAGGAGGGGGGGGGGGGGAGACGACCTTCTCCTTCTTAGGTCGTGCGACCTTCGGAAGAAAAGGTAAAGAGGAGGCAGGCGAAGACGATGAAAACGAATCTGAAGAGGAAGATGATGACACCCTGGCTCTCTTTCTCCTCAACTTCGAAACCTTCTCCAGGGACGATACGAGGTACGACATACCGGGAGACGATCGCAATGGCAATAAATGAAATACGAAAGTTGAATTGTATACCTTCACTCCCCTTCGCAGCACGGCTGCCTGGGGAGTGAGCCAAGCCCTTGCACCAACCTACGGTAGCACTAAGTGCGTGAGTTCAGGAGAGCACGATATTATAGGCGATGCGATCTCCCGAGAGCATGGTCTTTTCCCCGCGCTGTATGGTAGCAACGCTGGAGGTGCCAATGTCATACAAGCAGCGCTGCTGCCCATTGAGATGAGGGCTGCCTTGGTGGAGACTTGCAACAAACTCTGTCACGATTGTTCTCGCTGCACTGCATAAGTACTGTGACTACAGGACTGGTAGTAGCGCTGGTAGGTGCCAATGCCTTACAAGTAGCGGTGCTGCTTGCTGGCACGCAGCTCACTACCAGGCGAGAACTTGCAACGTCGTTATAGATGTTGAAGGGGGCCACCCGCCCCCAATAACCTGTACTGTTGCTTCTATCCCATGGGCAGATGAAACGCAATAGGCTTATGACAAAGAACCAGGTTCAGACATTGCAGGGGGGAGGGTGGGTGGGTGGGTGGGGGGGGGGGGAGGGGGGGGGGGGTGGGGGGGGGGGGGGTTCGAGCTGCGACTCGACCCCATCTCTCGTCCCACGCCACTGCTGCAATGTGAAACTGAAGCCACATCTCGGCAGTGGGTGTGCTACTTCCCTTGGAGGTTAGCACATTCGAGGAATCTCGCAGACGAGACCTTGACACGGACCCGGTTCCATACGGCGTGCCCTTGGAACTCGGGGCTGGAGAACGGAACAATGTCCGAGCTCCAGAGGCTCCCAAGTCTCGTGCCCCTAGAGGCAAAATCTCGGTTCCCACTCCCGCGGAAGTGGGAGAGCCAACTAGAGAGCAGCTGCTTTCCCCCAGGAGGAGGAATGCAGACCCCTTGAAGTCTCGTACAAGACCTCTCGGGGGGAAGGCTCCTGTATCTCGTGCCCTTAGAAGCCAAGTTTCGTTTCCCGCTCCCCTGGGAGCAAGGGAGCTGATGACCGAGCCAACTGCTTTCCTCCCGAAGGAGAAATGCAGACCCATCGAAGTCTCGTATGAGACCTCTCGGGGGGAAGGCTCCCGAGTCTCATGCCCCTAGATTCCGAGTCTCCGTTCCCGCTCCGGGAATGGGAGAGCTGACGACAAAGCCAGCTGCTTTCCTCCCTAGAGGCCGAGTCTCAGTTCCCACTCCCAAGGGAGTGGGAAAGCTGATGAGAGGTCAGCTGCTTTCCTTCCGAAGGAGGAATGCCGGCCCCTCGAAGTCTCATGAAAGCTATCATCCGCTTCTCAGTCTCCCACCTTTGAAGGGGAGGGAGAGGAGAAGGCAGATGACATTAACGACGATGAGGAAACAGATGAAGAGGATATCCAGAAAGGCATCGTTGTCTCCATCTTTGACCCCATCCTAGACAGCCTCCGCAGGATTGTAGTCAGAGCCATCCTCTAGCCCGGAGGTGGGAGCAGCAGCCATTTGCCAGGAACAGGTCCGCGAGCGGGAGCTGGTCCGGGAACAGGACCTGTGCTGCATGACGAGCGTCCCGCAATTACACGCCTGGCTGTGGCAAGAACCCAGGACCGGCAGGAGCCGCACTGGTAGAAGCGGATCTTGCAACCATACACCTGGCAGTGTGGCACCAAGAAATACCCATTGGCAGCTGATGTCCACCTCCCGTGTAAGGAAAAGAGGGGGGTAGGCGAGGCAATAGACCTTGGATCTCGTTGACGTGAGCCGCACTGCCACTGAGTCATGAGTCCCAAGGAAGACCAAGAAAGGGAAAGAGCAGTGCTGGTATCAGGACTGGGGTCTATCCTCCTAACAGGTCTTCCTGTACTTCTACAATTATATGCTCCAAATAACACCAGCTGTATTCCAGCAATGCACTACCTACCAGTAGCCTCTCACTCTAGATTCTTCACAGGAGCACAAACCAGATGGGCTACTGTAGAGAAGGAACTTTACACGACTGTGGCTTCTTTACAACACTTCCAGCCCAATCTTGAAGGTCATCACCGGGTCATTGTCTTTACTGATCACCAACCACTCACATTCCTCAACCGTGCCAGACTCAAAAATCTAAATCTCTTACGGTGGTCTTACATCCTGGCCACCTTCAATATTCAGCTTCAAAGCATCAAAGGGACCAACAACACCATTGCGGACACATTGTCACGCCTTCCATCAACATCTTCAGTTGGATCCACCGCTATGGACCCATCTTAGTGGGGGGGGGGGGGGGGGGGGGGGGGGGGGGGGGGGGGGGGAAGGGGGGGGGGGGAAATTGTCAAGTTTTCACTCCACTATTGTATATATTGTATATAATTAGTCTTATGTCTTTATTACTTTTTCTTTTAACTTCCCATACGCTCGCCATCTGTTGATTGCTCCCTCACTTTTCCTTCAACTTTGTCTTATTCTAAGTCTATTCCCATTACTCCTCCTTGATATCCTTAGTTTTGTTTACTTGGGTACCTCCACCCTCTTGTTAAGTTAGGTGTTTTCTTCCTCTATTGAAGACAGTGCTTGTGGCACTAACTAGTTTATCTTTGTGTATTTTGTAATTTAGATATTAAGTTTAATACTGTTCAATTATGGTGTTATTTGACAAATGTTTAAAGTGAAGTGCTTTGTTATATTGATTACTGTTTTGTGTTACCTTTATATAAGTAATTACTAATTATAATCTTAAGTGACTGTTGAGCTTCGTTCACCCGACCAGTGTTTTGCACAGAGTGGATATTTTATTGTAGTGGAATATTATTTTTATTATGCTTCCTACCGAGTGTCAGCTAAGGGCATATAAAAGCTAAGTATTTACTACTGAATACGAGGAGATTCAGCTTAGGTGTGGCATAGCATGCATACTAAATAAAAGTCTGAAAGTAATCGTATTAATATGCTAACCAAAAATCACACTCACGCTCCTGGTGACTTTGAGCAAGGGCGTGAGGATGACAAGGACCAAATCACAAATATAGTAATTGAATTTTATTCACAACTTATAAAAAAAGAAATAATGCACGTATGCCGATAAATACGCTCACACTCCCGGCAACGATGGGCAAGAGCGTGAGGAAAAACATCCATGTGCTTTGTACTTACTCCATTAACAAACTACATTTACGCTCCCGGCAATGACGGGCGAGGGCGTAAAGATAGAAAAAACACAAGAAAAGACACGGACTTGCCGCATCTCGTACCCCCATTGGGATCGGGGGGGGGGCAGGTACAAGGTTATACAGAATGCATGATTCATCATCGTAACACAATATCACAACAACGAAAATATACAAGGCAGTTGCAATTCATGGGTTTCCCTTCAGAATATCACAAACACACATTATCGCAACAACAATAATCCACAACAGGAAACAACAAAGAAAAATTCCACCAGGATTAGAAGAAAACTGCATCAAACAGTCGTGCAGAGAGCGCATCTACTCACAACGGTGGCCAAAAGCAAATTGGAATGTCTACGTCTGGTCGGAGGGACTACCAACGACCGGACCGGCAGGTAACTACCTAACTGCCCTGTTAAGAATTCAGCGGCCGTTCCGGCTTCGCCTTAAGCATATTCCTCTTGTAAAGGACCTAGGGTTTGTATACCATGTAGGAACAAATGAAAATCTTAATAGAAAGTTTAGAAATTTACCATAGCATCAGCAATCCTCACATTCATCATTTCTTTTAGTTGTGCCCTATTTTGCAAGGAATCAATAAAGTACATATACAGATTTCCATTTTCAGATATTTCAAGACTTAATCCCAACAATAGTCTCAATCACAAACCTGTTCAAAGATGAGAATCTCTCCAACAATGAACATTTTTCATTGTTGCAGGGTATCCTACATTACTACTAATATTCCGATATAAATAACTTAATTGTTGTTGTCTTAAAATACAAACTTTTGATATGATATCGAAATAACTTACCTTCAGTTTCTAACTGAACATGATACAGTAACTTAATTTTCAAAATAAACTGGATATACTATACTGGCTCCCAACCAAACTATTTGAAACCAAATTAGCTGGCAACAGCACCTTTGGTAGGTAATACCAAACCACACTGGCTAACCTTAACCTCCTTTATATCCTTAGACCAGTGAAGGGCATCACTCAGGATGTCCATACCTTCTTCCACATTGCCCATGTGTCCACCATAGCTGAGCGCACATGGACCCATATGGATACCAAACAGTGGTGGTGTCCTGGAATGATTCAAGTTCCAAACTATCCCCCTGTTGCCTGGGGTGACATGGTTATGTTCCAGAGAAAAATCTGCTACATCCCCACTTACTACTTCAGATATCTGGTAACCAAACAAAGCTCGTTCCCAAAGCTGCCCTCTGTTAGCTATTTGCAAGGGTGTACCGGAATAGCTTTCTCCTGAGCCACCTGTGAAGTGTTTATGAATGTCGTAGTGTCTACCGTTGTCATTGAGAAGGATGGAGACTCTTCCAACTGACAATCCTTTAGTCTCCAAGTCCAGGAAGACTGTACTTTTAGAGATGGCTAGGCCCAGAACATCTTCATACTGATGAAAGAAAAGAAATTGCATACAAATTATAGGTAACAATTCATTATAAATTTATTAAAGTCAGTTCCATTACCTAATACAGTAACAATCAATCAATCAATCAATCTGTGTGTGTGTGTGTGTGTGTGTGTGTGTGTGTGTGTGTGTGTGTGTGTGTGTGTGTGTGTGTGTGTGTGTGTGTACTATTGAGAGCACATTATGATCTGTTTACTTTCAATAAATGGTAACTACCAAGACAAGAACAAAAATAAATACCTGCACATAATAGGCATTAGGGACAGGTTCTTCTTCGTCTTGTAAACTATACAGGAGCAGCTCTCCATTTTCAATAGTGATTTTGGCAGACTTTCTTGTGTTATCCTTTTCCTGGAGTGCAAAGACTCGTCCTTCCTCTACTAGAATTTTTACAGGGATGCTCATTTCCCAGAGCCCTATAGCCTAGGATGATAAAAGACAATGACATTATTCGTAATATTAATACCTAGAGTCACATAGCCCAAGATGATGGACATGGACACAACATGGTTTTTAGTTATACTGACTTTCACTAAAAGTTTATCCAACTTTGGTTTCAAAAAAAAATGACATTGGCGTGAATTTTACAGTTAAAAGTTGAAACAACTGGATAAACAAAAATCCACTTCCACTAACTGTTACTTGACTTGAAAGATCCATCTTGCTTGCAGCAACTCCTGTGATAGGGATGAGATGGAAAGCATCTTCTTCAGGTTCACTGATCAGCAATTTCATAAGCTTGCTATGAAATTTTTCAGATACCTTCAGTTCCTGTAAACTGCACCCAAATTAATGAATAGAAACAGTATCCAAGTCCACAATATGTTTATATAAATATCAAAAAGGGCTTCTGTCATTACCTATTTTCACACTTTCCAAATGTATTTCTTGTGTCACTACTACTACTGCGATCTATGAAACAGCCTAAAATTACCGTGTCCCATCATCCTCACAGCACCAGTAACAACATAGTCAGACTTGTAGTGAACTACATAGATTGGTCAGATTTGTAGAAAGACTAGATAATTTGTGTTGAAAACACCATGACATTTACTTGACCCATGAAAATTCATTTCAACAAATAAATTCATTATACTTTATAACTGTTGGCCATACTTTTTCCACAATATTACTGTTGGCTTAAGTTTTATATCTACGATGTATTATTTATACAGACTGGAATCTTTCTTATTCAAAAGTCTGTCTATTTAATGATTTACAGTAGCTTTAGTTTTAATAATGCCTACGGTGCACCTCATATTACTGGGATAAGGCAAAGATCAAGACAATGTATTACTGTTACCTTTCTATTATCTGTGGTACAAACTTCTCTATAAGGGTATTTAATTATATGGCCTCCCAAAATTTGTTTGCTCCGATTTTTTACAACTTGTTAACCATTTCCTATCAATGTCAACTTTATTCAACACAACCTTGAGAGAATGTGCTTCCTATCTTTTTCCAATCATATCTATTCCTCACAATGGAGGGGATAAACCTTCATAAACGACTGCCTCTCTATGGACGCTACATCGCTCTTTCCTGGAATATAAACATATAAGGAGTGTTGTATCACCTTTGAGTACAACTAACATAAAGGTAAGAAAGGCTACTCTCAAAACAACACTAACTGAAACCATTTTAAAATTTGCTTGTTAATAGAATATACCTTGTTTCTTTCCTGAAGTTGGTTGTCCTCATTTGCTACATATTCTTTTAAATTATCTGTCCAGTCTCTGACGTCCATATTGATATCCTCCGTTTCATCAATAACAGCAGAAGTATCTTCCAAAGTTGAAGCAGAGTCCAGTACCTTTCTTGCAGATACAAGTTTTCCTTCATTTTTCAATATATCTTTCAAAGAGTCTTTCAACTTGAGACGAGCATTGCTGGACTTCTGATGATGCTCATCGATCTTAGATATTAGCTTTTGAAAATGAGCAAGAACATCTTCACTGAGGTAGCGTCTCAGAGTTGAAAGAGACGTCTGAAATTGTTCCTCACCCTTCATAAGCCTTTCAACGTCTTCCTTCATGTGCTTAAGATCCGCCATGACTTCTTCGTTACTTTTGCAGACCTCCTCTTTAAGACCATCGATTCTTTCCTGGTACCTGGCATTCTTCTTACTCCCAAGTTTACTGGGTTTTCTTTTCACTGCTAAAAATGAATTGATGCAGTCAATCAGTGCATGATTGACCATTAAATCTCCGGCCGATTTGACTTTAAAACTTTTCTGGCAATTGGGACAAGCCATCGCATCTTGGGCAATGAGGTCATCAATACACTTAGCGCAAAAATGATGGGAGCAGGGCAGGTTATGAGGGCGATTTAATTCATTGTTAAACAGCTGACAGCAAACACCACAACTGGCCGAACTGGGAAGTGACTGCCAAAAATAGATCTGTATATCAGTACATGGATTGAAGCATATACACACCTGATATTAGTACACATTTTAATACATGCACATGCGAGTTAATAAAAATTGATTAAAAAAAAGTCAATAAAAATTGAGAAAAATATCATAAGGCTTTCCTTTTAGGATGGGTTGGTGAAAAGAGTATGGCCCTATATTATTATTTTCATTACTATTCAGAAGATGAACCCTATTCATATGGAACAAGCCTACAGGAGCCATTGACTTGAAATTCAAGCTCCCAAAGAATTAGGTGATCATTAGTAAGAAAGAGAAAGTAAAGGGAAATATAGAATGAAATCTCGGTAATTAAAACGAAAGAAGACATAATAAATTAATTAATGAAAAAATAAAAATGTTTTAAAATGGAAGGAAAATAGTATTGAGATTGTAATGTATTACATCCTTGCTTGAACTTCTGAAGTTCCAGTTGCGTGAATCCTCAGGCAGACTGTTCCACAGTCAGCAGTGTGAGGAATAAAGAGCCTCTGGAACGGACAGGTTCACCACAAGGCACATTTACTGCATATTGGTGCAGCTGTTCAGCGAATCTGATTGCTCTCAGAAGATGAAGGGGATCAGGGATCATTGTAAATGTGAAAGATCTCTGTTGAAATATAATTTATGAAAATGTGTTAAACAAGAGACCATCCGTCATTGGTCCAAGTCATAACTGCTACTGTTAGGAAACAAAATCCTACCACTATGAGACACTCTATCTAAGAGAGACAAATCTCTGCCAGAAGCATACATCCACACAGGAGAACAATATTCTTGTAATGGAAGTACAAATGTCCTAAAATGGGTTGCATTGATTGAATCACTTTTATAAATATGTGAGGCCTTACGAACAATATCCAACTTTCGTGCATTTGCTAAATCTTTCATTAGATGTTTCCCAAAAGTACGATTGTAGTTAAAAGTTACATTTAAAATAGTTAAAGCTTCAGAATTATTCAGCAAAGTTCCTTCTACCTGAAGCGGAAGATGTGGTGGAAAATCAGTAAGAGATCTGCTAATAAATAATGTTTTCGTTTTAATGGAATTCAGCCTCACAGCCCACCAACTACACCAATCACTGACCCAGTCATGTCCCGATTGAGGCTGAGGGCAGCTTCATTTCCCATAAGGCGAGCCTTTACTACACCCATAAGTGTAGCATCATCACCATACTGAACAATCTTGTTTTCCAGGCAGACAACCACACCGAAAATTACCATGTAGAACTCTTGGTTCTCTAAAGATTTCATCAACAGCAAATCGCTCCTACCTACCAGTGAGGAAATCTGGAAGTATAATTTAAAACAAATCAATCCAGTCTATGGTTCTGAAGTTTATAAATAACTGTCTTATGATTTCCTAAACCCAAAGCAGCTCAAAAATCTAATTAAATTACTCTGCACCCAAAACAACTTATCAAGGTTCCCTTGCAAATGGCATGCCAAATCTAAAAGCAATGCAGGTACCTATCGTTTTCAGGAACTTTGGGGAGCACAGGGAGAATAGAGATTGGCCTGTAGTTACTGCAGTCTACAGATATGACACTCTTTGGAACAGGCACTGTATTACTAAGCTTGCGCAATCTGCAGAGAAGCTACATACACATAAAAATCTATAGAATCTATTAAACTTGGCAGACATGCTAGAAAACTTTTTCAAAAATAAAAAAAAGGAAAGAAACCATCAGGGTCTTCTCCACCCTAGCAATCAAGATTATCAAGAATTCTCTTGATATTCCTGAAGAGACATGCAAATTTTGTAAAATGACGTTCAGGATGATAAGTATCAGCTGATTGCTTAGTTTCAAAAGCTCGATGAAACAATTCAGCCTTTTTCCGTAAGGCCAGTAACCAATCTACCATGATTTGTTAGTAGTTGTGGAATGGAAGGCGAGTCTGACCAAAAGATAGATACCAATTTGGTCCACCACAGATGAGGCAGAGTAATTCCTTCACATGTCCTCTTCAAGGAATTATTGTAATTACTCTCAGCTGTATGGTAAGTTCTATTCGCAGCACAGTGAGACTCGACGGAAATAAGTTTAATTTTCATTTGAATTATTTTGTTTCCATATGTTGCATTAGGTCTGTTTGTCATGGTAAGCTCGTCTACATGTATCATCAAACCATGGCTGATCTTTTGTCCTGATTTGAAGACCTTTCAAGGGACATACGTTATTAAAATTGCCATTAGCATTTGAATGAACTTTTTCTTGGAATCAGGAACTAATATAGCATCTAAATTAAGTGTCTGACAAGCTTTAATAATGCAATCCAAATTGGCTCTAGATTTCAGCCATTGCCTCTAGATTTCAGCCAGAACTTTTTGCTGATGGTGGCATTAGGAACATACTTATTGACTGATATGTCCTTCTCAATGGCACACTCTTGAAAAAAGTACGATGGAAGGAATAAAATAAGACAGTTAAAATAGCTCGCTTTAATGAAAGTATATACTTCCATATAAAATATAACTTTTGACAACTTGTGAGCTGGTTACTGGTTGGCTTGTTGTTGAAAGAAGTAACTACAGGTATGCTGTCTTCCTTCTTTATTCCCCACCGTTATTCAAGAAACCCTGAGGATATAAACGAAATTTTATTCTAAATGTAAAGGAAAATATTTTTAGATCACCTAGTAACTCAAGCAATAAACTTAATAATAGTCAGCAAGGCTTAGAATTTAGATTTTGAGCCAGTGAAGTAAAAGATTATTTATTTGCCGTCGACAATACTAAATGTGAATATCGCTAACCACAACAGGCCCAAGGACCTGGAAACTTCAACTTAAAGAAAAGCTCACATCTGGCCAATAATCTAACACAAAGGTGCCTAAAAAATGCTAACAACTTTATGGGATAACGCCAAGTTACAGAAGTGATAAATTATGAGTACTGAAAAAAGCAGCATCCACAGGGCTTACTTGTTGGGAATCGAGCAAGGGAATATTTATCCAAGATAAATACACTGACAGGGAAACACTTTTAGAAAACCAGCATAATTTTTGCAATGACATTCCTTATCAATACTATTCCTCTGAAATTTGGTGACGATAGTGTCGTTGATGTTAAAACACATTTGGCTGGTTGATGTTAAAACACATATGGCTGGTCTCATCTTGTGCAGGATGGCAGAGAAAATCGAGGATGTATTACCCATCCATTATAAGGCCTTGACGAACTAACATTAATTGGGGTTTTTATTCCCAAAGACTTGCGTCAAGTAAGAAGGTCTTCTTCCAACTGCTTTATTCCAATTGCCTTTTTTCCGCCGGCGATGGTTCCTTCAATACGTCATAATACTGAGAAAGAACAAGACCACCAGCAGATAGTTCCGAAAGAGTCATTAGGTAGTTTACACTTGAAAGGATTTGCCGTCAAAATGAAAATAAACAATATGCTGTGTTTACCCTCAAGTGCAAACAACATTAATACTTAATTCACAATTTACATAAGTTATCAATGGGTAACATAGTTTTACTCAAAAGGGAGAAAAAGAACAATAGATTCTGTAATTATCCAACTACCAATAACAACAAAAAAGAACACGAACACTCAGTAAACAAATAATTCCTAACACACACTGAACAGAACAGACCTTGGACATGACAGCAACTAGAACATCTCTAATTATGAGGTCTAATCTACTACCAGGAATATGCACGACTCCTAAATTAGCTGGACAAATTCGGAGGATACACTGAACTTAAATAGCAGATCGGCCATGTTGAACTGTGGAATTTGAATATTGTCACTCACTGTGGTGTGTATTAGTCTCCACAAAAAAAAACCGATAAAACTTTTGAATCCTAACACTGTGACATAGTAATCTTTTCCCAGAGACAGTCGTTAATAGAAACATCATTATTTGGATTGAGGTAAATAACAAATACGTATGAGAACATTGTAGAACTTCCTGAAAATTTTAAAACAAATCTTCATGGTAACTAGACTCCAAATTTTTCGGACGATATACGTATAGGTTGCCTGGACTTTGTGTACATATATGTACAGCCATACATTGTACATGCAGGGATGCTGCGACAAAAAAGAAAATCAGGGCTATTAAACTTCAAGATTAAAATTTCATCTTGAACTTATTAAATCGCAATTGTGGGCACAAATCTGGAGATAAGAGAAAAGTTGACCTTAAGTTTCAAATATTTGAGCAAAGTACTTTGCAATTTTTCTTAGCATAATGAGTAGCAGGCCAAGGGTTCATATCAATGTCTCACGAAAGAAATAATGTTAACAACAGGAGATCAGTAGCAACACTAATAAATAGACTCATAACAACAGTACCACTGTTGAGATCAACAGGACAAAGAGAACAATACCATCACCAACATGGGTATATCCTTTAATTACAAATTTTTCTGTTGAAAGCATTTAGTATAAAGACTATCATATGCCACAGAATAAAGTGCCGGAGGCAATTGGTCGACAAGGTAGGGCCAGCACACTTTGTAAGGCAAACCAGAAATCCGAAGGTTTACCACAACCACTCATGGGAGACAGTCACGATGGATTTAGGAATTTAAAACGCTCCAAAGGAATATAGTGTGTATAGACGAAGAAACTTTCCAGATAATCAACAATGCAACTTTTACTTTCACATTAGGTTGTCCTACATACTTGAAAACCATTACAGTGAATGAAGATTAGGATAAATGCCTGATTGTACCCTCAGGCAAGGGAACTCAAACCCAAAAACACTGCAGGGCACAGTACAGTGGCTATGGCACAGTACAGTGGCTATGGCACTGTCCATAGTTGGAGTACAAGGTTTGAATTTGAGTAACCTCCTCCCAGAAGAGTTGCCTAACAAGGCTAAAGGGACCCCTGCCCATCAGATTTGGTTCCAGTGTCCTTCTCGTTGAAGGGTTGCGGCTGCCTGCTTGAAGATTGCCAGCTAAGGCTAAAGAGTCTCTTCTACCTTAGAGGCTAAAGAGTCTCTTCTACCTTGACATATCTAAAAGTTTCCTGAAATACGGTTGCTAGACACATGGCTTTCCTTTACAGCATATTACTAGTACTCCCCCAAACCGGCTGTACTGTCACTCCGTAATCATTTAGTCTCTATAGTCTTGAGGCCTCAAGGGTCACACTCCCACAAGCATGATCAGCCTATCACTACTTGCCATGTGTGTGTTGTGTGAATTTTTTCGAACAAAACAACACCTCTTAATTACAATATTACTTCACTTCACAAAGAGTGGAGGGGTAAGTTGGGTGGGAGAGGGGAGGGAAAGAATAATGGGAGGAGACAGGGGAGGTTTTAAGAGAGTGGAAGAACAAGGAAAAGGATGAATGGTTATAAAATAAGAAGGGGGGGATGGAAAGGGCCAGGGCAAGGAGAAATCAGTATTAGGGGAAGAAGGGAGAGGGAAAAGGGGTAGGGGGATGGGGACAAGGGAGGGGAGTTGAGACTAATATTAAACTTTTTATGTTGGCACCAGGGCATGATAGAGGAAAAAACTAAAAAACGACACACAAATGAGGATTCAGTACCGTTTCGCATCAGCTTAAGGCATATACAAGTTCCCATTAGCTTAACACTCTTGTTAAGTGTTAACTGTGCTATATCAGTAATACATACAGCTGGTTTCCACCTCTCCCGTTAACCTTCAACAAATTCCTCCCGCAACGCTACATATTTGTGTAAACACATCCCTATTACAAGTCCACTTTATCAAAATTATGGAATTAAGTGGTTAAGGGCAACCTTTGTTTGCCGATAAGATTTTTCTTACCGAACTTTATGATACCGTACATATGAAATACGATGAGAACTTTGGAGAAATACTCTGAAAGAATCAGAAATTTCCAGTCTAGTTCATGGTTACGGTGATCGGAAGGAGGGGGAGGGGGGGGGGGGGGTTGTAACCACAATATCCCCTAGGGCTTTCCTTTGTAAAACAAAATATGGTAAACTTATCACATTCTTGCAGTTACTTTTTCAAGTTTCCTCATTAACAACGCATCATATACTCCCTAGTCTCAATTATTCAGCAATACTAAATTTTATTAATAACATTATCTAATAATTTCCTTAATAAAAATATATCTCTAAATTTAATTAATAACAATATCTCTATTTGGTTCTTTCTTACAATAACCCAACCAGGAATACGACGAATTGGCCATTTAACACTAACAGCGTAACGCACTCTGTATTCCACTTAACCCTTACTTTAGGCCGTAAAATTCCGAGTAAGCCACTTTCCTGTAAAATATATACTATAACGTTCTCGGTACACAACTTTGGACCAATCTATAAACAAAGCTAAAATAAAGGTTATCATACTAACAGAAACAAAATGGCTATCATGAAATACAGATGGTAATCACGAAATAAATGAAGATAAATGTAGTGAGAAACGAATATGGTAACCCGGCACAACCGCCCCACCAAAAAAAACAATTGAATCCAAGAAATTGTTATGAGTGATTGATGGTGTAAAATGGTGTAACGAAAATATGAGGGCAATCATGGAAAGAGAAGGGGGTGACTTGTACAAATCATGTATTAATCAAGAGTTCATACTTATTCATACATCCATTTGACGTCACTGACAATAAGGTATCAACCGCCCTAAAAACGTCTTCTCCGTCCCCAAGGGCATTCTAAGGGGTGGGGGGGGGGGGGGCGCTGTCCTGAAAAATGTGATGTTAAGTATATGGGGTAAAATCATTTGAGTAGACGTAAATCCACTTAAGCAAAATCATTTGAGAAAAGGATTAAAATAAAAAAAAAACTGAAGAAATAAGAATTATTAAAAAAACAGAAAGGAATATATGTTACTTAGTGCATGAATTCTCTAATTGCTTCACAAATACGACATACATTCATTACTACATACATACATACATACATACATATATATATATGCATACATATATATATATATATATATATATATATATATATATATATATATATATATATATATACACTAACGTGCCAACCCTTCCCACAGTTGATTTACCCCATCCATAACCGGCCGGTCCCCTTACCAAAGGATAGAGTTAGGGGTAATCATTCTCCCCGTGGTCTACCCCGCCCAAAACAAAGGATTCACATCGGTTATCACTAACCATAGGATACAGTTTCAAGGAAAATTACATGTTAATTACAGTCGACCGCCAAAAAAAGCGTTATATTCTCAGTTGACAACCAGAATACTGTATAAGAAGTCAATCTCCAGGGAAACCCGACGCGTCACAATTGCTTATCTAGATTAACCTTCCTGTTCACCAACCTAGTGTAACATTCTCCGTACGCCATTTTTTCCTCTAAACAGGGCGTTAACTTTTCTCTGTAACTCACTTTTCACAAAAACACTTTCCAATCACCTTTAGACTAACAAGTAAATCACTTTTCACTGGTAACCTATAGCGTAATGTTCTTGATAAATCACACTTCCTTCACGTGTGGCTTAACTTTCTCGGTAAATCACTTTCCACAATCTATAGAGTAACGTTCTCTGTATATGACTTCACTAACTGTCTGATGGTAACGCTCGCGGTAGCTCTTTCGACACGTGACATTCGTCCAACAAATTACACTCACCATCATTGCGAACTTGTTGTGAATATTCGCTTATCTAATACACTGAAATGAGCTTGGGCCTTCAGAAACAAAAAAGCTCCGAGGTGGTCTGCTTCAGTGGCAACGCGTTTCTCTATATGCGCTGCATATCATATGCGCAGTGAGCCAGTGACTGGGAAGAGGGAGGGAAGTAGCCGACCTGTTCAGCCCAAGGTCTCCCAGTCATGCAGTAACCTCCGAACTACAGTTGCCGTTTGCTTCATTTTTTATTTTTTTTTATTTTATGACAGCTATATTTCACTGAATGAGAATTCAGTGTACTACATTTCATTGAATGATAGTTCAGTAAGTAAAGTGTGGTTGTAGATTAAGTTAGTCGTATGTCAGCAGTCTCTCTCTCTTTCTCTCTCACCAAGCACGAACACACGTACGGTACACATATTCGTCAATAGTATGTGTTTGAATGATAGTGCTTTCGTCACTTTTTAGCTTTTCATCCAAACGAATACTTCTATTGCTCTTGTTTTTCGGTAAAGTTGACGAAAGGAACGGCTCTATAGTTTATTAATGTGACTCTGCTGTAAGTTACAGGGGTTGTGTGAGCTTCCGTTTTGAAGCATGAAGACTTTCATGGCTGTGCTCATGCTTGGCAACGAACACGCCGCGACTGTTCATCTGCCATTTCACATTTACCTTTTTTTTTTTTCTTGCATATCCTCTGAGTATTTTTTTTAATTAAATGGAGTAAGTCAGGTTATCCGTTACTGGCTCTCCCTCATTCTATTTAATGTTTTGCTATATTTAATTAGCCTATGTTCTATTAGAAAAAGAAGCTTCTTTTCCTAATTACTCGTCTGAAAATATGAAGGCGAACGGTTTTTTTTTTTCTTATAAGCAAACAATGACCACTTCTTTCCCTCTACTTCGATGCTTCGGAATTCTATTTGTGCTTCCGTTTCTCGTGACTCCTACAGCCTTCATTCCCCTAAGAGGCCGACTTATATCTTCTGTCAGATTCAAACTTTCCTATTTTGTTTATTTTCTGTCTGCTTGATGTCTTCTAGTTTCAGTTACACAAAGCAAGCATTAAAGTTTGGATTTCTCAAAGGTCTTGAAGTACATAGCTAAGGACTGTCTGATTGAGATAGGTAAAGACAATTTTGACCTAGTTAGTAATTTTGACAAAGTCGAACTATATACATTATATATCCAATGTGTAATGTGATATAAACAAATCAAATTTTTATGTATCGTACGGGTAATGTTATATATTTAATCAAATTTTTTGTTATATTTTATTCTTTATACAATATTTTCCCCGAGTTTATTTTATAGTGCAAAGAAATTAAAGATTATATGTCATACATACCCATTCTTAATTTCTTACATATGTACGGACATATATATATATATACACACACACTATACAGGTGAGTATTTAAACAACAAATACTGTCCATTTTTACCATCTCAAAAGGGCTTCCTTGGTTGCCATTCACTCCTGTAAATGTCTACCCACTCTCAGTGCTCTTGATGAGATGGTCGGTCTAGATCTAATTTAGAATGTAGTCGTGACGATGTGAATCGCGAAGCACTTATCTACAAGCTAAGATTATTGGGTATTGGTGGATCTTCTATCAATATATTTTAATAGGTAGAGCTCAAAAAGGGCCTGTGTTGATGGCTAGTATAGTAGATTTAATTATGTCATTTCAGTCGTTCTTCAGGGCAGTAGTGTTCTTAGACCTTAGCTATTTATTATCTATATTATATACTAGGGACATGTGACAAAGTCTGGAGGACAAACTGCCTACCGCGATAGTGCTACTTTTCTAGCTAATGTTCTTCCTCCGTGCCTATGTTTGCATAATCCTTGAACAGAGATCTGGTACGTATTCATGAGTTTAGTATATGAGGCCTTGGAGTAAAACACTTTACCTTTCTAGAACTCTAAGTTAGATAGTTATATATAATTCCAAACAGTTTTGTCTTCACAACCAGTTTACATTTATATGGTCCATTTTTAAAAGTTAGTGACTTAAGATTTGGCGTGTAACTTCTGATATGATACTGTCTTTAAGAAGAATATATGTAATACTGATTGCAGAAATATTTAAGAATGTTTCAAGAAGTTACATCTTAATTTTGCAACTCTTTCTTCTTCCTTATTTAGGGTAGCGTATTTCACGTGCTGATTCCCTCCTCCAGCTCTCTGATAGAGTTTTGCCATCAGTCAAGTTTGTTTTGCAAACTCTTAATATTGACTTGTGGCTTAAACATAAAGTGAGTTCTTTATTTGTGGCTTAAACATAAAGTGAGTTCTTTATCTTTGTTGCATAAAATGTACTACATAGCAACAAACGTCCTTTGCAATCTTCTCTACCTGACCTACCGCGCAACACTAGGCAGGCTGATGCTGCGTACGGCATGCCATTTTTTAATATTAGTGTTAACCCTGCATAGGTGCGATAGGTCGCGCACGACCTGAGGAGTGTTTCAAAAAACATGTTTTTTTCCCATAAATCATAGTCTATCTCGAATCTGGGTGTGATCGACCTGCAAGAGGCCAACAGAACACACACTACAATCATGTTAGAACCTGCGTTTGCCTTGTCTTTGTTCTTGGTGACAGGACTTTATTGTACGAGACCAGAGAGCCGACTGACTCGCAAACACGTTGCAGGTTAATGCCCGGCAGTGCATCACAAACACATATTGTACATCCCCCCCTCAAGATTATACTTATACATAATAAAAATTAAAGGGGCCAATGTCACTATGAACATGGAAATGAGCTACGAAAAGAAAAATGTTTTTAAGTAACTTTTCATTACAAAAACATGCAGTTACATACACTGAGTGCGTTGCTTAGTGGCACTCAAATGCACGTAATACACATACACAGAAAAAAAAAAGAATAAATTCTTGATACAATTGTACAATTGCATATCATATGAGCAAACAACAAATAATATCAGCATTATATGAAGTCTTGGAGCCAATTGGGTCTACCGGCAGCCCTTTTGGGCCTACCAACGACGCCGGGGTCCTGCATGGAATGCGTTACTGGTTCTATGGGCATAGGGCTCGCGGAGATGTCGTGCTGAGATGCAGGGGCTCTAGGGGACGCAGCGATGACTCTCAAGTTTTGTCTGTTCCTTTTTGAGAGTCTGCCGCTCCCGTTGAGCTTGACTGTGTAACTGTGTACTAACGATGGGGCTTAGTTTCCGATACCACGCCCGTTCTGTCCCACTGCTTAGTAGCCTGGTTTTGTATGCGTACATGGGTGCCTAGTTGATGGGCGGCAGTCTCCTGGTGGTGTCAAGGGTGCGCATAGCTACCTATGATTTTGCCACTTGTAGTTCCCTTTGACATATCGTCTGTCTCCAACATCGGTCTACTAGCAGGTGTCTTCTAGCCGTCGGTACCCCGTCATGCAGCTGGCGACCCGTTGCAAGCTTTGATGGCAACTTGTTGATCTCCCTCAGAGGCGTGTTGAGATACTGGAGTATCGCCAGGGCCGTCTTGTCTGACTCAAGGGCTCCACCTTTTGACATGTTTTCTCGGAGTAGCCTCTTTGCCGATTCGACAGCTGCTTCTGCCCTGCCGTTAGACTGGGGATACTGGGCTCACGACAGATGGCCCTTGACTCCCCATCTCCTGAAGAAGGCAACCATCTCCTCGCTGGCCAAGTTCGTACCTCCGTCAGTTGATATTTGCTCTGGGGCTCCCCAACGTGAAAAATAGGATCGAAGGTGATTGCTTATTTTGTTGGACGTGGCACCACAGGGGAAGTGAGCTACTTCTAACCAACCGGTTAGTCTGTCTGTGTATACCATGTATACATTGCCCTCTATTTGGAACATATCTGCAACAACTTGCTGGAAGGGGTATTCTGCTGGCGGCGTGTGTATAATTTCTTCAGGAGGCAGTGAAAGGGCATGTTCATTACATGAGGTGCATTGGGCACGGCGATGCTGAAGGTTTCCTTTTATTCCCGGCCAGTAGTCTGACTGCCTGGCCCTCCTAAGCATAGAGTCGAGGCCTTGGTGTCCCGTATGTAGGTTAGCGGCTACCTGACAACATAAATCTTCGGTGATAACCAAAAGTATGCATCCTTGGTCCACCGAGTATGTCACCAGATCCTGGTTGATGGCTAGCCTATCCCGGACGCCGAAGAAGGGACGAAGGCAGGAGATTTCTTGTGACTTCAGTTGGGGCCAATAACCCGCTGCGACCCTAGCAAGCAATAGCTGATACACTGGGTTGTTAGATGCGGCGCTCCTGACGTAGTCTTCATCCAACACGATGATGTCCAGTTCCAAGGCTGCAACAGTTGCACATGCCACTGCCACTTGGATGTCGTCCTCCAAATCCACATCAGAAGCTTCGTGGGGTGCTCACATGGTCGGGTGCCTTGAGAGAAAGTCCGCGGCAGTGTTCCTTTTTCCGGGCAGGTATTTGATATGAAACTTGAACTGGAGTGTCTTCTCCTTCAGGTTGAACAATCTTGGGTTGATGACATCCTTAAGAGCCCTATTACCCAGTAGCTTGACAAGTGGACAGTGGTCTGTGATGATGGTGAGATTTGGGCACCCAAGTAGGAACAACCTGGCCTTCCACAAGCACCAGGTGACTGCAAGGGCTTCTCCTTCTACGGGGGCATACCCTGCTTCAGAGGGGGTGAGGTGTCGACTGCCACATAGGGCAAGACGCCAGCTGCCCTTGCAACAAAAGGGACTGTCAGTTGGCTGACAAGCGCAATACTGCTGGAGGATGACGAAACCAATGCCTTCCTTGCTCCAATCCGTCATGATTATCATAATATGCCAAGCCGTCCTTGGCTAATTGACAGATGACCTCCTGTGCCTGCTGGAGTTTGCTACGTAGCTGGCTATCCCAGTAGACGCATTTCCCTGTTGGTTTTCTGAGGAGGTCCCTAAAAGCTAATGATTCACGAATCCGAACCATGACTTAATATCAGTGATGAAGGGCTTCTCTGGCATGTGGAAGTTACGAATGGCGTCTAGTCATTTGTCTGCAGGTTTATATGACTCCCATCCCCAGTGGTACCCGACGAAGGTAACCTCTCTCTTGCAGAATTTGAACTTCTCGGGCTTGAGTGTAATACCTGCAGAGGCACACGTTGACAGGAATTCATTTACGTGCCAAAACACCTCTTCGATGCTGTGATCGTATAGCAAGGTGTCATCGAGGCATTTATGCTTTCTGGTGATGTCTTGCAGGGCGTCATAGAATCTTTTCGTGTAGGCGTCGGAAGCCGAACAGTGACCAATGGGTGTCCTACGATAACGATACCGCCCCCATGGGGTGATGAAGGTCGTGAGTGGGCGGCTATTCTCGTCCAGTTCCACTTATTGGAAACCCCAATGGGCGCCCGCTGTAGTCTTGTATGTGTGAATGGGGATGCTCGAAATCATATCGAAGGGTGCCGGTGTATGATGAGTCTCATGGAAACTGTGGGCATTGAGGCGCTGGAAGTCTACTGTGCAGCGAGGTTGGCCCGTTTTCTTGACTATCACGACCATCCTTGCACACCACTCCGTTGCATCCCCTGCCGGGACTGGTTCTATCACGCCCTTCCGAACGTCTTCGTCAAGCTGGGCCTTGACCTCCTCTTCCCAATGCTTAGGGATTGCTGGCGGCGTGTGACAGGCATAAGGCACGGCATCGGGCAATAAATGTATGAAGTGCTGCTTGCCGGTCATCACAGGTAGGGGTTCCCTGGTTGTGTTGAAGGTCGTGGATGAGAAGTGACGTAATAACCATACCTCCAGTCTTGGTATGTTCTCCTCCATGGGTGGGATAGGTATGGTGGCTGACTTCGTTGTCTGAGGGGGGTTAGGCTGAGAGACTGTCACGCTACTAACGTCAGCTGATGCAATGAGAGGGGAAGGGTGAGGGAAACCAGGTGGTACTATTCCCAGCTCCTTACAAGCATTCAGAGATAAGTAGAAGTTCTTGGCCATTGACACGAAGTAGACCTCCTGCTTCGTGCATCGCCCACGTATTTCAATGGTACAGGCTGTTGATCCGAGGCATCTCACTCGGAGATTAGCAACGTCCCTCAGACCCTTTCGAGGTTGCAACTCCAGGGGCTTTATGTGCAGGCTTGAAAGAATCGTGGGCCCGGCAACGCAGATCTGTGCTCCTGTGTCTGCTACGGCGAGTGTGGACACCGACCCTCCGCTTTCATGGGAAACGCAAGCCTTGATTGGTGGGGTGGGGGAATAGGTGTGTGTCTGCGACAATCATCAAACTCGAGGTGAGCGGCACTTTCTTCATACTTCTGCAGCATTTCTGGAAGTGCCTTACCTTTTGTCACCCGTGGCACGTCATACCTTTTGCTGGGCACGATGTTCGACCAGGCGAATGACGTCCCCCGCAATTCCCGCAATGCTTTGCACCTGAGTTACTGCGCAACACCGCGACGTCTGGCTCTACGTCATCGGTGCCAGTAACGTCATCATTCAAGGCGTCAGCCGACTCCCTCGCACCAATAGCGGCACGTTGGACGCTTTCAACGTCTAGGCTTGCAGCTTCAAAGGTACAACACAAAGCCTGAAGGGCATCTACACTTTTAAATGTATCACATGCCTGAAATACATGCCTTTTTAACACAGGGTCACTGAGACCTACTATTATTTTCCGTAACAGCATATATTCGGCCAAGCACTCCCCGCATTTGGGACACTGAAAATCACAGTCGGTGGCCTTTTGAGCACACCTTGAGAAATAATCACTAACAGACTCTTCGCGCCCTTGTGTGAGGGCAAAAAATTCGGACCATTGGACTGCCTGATTCGATGACCGTAACACAATACCGAGCATCCAGTGCACGTTGCAGCGCCAGCACACAGTTGAGTCTAATATGCAGGACAACATCCTGCGGCGGGAACTTGTTAAGGTGGATCCAACATGTCATCGAACATCTCCAGGACCTGAACTTTGCTGAGGACATCACAACATTACATTTCTCAGGGGCAGCAGAGACAGGGACTTTGCCGGCACGTGATCCAGTACCGGGAAGAGCATCCTGAAGGGAACGGATGGCACGTTGCTGGTCTGCAATTAACGCCTGTGCTTGCATCACGGCCCTTGGCATTGCAGGAGCGGCACGCCTCGGCGTGGCCTGGGCTGGTCAACGCATCAGAGGCATGACTTGGTTCGAAAACTCACTGCGCCATGTTGGGTTTACAATGAGACGATGTCTTGGTGACAGGACTTTATTGTGCAAGACCAGAGAGCCGACTGACTCGCAAACACATTGCGGGTTAATGCCCGGCAGTGCATTACAAAGACATATCGTACAGTAGTGATTTCCTGTCTATCACTGCTGATACTGGTAATGTTTTGTTTTGTTGGAAACTGTTGGTGGATGGTGTGAGTACCATATGCATGCCATTGGTTGTGGCTGAGATGCCTTATATTGCCATTTGGTCCAATTTCCTTCGAATGCGAATTTCTCAGTTTTTGCATTTATTTGCAGTTCTCATCAATAATGGCCAGCAGGCAGTATTCCCAGTGCATGGATATCATCAACTTACTTCTAATGGAATTAGAAAGTGATGTTGATGATAATTTAGAGGTTGCTGACACCTACCTCTATGGCAAAAATCTCGAGTGTGTGAGAGGCGAAGCAGATGACCTTGAAATGACTAGAGAGAGGGGACGTGACAGGGGGAGGGGAATAGTGGTTCTGTGCCTTTTCTGGTGACAGATTACATCAGCTTATGTCAATAAACCATCGCACTCTGTATGAAGAGAGAGAGGGAGAGAGAGAATAACATTTCTGAGAATTATCTTATGACAAAGCTGCCTAACTGCAATAATGGCTATATGCCCTCATATATTCTTGATTTAAAAAAAAAAAAAAGCAATAGGTTCACCATAGCAAGTCAAATAGTTCAGGTGGCAGATTTGGGAGTAGAAGTTGGTGTGGATTGTGGCCATTTTGTTTACATACCCGAAAGGTGAGTGGGCATATTTCTATATATTCTTGTTTTCTATAGAATTTGTGATATGATGGTATATTTTCATGCATAAATATATTTTAAAAATTTCATGGTGAAAATAGTAGGTAAAAAAATGATCTTTAGATTTGGCCCCTGATATAATGTTTGCCCAAATATTTTTACATAATTACGTTCTAGGATAATATGACTTTATTATAGAAAAAAAATGAGCCACTTCCTATTTCATTTAGGTACCAAAAAAAATTCGTGAAATATTGACTTTTTTTTTTTTTTGACCAAAAAAATTTACCCTTTTTTTCTCTTTTCAGATTTTGACCTCTATGGGTCCGACACCTTTTCTGGCAGTCACATATCGTAAATTGTAGTTTTAGGAAGGATTTCTTCAATTTTTTTGTGTATATAGCTTTTGTATTTTTTGTAAATATTTTTGTAAATTAATTTTTCTTTATATACTTTTTCTTTTTAAATATTTGTAATAAATATTTCATTTGTAGATGGGTATTATTTATCTTTTCAGTAGTGTTTCAGAATGTTAAAATTGATTTTAGAAACTAAACTGTACAGCAAAAATGAAGTTAGTGATTTTTGGGAAATTTTTCTAGATGCTCGAGTTGAGCTCGACCCGCACGCACCTTTAACGCGGTAGCAATATAGCTAAACCTATCCAGCGTTAATAGTACTTAGTCTTTGTATCAGGTTCACAATAATATTCATTGAGGAATTATGCTGATTTTATAACAACGTTACAAGAGCTTTCGAACCCTGTCCTGGGTTCATCTACAGTCTAACTCTTCTAACGTTTTTATACAATTAACATAATTCACCACTGAATATTATTCTGGACCTGACATATACTTCAGTATATCCAGTTCTCTATCTAGATGAGAAAGACCTACTACACAGTTAGTACGGAGTTTAATCTCGGCTAAATATAAAATGTGGAATTGCTTAACCAGTGCTGTTGTAGAATCTTCTCATCTCCAAATGTTCAAGCGAAGAGCAATTAAATTCAAGTGTATTATTTTCAAGTTCTCTCATATCTGTTCATTCATTACCTTTTCCTATACGTTGTATCTTTTTACAGGCTGATCTCCTTTTGAAGACATCTTGGGTTTATAGTCTGTTGACTATATTCATAAAAATTAAAGAAGGATGGAACAATTTCTTTTCTTCATATCTTTTGTGGCCGATTTTCATTTAACACAGCTATCACATATTTCTAAAACCTGTTTTCTCTTCAATATTTCGTATATATATATATCTATATATATATACTATATATATATATATATATATATATATATATATATATATGCGTGTGTGTGTGTGTAGTGTATGACTGTTAATGATAATATTCCTATTATTACTCGTGTATTAACCATACTGTATATGTATACAGTATCGGTGCCAATTGTCATGACTTAAAAGCATTAGGAGGAGGCAGAGCCGTATAAAGAGAGTTTGGCCAATCTTTTGACAAGGCGCTATCTTGCTCTTGTCCTGTTCAGCGACTCTGTCCCAGCTCTTCGCTCTCACTCTCTTTTATCATATGCTGCTGATTCACTTCCTTTTGATTTTTACGACCGAGCTTTGTAAATATTCTCTTGTTTTGTAGCATAAATATGTAATATTAGAGTGAAAAAAACTTCAGGTGCCTACCGTTAATGTCATGGCAAGAAGGAAAGGTTATATTTTTTGCCTGAGTGTTTACCCAAGGCACTAGTCGTCCTCATAAATTGCTTTTGTTTCCAAAACCATTTTAATTTGCCCTAACAATATTCTCTGCATTCTGAAATAAACTGAAGAAGGCATCTGTGTTACAAACTAGGAAGTTTTCTCTACATTCTTTTAATTGAGCCAGCCTTTGAGAAGAATCTGTCTGTGTTGACTGGGTGCTCTCTATTGTTTGAAGATAGAACGTACAATGATCATTTGACTTTTTAACCTTTGTTATGCAGTAACCAGCAATTAATGTAGGTTGCTCAGTTCCGCTTGATTAATTAAATTGTCACTTGAGAATTGGTCAAAATCAGGTTCCTCAGTTTCATTTTTTGCATCACCATTTGTTTCAACATTTGGCTTATTAAGAAGGTCAGCTAGAAACTCACGGTCATCTACGTTATAATTACTTGCACTTGAGCATTTCACAAATTATGCAACTGATATCAGTTTCAGAGACTGTCAAAATTCTAAGGCTTATGGAGCAAAACAAATTTTCTAAACAATTTTGAGTGAATCTGGAAGACAGTAAAAATCTGTGACCTCTGTCAAAATAATTACTTTGGAGATTAAGAAGGGAAGTGGTAGACAATATCACTCCATATTGAACTGCCTTCCACTGTGCCTTAACTGCAATAAGTATTTCATGAAACACTCTCACAGCTTGCTCAAGATGCAGCATAGCTTGCTTATAGTAGGATTCTTTGACGTTACTTAGTGCCATGATTGGATGTCTGCTTGACATTAAATCGAACCACTTATTTATTAGACCAATGAACCAAGCTGTTGTAAGTAACTCTACTGTATCCTTCGCGTTCAACAAGTAATGAAGTCCTGCTTTTACCGAATTGATAAAGAAATTTAAAGCACTTGATACTTTCATTTTCTCAAAATGAGATAGATTTATAAGAGCTTCAGTGAGTTTTGACGTAAGCTTCAGATCTTTGCCTTCCTGAAAAGATATCAAAATTCTGGCTTGTTCAGCTGTCACCTCTTTCGATGGTAAACCAAATTGTTTTACCATGTCGTCACTCAATGAATATTACTTTTCACAGACATGACCACAAGTTCTTTATAATGTGTGGCACCCCGAGCATGAGGTAAAGAAATTGTTCTTCGCTAATAGGATGAGCTATCTTGTTAACAATTTTACAGTTCCTGGCACAAATATAATGCCAAAACACTTTAGAAAGGGCCAAGTTGCACTCCTCATGTCTGATGTGATGGCACTAAAATGCAATCCAATGTAATGCGCTCGTTGCAAAATATTCAAAACCAAAAGGTTTTAAAGTTTCCCCCGTGACGATTCTGGTGTGACAGAAGCAAGATGGCCCCCATCTCTATATACGGCTCTGGGAGGAGGCTACCATACATTTTAGGACAATTAACTCAAACAAGCCTAAACATAACAATTCAAACATAGGCTAATATCAAATCTTAGCCTAATGAGGAATCAGTCACTGATAATCCTGCATGTTTCTGAACATTTAATGTCACTTGACTATACAGGAAGTACAAAAAGGAGTTGCTGGTCAGTTGCTACACATGGCCGTTACACGAATATTGGCGGTGGTTCTTCTCTCAAAAAGACAAACGCCTCCCAAATTTATTACTTTACACAATTACTAAAGTAATGAATCTCATATTCTAAGAACACAACAGCTAATATAAAGGTACCTCATAGGCATAGGCTAATAAAAATTCCTGGCCTATTTAGTTGGAGCAGGTACTTGACGTCGGACACGGTCGAAATTCGAATCTTCATTGTTGTAGTTAGGGTTGAGGGAAAGGCTGGCTCCCGCAAGGGTTTTCAATATTTTTTCTTAACAGTAGCTGGATATATTGTTTTTACGTTGCATGAAACCAATTGTAAAAGCAACTTATTCCAAGTTATCATCCTTCCCATAAGAGTTAGAACTGACACTGATTCGTAAACTGAACCTCTATATTGGTTTCCTATACTGGTTCTTACACCGGACCCGGTTCCCTGTAATACAAACAGTTCATTTAGGACAGCAATCTTGTGCCAAAGAGTATGCAGCCGTTAGCCTACAGGCTATGCTATACTCATGCCTAACTTGACTGTTACACCGCACATTTAGCCTGACTTTATATGCGTAACACATGTGGAAGTTAACTCTAGACTAGAACTAACATTTTCATAAACACATGGAAGACTAATTCACATCTTAGCCTACCGTTGGTGGTACAATTGCAACCACATGCAAACTCAACATAGTGCAACTTACGTGACAGTACCACCATTACAATTCTTGGTAATTTTCCGTTATATCAGAGTAAAAATACAAAGGAACACTACCGAGTGTTATGGCAACATATACATTATAAACCAAGACAAGTGCATACCTTTAACAAGGGAGAAGTATTTCAACAGGAGAGAAATACGTCATTACAATTTAATATATCGGGAGATACGTTCGTCTCCCCTTAGCGTTGCCGTAATCGTCTCGAACAGAAATTTGAGCTTATGCAACTGCGCACTTGGTTACAGTTACATCATTACATACATACTAACTATATATATATATATATATATATATATAGATATATATATATATATATATATATATATATATATAATATATATGAAGAGGTGTCCAATCAGACGTCAGTCATGTACACGTGTTTTATTAAGAAAAGTTTCATGTTGTCACCAACACATCATCAGTTTGCAATTGAAATTCACAATTAAAATAAACTTAAAAATTACAACAAAAACTAAAATATACTCAGAACGTTGAAATAGGGAGTGAGAAGAAAACTACCTATTCATAAAGAAAGAAAGAGCTGAGCGACTAAAAGAGGTAAGGTCTGCACACCACGTTTACGTTGTGTGCAGACCTTTACCTCCTCCATACCCTTTGGAAGCTTGTTGTTCAGAATGGCCCTTGTGGTCTTGTTCCATATGAATAGGTTCATCTTCTGTATAATAATAATAATAATTTTATGATTGATCTATACAATCGTTCTCTAAGAAATTTACATTTTACGTTCTAGTTGTTCTTGACTTCTTTGGTCTGACTTCTTGAGATTTATGGTGCTTTGGATTCGTCCTCAGAGAGGCAATTCACTCTGGAATTACGTAATATTGATGCAAAATAAAATACGACTACTCATGTTTAGGGGAAAAAAAAATATTGAAGAACTTCCTAATAAAAGCACTAATACTGGCTACTAAGTAGTTCGTTCAGGTACAAATAGTTATATGTGCATAGATATGAATCATTAACAAAAAGTATTTCTAGATCACTTCACATGCATACTTATACAAAATGATTAATATAAAAGGTAGATCACTAGTACTATTCCGCGGCGGCCTAGACTAACAAAAATCAAAACTTTGCAAACAAAACCAACGTTCTTAGGCTGTATGCTTACATGGTCTGAGTTCTATTTGGTCAAAAAACCACACTACCCCCAAAGGTAAAAATACAAAACTCCTTTTGCCGTTTCTATAAAAACCAGTGTCTCCAAACCAAGTACTTACCTACTCCCAATTTGTGAGCAGGGATGACCTCCGGTTATATTGTTGGTTAAGGGATTCGACAGGAGGTGCTCGACTTCGATCCTGCAAGTTACTTTTCGCCAGATCACATTATTAACATGAAAGTATGAAGACAATAATTTCTTCAGATCAAATTTCCTTTACAATTCACTACAATGGGATCACAGCAAAAGGATATTAAATAGTGGGTAATTGAAACAAATTTGTTGAATTTTAAACAAATTAATTTTAATAACTAAAAACTAAACCTCAAATGGTAATTAGAGGTAACCGAACAAGAATTACTCAAAAAGAACCTAAAATTCTTAAGTCAAAAAGAACCCAGTTATAAGATTCAAAGAATAATGGTAGCCATAACTTCCAAACCCGCCACACACAACACACCAGATAAAACTTCGGAAATATCAGCCAAGATGTTCGTTTCGTTTTCCATGTGGGTTTTGTTGGGTAAAAGGTGAAAAGTTATACTTATTATATTTAATGGATTTAATACTTACTATTAACTGCAATACAGCACAGACTTGGGAAATTCAATACAAGGAAAATATCAGTAAATAAAA
The DNA here is from genome assembly GCF_015104395.2 of Macrobrachium nipponense. Lineage (NCBI taxonomy): Eukaryota > Metazoa > Arthropoda > Malacostraca > Decapoda > Palaemonidae > Macrobrachium > Macrobrachium nipponense. The sequence continues at coordinate 22,868,010 of NC_087205.1, read as the reverse complement.
ATTGTGCTATTCCTGGTTTTCTAGTTCGTTGTTAAATTTAAACTCTACACATTAGTCATTTCAACAAACTTGTTAGCGAATTAAATGTAGCTGAGAGAATAAACTGTTGGTGCTCTCACGCCTTAACTTGCTTACACTATTACAGACCGAATTTTCCCAAAAATATTATAGAGGAAATCGGACAATGACTCCCCTCCGCCATCAGTAAACACATTGATGAAGATGTATGCATCTTTTGCATAGATACACAGGATACTGCGAACAGATATATATAATTATACTACACCAATAACATTGATATAACCATACCTAACAAGTATTAACATGCATAAACTGAATTTTATAAGTATTAACATTGATATAACCGAACTTAATGCCTGCACTACATTACTAACATTGATACAGTTGAAATTAATTATTGGCTTGGCTGTAAAGTTTTCATATTCTACCGAAATAACTGCCTTCAATTTCCAACTGAACAGGATATACTAACTTTAATATTCTAAATAAACTGGGATTTATTATACTGACTCCCAACCAAACAATTTTAAACCAATTTAGCTCCCAACCAAACTATTTTAAACCAATTTAGCTGGCAAGAGCGACTTTGGTAGGTAATACCAAACCACACTGGCTAACCATAAGATCCTTTATATCCTCTGACCAGTGAATGGCGTCACTGAGTATGTCTATACCTTCCTCCACATTGCCCACCTGTGTACCATTGTTAGGCATGAATGGACCTGAGTGTATACCAATCAGTGGTGGTGTCCTGTATTGGTCCAAGAGCCAAACTACTCCACTGTTGCTGTGTTTGACATTATTCTTGTTTAGGGAATGAGCTGCTACATTCCCACTTATTGCTTCCGATACCTTGTAACCACATACAGCTCGTTCCCACAGCTGCCCTTTGTTAGCTATTTGCAAGGGTGTGCCTAAATAGCTTTCTCCAGAACCACCTGTGAAGTGTCCATGAATGTTGTTGGCTATTCCATTGTCAGTGAGAAGGATGAAGACTCTTCCAACCGACAAGCCTTTGGTCTCCAAATCCAGGAAGACTGTACTTTTAGAGATGGTTAGGCTCAGAACGTCTTCATACTGACGAAAGATAAGAACATGCATATATATCAAAAATCATACATAACATTTCACTGTAACTTCAAAAGACATTTACATTTCATAATTCATTCAATCAATCAATCAATCTATCTCTCTCTCACTGTATGCACAGTATGAACAATTAACTTTTAATAATAGAACTACCATTAACACAGCGAATATACATTACCTGCACATAATAGGCCTTGGGGATAGGTTCGTCTTCGTCTTGTAAACTATACACGAGTAGCTCTCCATTTTCAATGGTGATTTTCGCAGACCTCCTTGTATTATTGCTTTCCAGGAGTGCAATCCTTGTATTATTGCTTTCCAGGAGTGCAAAGACTCGTCCTTCTTCAACTAGGATTCTTACAGGGGTGCTCATCTCCCAGAGCCCTATAGCCTAAGATGGTAGGAGAATTTGGTGTTACTCGTAATATTAATACCCACCATTTACCTTATGGTTGATGGTGACAATGACAATAAAAAGAAAATAATAAAATCTATTCCCACTAACCGTTACTTGACTTGAAAGATCCATCTTGCTTGCAGCAACTCCTGTGATAGGGATGAGATGGAAAGCCCCTTTTTCAGGTTCGTGGACCAGGAATTTCATAAGGTTGCTGTGAAACCTTTCAGACACCTTCAGTTCCTGTAATTTGTACCCAAAATTATTAATAAGAACATTCTATTCAATATTAAGTTTACTTAAATATCAAAGAACTCCAGTCAGTAATGCATATTTTCACACTCCAATTGCAATTCTTGTATTGCTTTTATTTACCATAGTCAACCATCCTAACAGCACCAATAACAACTTGGTCAAAATAGTAGTGAACTATACAGGGTATTCACCCTTATAGACAAAGAAAAAAGAAAGCACTTGACTGGCCATTCAAAAAAAAAAAAAAAATTTCCTTCCAGTCTGCCAAAAAAAACAAAAAGTTTTTCCATACTGTTGGTCAGAATTTACCTCCTTCACGTACGGATATCACCATCTACTTAATGATTTAGACAAAATTTTCCTTAAATCAACATAAGAGACCATTTTACACTTTGGATATTAATAGGGCATACCTTATTTCTTTCCTGAAGCTGGTTATCTTCTTTAGACACAAATTCTTTTAAACTTTCTACCCATTCTCTGACTACCATATTGATTTCCTCAGTTTCATCAATAACAGCAGAAGTGTCTTCCAAAGTTGAAGCAGAGTCCAGTACCGTCCTTGCAGATACAAGTTTCTCTTCGTTCTTCAGTACATCTTTCAAAGACTCTTTCAACTTGAGTCGGGCATTGCTGGACTTCTGGATATGCTCATCGATCTTAGACATTAGTTTTTGAATATGTGCAGGAACTTCTTCACTGAGGTGGCGTTTCAGGGTCGAGAGACTTTTCTGTAGCTGTTCCTCACCCTTCATAAGCCTTTCGACGTCTTCCTTCATGTGCTTAAGGTCTGCCATGACTTCTCCGTTACTCTTGCAGACCTCCTCTTTGAAACCGTCGATTCTTTCCTGGTACCTGGCATTCATCTTGCTACCACGTTTACTGGGTTTTCTTTTCACTGATAAAATAGAAGTGATGCAGTCAATCAGTGCTTGATTAACCATTAAATCTCTAGCTGATTTAACTTTGAATCCTTTCTGGCAACTGGGACAAGCCTTCTTATCTTGTGCAATAAGATCATCAATACACTCTGCGCAAAAATGATGGGAGCAGGGCAGGTTGTGCGGACGCCTTGTATCATCGTTGAACAGCTGACAGCAGACACCACAAAAGGCCGGGTTGGGAAGTGACTGCCAAAGATAGATAGATCCGAATATGAGTACCTGAATGTAGACACATGTACATTCCTTATATTATAGTACATGTACAACCAGCAACAAAACAGGAGAAGAGAAGAGAAGAGAAGAGAAGAGAAGAGAAGAGAAGAGAAGAGAAAGGAAGGAAGGAAGGAAGGAAGGAGGAAGGAAGAAGGAGAAGGAGAAGGAGAGAGAGAGAAATGCATACAGTTTATGGAGAGAAAGAGGGGGGGGGGTAGAATAGAGTAACTAAACTAAAGAAATGTGTGATGAGAGAGAGAGAGAGAGAGAGAGAGAGAGAGAGAGAGAGAGAGAGAGAGAGAGAGAGAGAGCTTTTTTTTATTCTTGTTTAGTTATTAATCTGATGGATAATATTTGAGACCTGCTTTAAGAAATATGTTATCGCATATTTTTTGGAAAAAATTATGAAATCTTATCCATCATTGTTCTAAATCGTAATCATATTTTCTATAGAAAAAAAAAAGCCTTTATGATTTGTTGGAACCGACTATTCATATTAATATTATTCAGACGGAAATATCCTTCTTCATCATCCTATAAGTAGCAGTTCTCTCTCTCTTTCTTCATCTGTCGTTCTGTCCTCCGTCTTATATCACCTGGATCTATTATTTCAATAATAGTTAACGTTTGATATGTTATTTGAATGTGGCCAGGGATCACAAAACCTTAATGGCTACTCTACCTACTTGTGCTTAGCTGCATCTATTCTGCATCTACTTTTGCTCTAGATAGACTGATCTGGTCACAAAAATGTTACACCGGTTTTGTAGTCGTGGGTTGTACGGTCATCAAAGCGTCAATTTTGCAAGGGTATTATTGTATTAAGTAATCTATGCTAAGAACACATTACTGGATATGCTAATCTAGTACAGCAGGTTTTGAATTTATGGCATAACTTAGTTGAGTTACCAGTTATTCAAGTGTGATGGGCCACTTGGCTCCGACCCTCGCAACCATCTAGTCTACTTATAGAAAGTATTTTAATTTTCCATATTTCTTGTTATCTCTTATAATGTTCCGAAACTCTTGGTGGAATTGAATTATGTGAAATGAAATGCAGTGAATGTGTGCATTGGTGGATGGTAGAGTATAATGGATGCAGGTGTTGCAAAACCTTGTACTATTAACACGTTACTAGTTTCTCAAATTATTTTTTGGCCGTCTTTAGACCTGGTTTTCCCACGAGGTAAGGTGCCACAACATAGCCACGGACGATCTGTATAACGCCAGTGGTCATGACAGTCGTGTGTTAGCAGCCTTCGAGGTATATATACTCAATAGAGTTGTCTTTGCCGTCGCCATCCCTACAAAAATTGCCATAGCTAATTACATAATATATATAGATTATAGTGCACAAAAGTATATGTTGCAACAGTTATTCCAAACATAATAGTTAGACACAACGACCGTGACCATGACTTATCCAAGTGTAGATAATCGTGATTACTAAATAAGCCTCCACAAAGGCTGCAAACACACGACTGTCAAGACCACTGGCGTTATACAGATCGTCCATGGCTGTTTGTAGCACGTTACCTCGTGGGAACACACGGATTCATAACGTAAGCGATAGTAACAGACATTAACCATAAACCGATTTGTGCCACCTTATAAATTTTGATAAGCGAACCCAGTCAAGCCGTACATTAAGGTCACCCATGTCACATGTTCCCCCATCACCTTCCAACCCCCCCCCCCCCCCGGTTATTTCCTTCTACCCCTGCACCTCCTCATGTTCGGGGTTTCAAGGTCTTACAGTTATTATGAGACCGTTCTGGTGGATGTTTTCTGGATTGTAAAAATAATATTCAGAGGACAGTATTTCATAAGCCATTATATTTTCCAAATGTTTACAATTATTACATTACCAAAAATAAAAAGATTGATATGCAAAAGATAATGAACAGGAGATATCATATCGAAAGTAGTAATTTGTTTCTCGAACAGCTCGGAGTGGGAAAACCGACTAGATGTGCTGGCCATTTCCCGCTGCAGCGCTGACATGCCAAATAAGGCAGAGTAAGAGAGCAAGCGTGAGCTGGAGGAGGAGGAGGAGGAGGAGGAGGAGGAGGAGGAGGAGGAGGAGGAGGAGGAGTGGGTTAGCTAAACAGTGACCGATTTGCCCCTTCCAAAGACTGTCGCCCAATAATTTTGAGAAACTCAATATAGTATACGGTTTTGCAACACCATTTTATTAATGCACCGATGCACACATTCACTGCATTTCATTTCACATAAATTCATTTTCACCAAGAGTTTCGGAAACAATATAATAGATATAAGTTAAGTAATATAGAAAATTAAAATGCTTTCTATAAGTAGTCGATATGGTTCGGAGGGTCGGAGCCAAGTGGCCCACCTCACTCAAATACCGGTAACTCGACTTAGTTATGCCATAAACACAAATCCTGTAGTATTAGATTAGCATATCCAGTAATGTGTTCTTAGCATAGATAAACTGATAAAATAATGCCCTTGCAAAATTGGCGCTTTGGTTACTCATACAACCCACAGCTACAAAACCCGAGTAACATTTTTGTGACCAGATTTATAAGTCCAGTCTATCTTTTTTTTTTTTTTTTTTACTTAAAAATCATATCAAGTACATTACAAATAAATACCTATGCTATATATGTAATTCAAGTACAAAAATTTATTTTAAAAAATCTAAAAATAAATCTTAGTTAAGTCTATCTAAGTCTATCTAGTGCAAAATTAGATGGAAATAGATGCAGTTATCTACAAGTTGGTAGGGTAGCCATTTACGGTTTTGTGATCCTTGGCCACAATCAAATAACATATCAAACGTTAACCATTATTGAAATAATGGATCCTGGTGATAGAAGTCGGAGGACAGAACGACAGATGAAGAGAGAGACAGCTGCTTATAGGATGATGAAGAAGGATATTTCTGTCTGAATAATATATTGATATGAAAAGTAAGTTCCAACAATATTTAAGGCTCTTTTATATAGAAAATATGATAACAGTTTCAGCAGGTCTCAAATTTAAAAATCAGATTAACCACTAAACTGAAATAACAGCTCTCTCTCTCTTTCTCTCCATACTCTGTATGCATGCATTTATTTCGTTGCCGTTCCTTGTACTCTATTCTATCTACCAAACCGCCCACCCTCTCCCTCTTCGCCCTTATGCATTTCATTCATTATTGCATTTCTTGCCTGTTTACCGTAAATATACTTCCTTCCCTTCAAACCATTATAACTATGTACTGGCTGTTTGGACGTGGGTCACCTTCAGGGCAAAAATGGCATGATCTCTCCGAGCTAGGCCTTGGCGGGGTGACCGCCGGTTTTGTTGCTAGCTGTAAAAGTGGTGTCACGAGGGGGGAGAGGGGGGGTGGTCCAGTCAGGCTAATTTCTAGTTTTCCTGGCACAGCTCGTCTACTCGATACACTAATGCTTCTCCCAAGTTTAAAATAGTCAAGACCCTATCTAAACCTGACTGACTTACTTCCCTACTGACAACCTTCACTACATTATCAATAGAGCATGAAATTACTAATCAGTTCAACTCTGATGATGTTAAATGCAATTCACCTCTGATTCTCATTGTGTTCCTTGGTTGTAAATTCTTCCATGACTTTTTACGTTAGCTTTATGAAATAAGTGAATGAGATGTTACGGCTAAAATAAGGCTTAAAATGTGAGTTGAATTTTCCCGAACGCTACTGACGCCGGTTAAGACACTGGATGAATGATCATTCCCGAATATCGTCAGCCTCCTTCTCTCTCCTCATCTCTCAGTCCTTCTCTCTCTCTCTTCTCCTCTCTCTCTCTCTATATATTATAATATTATATATACTATAAAGTCTAGATATATAGAAATATATTATAATATATATTATATTATATATAATATTATATATATATAAGATATTATATATATATAAAAACACCGAACTTGGATCCATCGTCATATATATATATATAAATATATATATATATATATATATATATATATAAACACCGACTTGGATCCATCGTCATCGGGTGGATCAGCCTTATTCACTCGATATTTAATTGGTGAAACAAGAATAATTACACCTTTAAGCATACCACTCAAAGATACAAGTTTCGTCAAAATAATGCGATACATAAAAGCGCCTTACAAACTAAAATAAGCATGTGAGGTCTTCGTAAAATACGTTTTCAGGACAGTTTTTAAATCTAATATGGCGTCGACACCGACTGAGGTGCCGTTCGTAACCGGCATTGATCCAACGTCCTTAGCAGCCTTCCCCGCGCTCATTTGAACAATTTTGTTGCCTATAGTAGTGAATGTATGGAATTCTTATAACCGGGGTCATGGTTCGAACTGAAACTAATTTTATTTTAACATGTAATCGGTGGTTTTACCCATACTGCCACCACAACTGAGACTCCACGGCGCTTATTTGATTGTAATTACACACACTTGGTTCTTAATTCACTCCAAATTGCACTTGACATACGTTGCTGTTCCTGGTTTTTAAGCGATCACTCGACAAACGTAGTTGTGGCCAGCACACAACTACACTGTTTATGAGGTGCAAAGGTTTTCTCTTCATAGTTTATCTTACAGTTCTTACTCATTACTTAGTTTAACTTTGCTTTGTTACTTCAAATTGTTTTATTTTACTTCATGTCTATTATCCTTTTGCAACCAAATTAACCCAATAAATTGCAGATATTTCTAAAGTAGATACGAGCAGACGAAGGCAAAATGTCATCGTTGCCAATTTAGTGGAGCTTCACACATAAGAAGATGCATTAACAAACTGTTTCCCTGAATTCCAGTTGTCATAGTAAAGCAATAATGATAATATTGCTCTAATATGTGTATATACTACACATAGATACGCTAATTTCACTTACTTTCCCGGTTTTGAGCGCGTCTCATACCCAGTTTGGAGCGTTCACAGCAAACCTGTTGATGTTTGAGTTAGGAATCTAGTTACTTTTTCAACAACGAATATTTTCAAATTAATAATATTGAATATGTGAAAAATTTATGCAATTCATGCCCTTATATAGGAGTTTAACTATTTATAAGATATTTATCTAGTGCACGATTTATCTTCTTTCTACCAAAAAATCGAAGTTTCCTTGGATGGTTTGGTTGGTGTCATTGTTGACGGTTGTTGTGAAGAAAGTGCCCCAGCGTCTATGGGTAAAAGTTGAGTGCGGATTTAGCAAATGGAATGGAACGTTTATTGACACAAGTGACTCCGCTTTCATCGTGGTGGCGTCAATCTTCTACATTTATGGTGTTGTAACTAAAAATTTCGAAAGCGTCATGGAGGTATGTTTGCACTGCGAAGGACTAGACATTCATTAACCTCTGTTTAATCTTAAATTATGACCTTAATTTCTGACTTTGGAGAAAATACTTTATTCGAAAGGATGGTAGATGTCTAAACTGTTGCTGTCACCAAGAATGACTCATGACTGGTGCACCATGGCTCCGGTGTTAGGACGCGTTGAAGTACTTTTCCGGAGGGTGGATCCACACGCGGTGAAAACTCGATTAACTAGTCAAGTCGGTTGTTTCCCCCTAAATATATGTTTGCACAAACATTCCACTAACCTCTACCGTTACCTTCACTACACAACGGATGAAAAGAATAGGTGTGGTGTGGGGTGGGGGTGAAGTCAAGGGAAAGAGTAAGGCGAGACAGGTGGTTAAGAGGATAGAAGGCAAGGGATCGGACAGATAGAGGGGAGGGAGGGGGGCGAAAATGGGCAGGAGCAGATAAATGAAAAAAAAAAAAATCACAAATAGGACACAATAATGAGGACTCTGTATCACTAAGGGCAAGCCTGAAGAAAATAAACCGGGCGGCCCTGCTCCCAACAAACATTTCCCACCGTGCGCCGTGATCCGGTGTAAATCGAATAAACGAATACTTGCACACAAAGGCTATAAGCGTAGCTTATGTCGTAACATGATTAATAATAAATATCACACATTTTCCCCCTGTTGTAATATATCATACACACTACACACCCTATTCTAAAAAGTTCAGTAACCGTTTGGTGAATGGTATTTACAAGGGGAGCCCTTTATAGAGTTACCTACGGCCTAATGCTCTCGGTAACCATGCAAACTGGCCGGAAATCACACTCACCATTGCGTAACGATTATCCAGATATGTGAGACACCAAAAGGCGGTTGGTCCTTCGATAACTATGTAACGTAACTGACGTGGAGGGGTGGAGGTCGAGTGAGTTGCTCAGGTGGTATCCGCTGAGAGTGTGGTGGAACTTGCAAGGTGCAAACTGTACACACTTGACTCAGACGGGCGAGCTCTAAAGTCATGTTTACGTCACGTCCGAATCCTGGACCATAGCTACCGTTTGCTGCATTTTTTTTTTTCTTATTATTATCCTTAACCAGTTTATTGTTTTAAAATGATAATTCATTGCTTTTTAGAGAGAAGAATGCTCATTGTGTTTGATATTCCATTCAAATTGACGAAACAAAAGGTTTTTAGTTTAATGGGAAATGGATGTAAAGGGCGTGTAACAGCATGCAACATCTCCGTTCCACATATTGATCACACTTACGGAATGCAGGCGACCGTTGCGTAACTTAATGCATACATTTTCACTTCGTATAGCCTTGCATTCATATTCGCAAATACTTATGTACATAACGGCATATGTGTGTTAAATATAGAATTCATCTTTGTTACATTATATATATATATATATATATATATATATATATATATATATATATATATAGTTGTGTGTGTTGGTCATATAAAGGTTAGCAATTCAGTCAAGGAACAAGGAAGTGAAGTTGTTGTATGTCCGGTACACGTTCGTTACTTGGTATAGTATACGAGTATCCGACGAGTTATGATCTAAGTAATTTCCGTTTGCCCTTGGACTGTACATGCGAAAGCGATTCTCTCATTTTTCCTTGGTGATGAGTGGAAAAATACGATTAATTATTTGTAACATGATGCTTGATTTCTCTCCGTCCGTGCCAGCGTGTTGCATTAATTTTGAGAAGATAAATGCTACCTTGGGAATTTAACCAGAATTGCGGGCAGGATTTGACGGTGGCCGGTAATAAACTCGCAGGAAATAAAGCCGCAGAAAAAAAAAAAGTTAATTTTTGGCTGGGAAAAAAAATGTCATAGGGAAAAAGTCACATTAATTTACGGTGGCCGGTAATGAAGTCACAGGGTAAAATTTATAATATTTCTTTCGGGGTTATTATCTTAATGATATTTGCAGTCTTTAAGTTTTTACTATAATACCCAACGGTAGGTCGTGATGATTGTGACTTCCAGAAGCCAGAGAAGCTTTCGGGAATTTTATGACAAAATAACAAAAATAGGGGGACTAAACGATTTCGAAAGATCCCAGTCAAGTGCGAGATAACATGGAAGGTGAAAACTAGGCAGGAATCTGTGTAGTCTGTGGAAGCTGGATGGTTGGAATAATATAGAATATTGTTTAAGATTCATCAGAATTCAAAAAGTACCCAGAAAACAAGCCACAAAGCAGTCAGAAAGCCCCAGAATGCGGGCTTACTATGTCAAATGCAACACCAGACACTTCATTAGATCTTTTGCAAGAGTTAAGGCAAACGGGTAAATTTTCGCAAAAGAGTTAACGGTAATGTAAAGGTGAATGCAAACCGGGTTCCAAAAAACAACGGTCTTGTACTAAACACGCCGCAAAGGTAAATACATACCGGGTTTTAAATAATCACCAACGGGCTTCAACTAAACACGCCGCAAAGGTAGATGCACACCAGGTTAAAAAAAAAAAATATAAGAAAACGGTCTTTTTCTAAACACGCCGCAAAGGTAGATACATCCGGGTTTTAGAAAAATCTCCGACGGATTTGTACTAAAGAAACACACAGCAAAGGTGGATACATACCGGGTTTTAAAACCCTTGGTGATCCACACTAAGAAAGTGTGACTTTTCTTGTTTTTTTCCTTTGAGTTTTTGTCTTTTTATTTTTTTTTCTTGGATTCGGATGTGACAGATCTAATTTACCTGAAAATATCGTTGGTGCAGGTACCATTATCGTTGATATAGTGGGCATGATAATAATGATATTAAGTTTATAAGTATAATAATAATAAATGTAGCAGCTCTTTCAGACTTCAAAAGCCCATTTACTAAATGCTTTTCAACGTTTTTAATGTTAACACTTATTGGTGTCTTAACAGTGGATTAAAATATTCAACTGGATGATTAATTAAGTATATTTGTAGTCAAATTATTAAGAGTTGCAACCAATTAGTAAAATCAAGTGTTTATCATTATGAGACGTGAAAATAGATACATCTATGGATGTTAAGACCCGGTTGAAAACTCGCCTTCATCCAGCCCGTGGTCTCGTGTCCTAGAGTGTAGAGTTAAGGTGACCAGGTTATTAATTCGTGACCTGTCGTCTCATCGACGTCATATATTAGGTGTTACATGACATGAACGACAGGTCATTTTTACCATACCGGAATAATAACAACTACACATTTTTACCATACCGTAATAATAATAACAACTACACACTATACTTTGAAATATACCACCAAAGTTTAGGCAGCCCAATATAATATAAAGTTGTGAAAATGACATAGTAAATTTGCATGTTTTGTCCTTCAACACATTATTGTTAGAATGTATTATACCTGGTACTGTTGTTGTTATATAGATGCAGGGGTGCAGGGTCGATTTTCAGCCAATTTGACCAATTTCATCAAATTGGTTCCCCCTCCTCAAAGGGACACCGCGCCAGTTACCCTTTGAAGACTTTCCTGTATATTAAGAGAGGAATTAACCGCTCCAGTCAACATGAATAGAAGAATGAATAAGTATTATTCCCAACATTGTTGTGCATACTTTATGAAAAGATAATATTCACTTAGAAATTGGTTTATATTAGACTTACAAAAATATTTGTTTGGTTATGACAAGTATATAAACATTCATCAATTTTCCCTTTTCCAAAATTGGGCCCAGCATTTCGTAGCACTGGGCCCGCATTTTCCCAGAAGATTGCGGGAAACCATATCTTAAACGCTGAAAACTAACCCTAGAATATTCTTGAAAAAAAAGTCTGATTATATTTCTCACACCCATAATTACAAGATGGCTAACAACAGCATATAACTGAAAAAAAAAAAAAAAAAAATCTGGACGAGTGCAATACCATCATACATCTCAGGTATGTGCGCACCGGCACTGCATCGCTAGCATGAACACGTTTGCTAACCCTTTCGTCCCGTCCAGTTCAAGACAGGAATTCGTTATGTGCCATGACGTCATATAGCCACGTTCCGCTCCCCGGCAACAAAGAAACCCCCACACTCCACAAGTTGAGTTGCTTGCTCATCAATTGTGTGTTCTCACTGAAAGCTGTACGCGGCGGCGCCCTAGACACAACAGTCGTGACTCAGCAGCTCGGGAATAACGTACTGGCTGGCCTTTTGTCCTAGTGGCTCTGTTCAGTTTCCAGTCCATATTCTCTTACTTTTCTCTCCAAGTATCTATTTCATGAAATGTGATTTCTCTGTCTACATGCTATTTCACATTTAGCTTTTGTTTCTTCCCTCTGATATATCTTAATGAAACGAGCATATCAGGTTGTGCGTTACTGGCTCTCTAATGCAGTAAAGTCTTATGTCAGCAGCGCTTCTGTCTCTCACCACACACGCATGCATGCACACACGCCTCAATAAAATAGATTCAGCTAGCCTCTCATCAACATGACTTTCCGCATAGTAGGAAGGGCCTCTTTCATTTCTCATTCGTCACACGCACTCTTTAGAACCAATCATTAAATTTTTCCTAGTAACGTCAGGTATGGAGAAATTCCCCAGTTAGGGAACCCTGAGTGAATGCAAGGAAAAAAAGGAAGACGCCTAGTTTTGTGTAAAACTGATGATGACATTTTAATAACTACGTCCTTGAAAACGGTAGGAGTCACAGTGTTGCCACATTGCAACGACACTGACTTCCATGTTCGCCCAAATTTAAATTCATTCAACCATTATGTAAAATCTAACATGATGACTTCCTTAAACATCCCTTATAAATTACAATTCATTTTTTACATTTATTAAAATAGTTTTGAATATATTTGATTACCTTAATTTGAAGGAAACCTAAAGTTGTCACTGTTAGTCTGCATTCGACGTGTCACTGAAGACCGCGCAATAGTCAATACTTCTGCCGCTTCATGATTCCGTGTAAACAACCATTATTTGATAGCTCTGTATTCCACCACTATTATATAGGCATTATATATAAATATGCAAAAGACCGAGAATATAAGCCAGTGAATCTCATAATATAAGAACTAATATATCTGACTGAGAACTACTGAAGAGTGTAAAAATTATATTATTATAATCCAGCCGTTCGGTTTTCTTACATGACGCCACTGTCGTGTTCAAAGTCTGTCCGTACAAGGGTGCACGGGCTGTTGTGAAT
>NC_087205.1:22847880-22852880 GCF_015104395.2 Macrobrachium nipponense | reverse complement strand
TTCTTAATACGACGGATGACCAGGTTTTCCTCCTGTTACACCTTTAAAACCTCCTTGACTCCCAGTTTCCCTTTCATCGCTGAATGACCCCATAGGTCCCAGCGCTTCGGCTTCCTCATGAAAATCTCTCCTTTTACGAGGCAGCGAAATCACCCAATCTACCATGATATGAATTCATAATTAATACTGTCCTCAATTCCCTGAATACTCATTCAGTCTGCAAATGAATTTCAGCCCAAGCAAAGTGACAATCCTGATTGAATGGTGAATAAGAAAGCAGAAAATGACTGGGATTCTCTCTCAGAGGAAGTAAATGTAGAAAAATCAGTAAAACCAGAGTAGGGAGAGAATTCGAGAGTTTGGGGGAGATGTAAGCGCACGTATTCTACATTCAGAATTAGTATGTGAAAAGTGCAACGCAATCATCTCATACCTGCATTCATAATGTTTCAGTGAAATTCGTTTCTGTTAGAGGACAGACGAAGTTTTTACAGTTTTTCTTAGGATGTTGCTCGTGATTGGAATTCATTTTTCTCAACAGTTATGACTCCCCGTAACCTGTTTAGTGTTCTACCTGTAACCTCTTCGCATTTTACCTACCTGGGCAATGTGGCTGGCCAAGTAATAAGTAGTTCAACGTTCTTAACTAATCGTCCCTTTTTAGGTGGGGGGGGGGGGGGGGGATGAGTTTCCAATATGATTTTTTTTTTCCTTTTAATGTATCCTCATCGACGTTGAATTGGTTACCGACCTTTATTTATCTATTGATTTATTTTTAACAGCTTTTCTTAAATTAGCACTCATCCAATAAGTGCGTGTAAACGTACGACAGTGTGAGTTTGTGGTTGCTGATTTGTTAAGAATTAGGCCACCCATTTGCCCAACAATCCTTTCTTTCGTGTTTTTTTTTTTTTTTTTCAAGAATCTTTTCCTACATCGGCCTATGTGTTTAGATAAATGAAACTACCTTTTTAACTTGAGATGCCCAACGGGGAAAGGAAACATTTTTTCTTTGAAATTAGTCTTTCAAAGGAAGCTATCAAGACGCGCCATAGATTATCCGAAAAGGAGATGCAGAAAACTGGAGAATCGAAAATAAAAAACAATAAAGAAATAGCCACTCTGTCATAAAATACAAAAATAAATAGTAAATACCCGTCCATAACATCCGTCAGCTGCCCACAAACGAACATACGCGGGACGTTGGGCGGGGGTGGGATGGAGGGGGGAGGAGGTTAGTGGTCGGGGGTTTGGTGGGGAGGGGATTTTGGTTGGTTGCATGAGTAGAACGGACGAAGGGGGGGGGGGGGGGGGGGGGGAGGGGGGGGGGGATGAAGTTTGCTGAATGTACCGGGGGGGGGGGGCGGGGAGGGGAAGGTGGATACGTGGATACTTGACAGCTAATTTCCGGGCACAAGCAAGAACTCTTAGGAAATCTTATCCCTCATTCCAAAGAAGAATCTCTCTCTCTCTCTCTCTCTCTCTCTCTCTCTCTCTCTCTCTCTCTCTCTTCTTCTTCTTCTTCTTCTTCTTCTTCTTTTTTATCAAGCGTTCTCCGCCGTCACTCACTTCCTTCCGGAACTCCTCCATCTTGTTCCAAGCGTCACTTCATCATCCGGGGAATGCGAGTCTTAAGTGTCCTTCTCGAGAGAAGAATAATCTCGCGATTTTTACGAGATGGAGATTTCCCGTTACCAGGAAATGAGATCCAAGGTTTAATTCGCCCGCTGTTTATCTGCCCGGGTTCCATTTATGAGGAATTTTGACTGCCGGATTATCCTCTCTCTCTCTCTCTCTCTCTCTCTCTCTCTCTCTCTCTCTGTTTTGCTATATTTAGCTAAGGCAATTTCAGAATTGTGCAAGAAGATGATTCCTTTTCTAGTGACTCGTCTGAAAATGAGGGTGTAACAATTTTTAGTTTTTTTTTAACAATAAAAAAATGTCCCCCTCTACTGCTGTTTCAGATTTCTCTTCGTGCTCCCTTTTCTTGTGATTCCTTCATTCGTCTAAGAGACCGGCCTATGTCTTCTGCCAGATTCAGGCTTTCCTACTCTGTTCTTTTTCTGTCTTCATTGACTTCTAGTTTTAGTTACACACAACAAGCATTACATTTCTGAAAAGTCTTAGTATACTTGCGATACACATGTTAATGTCTGCCGTCTCGCTGAGTGCTCCTGATAATAGAGCAGAGGCACTCATGGTCGGTTTAGATCTTAATGTAGCCTTGACCGTGTAAATCACGAAGCACTTATCTACAAGCTATGATTGTTAGAATTGGTGGATCTTTCATCAATAATTTTAATGAACTTTTAATGGCCAATTTATGAATGTCATTTCAGGTGTTCCTTAAGGTAGTGCTCTGACCTGTGATATTTATTATCTACAGATATACTATACTCTGTTTTTTTCATCTGTCCATCCGCCTGTGGTGTTTTTGTATGGCAACACTGCGTCCGGGCTTTAGATAGTTACATTCAGCTACATTCAACGATTATAATAATATACCTATTTCGCATATTAACGGTGTAATTCGCATACAGAAAATTATTAAAACACTTTCAGTTGCAAATGTACACCCAGATATCCTTTTATTTACCTAAAACTTACAAATAGCGTAAATATCTAAAGCCCGGGACGCAGTGTTGCCATACAAAAACACCATAGGCGGAGGACAGATGAAAAAAAACAGAGTATAGTGACATACAGCACAGTCTGGAGATCAAATTGCATAAGACCATGATGGTACTCTCTAGCCGTTGTTCTTTCTCCGTGCCTTAGGTCTATGGTAGCAGAATCCTTGAATAGAGATCTAGCTCGTATTCATGGGTGAAGTAGGCTTTGGAGCACCACGCAAAACTTAATTCTTAAACTCGAAGTATGATAGTTACACGATCCAGAACACTTTTCCCTTTACGTTTTGATTTCCATTTAAATGGTTCGGTTTTAAATGTCATTTTATTTCTTAAATATTTTAGGTTTAACTTTTGATAAGAAATTGACTCTTGAAGTGCCTATGTACGTAATAACTACTTTATCTGTTTCTCGAAACTTTGGTATCTTGCGGAAACGATTTCGGAAGCTTCGTGATGAAGTATTACATCTAAGTGTTTTAGCTTTTTTCTCGTTTCTCCAATTTGGTCTTCGGGGTATGACTGACATCTCAAACTCTTGAACAGAGTTCATTATGTCTGTTGCGTAAAATGTAAGGTAACAACAAACATCCTCTGCAATCTTCTCTACCTGACCTAGCTGTTTTTGCTCACAGCACCAGGTACACTGCAGCTGGAGACAGCGTGTCGTTTCTCGTATCAGGTATACGCCTTTTTGCAATTCAAACTGTACATTCTGCATAAAAACGAGACAATCCACCTTTTTTTTAGACTAATCTGCAAAACTTTGAAACATTGGATGTAGAAGATTCGGCAATTGTTGTTAGTAAGAAACAATGTTTTAAAAAGTCCTTAACATTCTGCAGTAACTGAGCAATCACCAGAACCTGAAGCAGTGTGCATTACCTTGTGGACAATTTTCAAATTGGTGAAACTGTCGTCGGTCATTAAAGACATCCTTGGTTATTAAAAAAGAATTATTTCTGTATTTACGAAATTTTGTATCTAAGGCTTTCGTCGAATGACAGCCTTCATTATCCAGTTTTGAGTGCAGTGTTGAAGCTGCATCTCCAGCCCATCGATATCTATATATTTATCTGATAGAATAGGCAGCGGTGCGAACAACTCCAAGTATTTTTCCTGCTTCAATAAAATCTTCATCTGCACTGCATGCGTCTGTGATTCTCTTTTTATCAACTGCGATACCCTGGCCATGTTGTAACAATTGCTCTGCAATTGACAGGCTAGAAGATCGTTAATAGCTAACCTGATCCAGTGCTGTACTTCTACAATACACCTTCTTACTATCTTCACTACAAAAAAAAAAAAAAAAAAAAAAAATACAATCGCGTTCATAATGAAAAGTATTTCTACTGATAATGGGTACTTCAGGACAAATGATACTTGTCAGTCGAATGCATTCAGTTTAATTAATCATGCTTACAGATGCCTAAAACACACTTCTCTATTTGTCTTCGAGTTTTGCTGATTTATTTCAATTCTGATGAAATGTTTTCCGTAAAAACAAGATAGTTCCTGAACTCTGAGAACTGTTTAACTATTGTTACTATGTCTTATCGTTTGTGCCATTTGCCTTAAAGATAAGGAGAGTGTTGTAGTTTTGCCAAATGTCTAAAAGGTAAAACCTTATTGTTTCGCTTACAGTTATAAATGTTGAATAATTTCTCATTTCATCCAGCTGTTATGATGATTGTCCAACCAGTTTTTTACTTATTTGATTTGCAGAATGTACAGAATGAATTGCAAAAACGTGTAATACTATTCAGTTTGCCAGGAGTTATAACTTGGCTGCTACTGAAATGTGGAATAGTTTCCCCAGAGCAGTTGTGGAATCTTCAGATCTCCAAATGCTTAAGCGAGGAGCAAATTTATTCCCGGTTTCTGCTGACGTCTCCTGAATTCAAGAGCATCGGTTTTATTTTCCATCCCCTGCTATTGATTCATTTATCGCCTTTTCCTATAACTTGTCTCTCTTTCCACGGTGATTGCCTTTGGAGCCCTCTTGAGTTTATTGCCTTTGACTATATCCATTATATTATTACTATAATTAATTATTATTATATAAAAGATGAAACCTATTTCATATGGAACAAGGCCCTCACAGGGCCATTAACTTGAGATTCAAAGCTCCCAAAGAAATATAGTGTTCATTAGGAAGAAGTAAACCTTTACCTTACAGCTCATTCGGGTTGCCCCAGGTCCCTCAGTGTGAGGCACCTTTAATGTCTACCAGAGAATTGCTAATGCATCTTCCGGTATATTTTGCATCTTCCAATCTTGGATGGTCTGGGATGCAAATTATGCAAGGAGGTTTGCCTTCTGTCACCGAGACGTGAAAATGCTGTCTTCCGCTTGTACTGCTACAGTATC
>NC_087205.1:22832880-22842880 GCF_015104395.2 Macrobrachium nipponense | reverse complement strand
TTCACACGGGGATATGATCTATTTTCGAACTATAGTAAGCTAAAGTCGCCAGCAAATGTTGAACTTCCATGACCTGATCGATATTATTTGAATGTTCATTAACCCTTAAACGCCGACTGGACGTATTTTACGTCGACATTTTTGCTCTCGGGTGCCGACTGGACGTATTTTACGTCGACATACAAAAGTTTTTTTAAAAAATTCGCGGAAAAATACTTTTAGGCCTACCAGCCGAAAACTCTTGAATCACGCGCCTTGGGGGATGCTGGGAGTTCACGGATCAAGGTGTTGTTTTGTTTACAATCGTTACGCAGGCGCGCAAGCGCGAATTTCTTTCTGCCGCACTAAAAGTATCTGTGACACATCTCTGAAATTATTTCGTCACTTTGACATAATTTTTGTACCATTTTAAAATTAGCCGCTTTACATAGAGTATTATATATGAAAATGTGCGCATTTTTATGTAGAATACAACAAAAAAATACTCATGATTGTAGCTTTTATCAGTTTTAAGATATTTTCATATAAATAACGATAAGTGCCAAAATTTCAACCTTCGGTCAACTTTGACTCTACCGAAATGGTCGAAAAACGCAATTGTAAGCTAAAACTCTTATATTTAGTAATATTCAATCATTTACCTTAATTTTGCAACTAATTGGAAGTCTCTAGCACAATATTTCGATTTATGGTGAATTTATGAAAAAACTTTTTCCTTACGTCCGCGCGGTAACTCTTCCGAAAATAATCATACATGCGATTGTGGTAATGTTTGCACCATTTTAAATAGCCGTTACATAAAGTTTTATATATGAAAATGTGCGCAATTTCATGCATAATACAACTAAAAACCACCCATGGTTGTAGCTTTTATCAATTTTGAAATATTTTCATATAAAAAATGATAAGTGACAAATTTTCAACCTTCGGTCAATTTTGACTCTACCGAATGGTCGAAAAACGCCAATTGGTAAGCTAAAACGCTATATTCTAGTAATATTCAAGCATTTACCTTCTTATTTTGCAACAAATTGGAAGTCTCTAGCACAATATTTCGATTTATGGTGAATTTATGAAAAAATAACATTTTCTTTACGTCCGCGCGGTAACTCTTCCGAAAAAATCATACGTGCGATTGTGGTAATGTTTGCACCATTTTAAATTAGCCGTACATAACGTTTTATATATGAAAATGTGCGCAATTTCATGTATAATACAACAATAAATAGTTGAAGGTTGTAGCTATTCTCATTTTCGAAATATTTGCATATAAATCACGATAAATAGAAAAAAAACCACGTTCGGTCAAATTTGACTCTACCGAAATGGTCGAAAAACGCAATTGTAAGATAAAACTCTTACAGTCTAGTAATATTCAGTCATT
This sequence comes from Macrobrachium nipponense, assembly GCF_015104395.2. Lineage (NCBI taxonomy): Eukaryota > Metazoa > Arthropoda > Malacostraca > Decapoda > Palaemonidae > Macrobrachium > Macrobrachium nipponense. The sequence continues at coordinate 22,841,496 of NC_087205.1, read as the reverse complement.
TATCTTCATCGTGAAACAAATTCGAAGTCTCTAGCACAATATTTAAATTTATGGTGAATTTTTAAAAAAAAACTTTCTTCTTCCCTCCGCGCGCGGATTCTCCGCCACAAATCTCCTAAATGCGTAAGTCCCATTCTCGGAATATTTGCTCCGTTTCATATTAGGCATTTCATAGAGTTTTATATATGAAAATGTGCACAATTTTCATGTGAATAAAACGAAAAATATTTGAAAGTTGTAGCTTTTCTTATTCCGAAATAATTGCATATAAAAAATATATATATAAAAAATTCGACATTCGGTCAACTTTAGCTCGTCAGATATGGTCGAAAACTGCATTTGTAAGCTAATATTCTTACAGTATAGTAATGTTCAATCAATTTGGTCTTCATTTCTGAAACATATTGGAAGTCTCTAGGACAATAGTTTAGATTTATGGTGAATTTTTGAAAAAAAATATGTGTTTACGTAAGCGCGTTACGAATTCATGCATTATTTTGTGATAATATTTTCTCTGTGTTGCTTTTATCGTTTTACAATGTGTTATATATCAAAATGATCGCAATTTAGTGCACATTACAACGAAAAAAAAAGTAACTTGTTACCTTCAACCGTTTTGCGCACAGCGCGATTTGAATACAATTATATATGAAATTTTCGTTTTTTGCGCTATCATATATCGCATTATTTATATATGATAATGATAATTTTTTCATTTCTGATGGTTGCATATTAAACTTCAAGCAATGACAAAAAAAAGGAGCCAAAAAACGACTCTTAATCTTTAAAACTAAGCGCGCTGTGATTTTTTGAAAAAAAATATTTTTTCCGCTTACCGCGTCACTCTCAAACCAAACCCCTCCGGCATACGGGAGTCATTTTTTTATTTACCGCTCCGGCGTTTAAGGGTTAACGATATTCATTATTTGATTGATCGAAGATAACTGGCTGCGAAGTTCTGATAAGGCCAGTTCCGTTTTGTGTTGCAAAAACTCAATTCTTTTATTTTGATTATTTATCTTGAGGCGATTTGAGATTCCTAAGCCTAGATTCGCAACTGATCCTAAGATGTTTAGTCCAGCTAGAATAAGCGGGTTGCGGCGTTTCAAGAGTATTGTGCCGCACAGACCACATCAGCAGGTCACGAGCGAGTTCTTCTGCCTCGGCGGTTTTTATTTTGTATGTCATAAGACAACATTTCTGCGACGCTTGTTGTTTGAGCTAGTGAAATCTCGTGAGTTAGCATGAAATTACGTCATGCATTTCCTTAAGGGAAATAACCAAACCTCATCAGGTCATTCTTTAAGTTAAGGACGTCATCTTCAGGTAAGAAAATAGCATGCATATCTACTTCGATAATAATATTACTTGACACGATGAATACATCATCGATTCTCTCGATAATCGAGCCATGATTAAATTCTATGTCTTTAGTCCCAGCTCTCTTTCCATACAACAAATGATGTCTGAATACACAATATCACTCCCAACAATAACAGATTCATTTTTGAAAACCTGCAATGAGTAAAACAGATGTAATAAACCTCGCGTAAAAGAATAGGTTTACATACAATATGATTAATAGATATATATTATATATATAATTTATTATACAGTTTCATAATACAACCATTTTTCCCCCCCTCACTCCATCTACCTTTCTTTAGATTCTGATATGTGCAATGGGACTATTCTCACATCAGTGGGTTTGGACCATAACGTCATTCACTTTGTTCTTTGATTTCTGGTAGTCACGTAATATAAAATGGATTTAAGGACTCATCATTTACTCTTTTCAAATTTCCCTATAGAAAAGTCCGGAATAAGGCTCTCAGGCATTGGGAATAATGAATTAAATGTTGTGGGCGTAACTCATGTACAGTACAAGGTCGGTAAGCGCACGTTTGCTGATACCTTTGTCGTTGTACAAAACATTAATATGTATCCCGCAGTAATTATCGGATGCCCGTCTATGGGCACTCAAAATATTATCTTAGCACCTGCAAAACACGGCGTGTATATCAAAGGGAAATTCTATAGGTCTTCTAATACCCTAAAATCTGTTTTAGATAATAAAGAGACAGACAGAGTTGTCACTTACATTACGGAACCAATCACCTGTCTCATGAACCAAGAAATAATACAGGCAACCCAACAGAACTCTCGCTCACCCGTAATATCAGCTTGCACGCAAACTCTCGAGCCTAAGTAACTTCAAATATATTAGTGCGTGTAAAAAGAACCTTGCCAGGATCTGAAACATTAATCCTTTCCGAAACTCTGAAAACACACGGATTATCCGTCACACAAGCCGTTTATACAGTCGGCTCACAACAGCAATGTAATATCGAAGTCTGTAATCATTTGAATACCACTTTAGTAATCCACAAAAAATCAACATATCTTGGATGCCGAAGTTTATAAACATCGCATTCTTACCGTAGCTGAGATAAATCACGCTCAATCAGTCGCGGATGAAACCCTTTTGCAATCTATAAAGAAAAACAAAACAATAAAGTATTCAAGAAGAAGAAATTCAGCAGAAATTTTTGAATCTGTTAACTAAATATCATGATTTGTTTTTTCCACTACGGATGGAACCTTAGGAAAAACGGATGTCATAGAGCATCAAATCAGGCTCAAGGACAAACAGAAAGTAATCTATGTACCTTCGTACAGACTTCCTATGAAATTTCAGAATGAGATAACAGAGGAAGTAGGTAAATGTTAAAGGAAGGAGTCATTAGGAAATCAAACAGCCCTTATAATTTTCCGTTAATAGTAGTACCGAAAAAAGATCGAACTTGGCGGATATGCGCAGATTTTCGTCGTTTTAAACGAAGAAACAATCCCTGACAGATTCCCAGTACCATGTACCGATGATATCCTATCTTTACTAGGCCAGAATAAATATTTCACAATCAGTTTAATCATTTATCAGATCATTGTGAGACAATTGATTTTCCTATGAACACACGGCCGAATCAAAAAAATCGGTGCAGGTTCCCGTAGATTTGCAACAAATTCATGCAATTATTAGTCAAAACGAGTTGCGACCAACCTTACATGCAGTAAAATTTGACCATAAGTCATTCACTTTGTTCTTTGATTCTGGTAGTCCACGTAATATAATGGATTTAAGGACTCATCATTTACTCTTTTCAAATTTCCCTATAGAAAAGTCCGGAATAAGGCTCTCAGGCATTGGGAATAATGAATTAAATGTTGTGGGCGTAACTCATGTACAGTACAAGGTCGTAAGCGCGCAGTTTGCTGATACCTTTGTCGTTGTACAAAACATTAATATGTATCCCGCAGTAATTATCGGATACCCGTCTATGGGCACTCAAAATATTATCTTAGCACCTGCAAAACACGGCGTGTATATCAAAGGGAAATTCTATAGGTTTCTTTCTAATACCCTAAAATCTGTTTTAGATAATAAAGAGACAGACAGAGTTGTCACTTACATTACGGAACCAATCACCTGTCTCATGAACCAAGAAAATAATACAGGCAAACCCAACAGAACTCTCGCTCACCGTAATATCAGCTTGCACGCAAACTCTCGAAGACCCTAACGTAACTTCAAATATATTAGTGCGTGTAAAAAGAACCTTGCCAGGATCTGAAACATTAATCCTTTCCGAAACTCTGAAAAACACACGGATTATCCGTCACACAAGCCGTTTATACAGTCGGCTCACAACAGCAATGTAATATCGAAGTCTGTAATCATTTGAATACCACTTTAGTAATCCACAAAAATCAACATATCTTGGATGCCGAAGTTTATAAAACATCGCATTCTTACCGTAGCTGAGATAAATCACGCTCAATCAGTCGCGGGGATGAAACCCTTTTGCAATCTATAAAGAACAAAATCAATAAAGATATTCAAAAGGAAGAAGAAATTCAGCAGAAATTTTTGAATCTGTTAACTAAATATCATGATGTTTTTTCCACTACGGATGGAACCTTAGGAAAAACGGATGTCATAGAGCATCAAATCAGGCTCAAGGACAAACAGAAAGTAATCTATGTACCTTCGTACAGACTTCTATGAAATTTCAGAATGAGAGAACAGAGGAAGTAGGTAAAATGTTAAAGGAAGGAGTCATTAGGAAATTCAAACAGCCCCTTCATAATTTTCCGTTAATAGTAGTACCGAAAAAAGATCGAACTTGGCGGATATGCGTAGATTTTCGTCGTTTAAACGAAGAAACAATCCCTGACAGATTCCCAGTACCATGTACCGATGATATCCTATCTTTACTAGGCCAGAATAAATATTTCACAAGCCTAGACTTACTAAAAGGATTTCATCAGATTCCGATGGAACCAGAAAGTATCCCACCGCTGCCACCACTTTCTAATGTCTTATCGCTTGGCGATAGACTTTTTTGTTCTTCCCTTACGGCTGTTATCCGTAAGTAATGTTTGGTTCCTCCCATCTCCCTTGGATATCTTAGTAATAGAGGTTCTTTCTTGTCTAGAGGAGATGATTCAAACAGGCTAGTTGAACAAGTAACAACTTTATTCTGTAACTCCATACTAGGAGATGCAGCTCGGTCGGACGACCGATATGTTTGACTGTTGGCGTGAACTGCCATTCTAAAGCATCGCGTCGATAGCAGAAAACCATTAGCTATCTCAGCAATTCATATAAAAACAACATACGTAGTTCGCCGGCTCGGAAGTTACAAGTTTCCGGCGTAGTTAACAGGTCAACCGCTTCCCATGGAAGTTGTTGTTGCAAAGCGATCATAACATAAAAATGTTGACAAAGCTTAGAGCTAGATCAGGCTACTGCAGACAGTGCATAGCGTAATCTAAGGTCTGCTTTGGTCACGTAGAACCCTCCTAATGCCATGACCCCAGGTCACTGGTTTATATATATAATGTAATTCTTACATATATATATATATATATATATATATATATATATATATATATATATATATATATATATGTATATATATACTATATATATATATATATATATATATATATATATATATATATATATATCTATATATATATTTATATATATATATATATTTATATATATACATATATTTACACATATATATATATATGTATATATATATATATATATATATATATATATATACATATATAATATATATATATATATATATATATATATATATATATATATATATATATATATACTATATATATATATATATATATATATATATATATATTATATATATATATATATATATATATATATAATTCGATTACCTTGTGAGAGGTGGACAAAGAGGCAGGTAGAAGTGTACTGATTTTTATTATGTTGTTGTTTAAGATTAAGCTGGCCTTGTGCCAGCACGGGCTCTTGCTCACAGAGCAGCCCGTAAATTTTTATTACAGTCAAGTGAAATATAAATATACAGCATGCGGACGGAAAATGTGGTCACCGACCCGCGAGAGAGTAAAAGTGGGATGCGAGACCCGATTTGTGTTTCTTGAGAGACATAAAATACAAAATATAAAAGTACACAATATGGTGGTTATACAAGCTTTATACACTGACGGAAAGCCCGCTGAATGCTCTCTCAGGGGGAAGTAAGAACAACGCGAATGATGAATTATATACAGAGAAAATTATGAATAAGCGTTGTCCTTACAACCTATTTGCTTACATATTTAATATGTTAGTTATGACTCGTGAATGCTTAGTTTCCCATTTTCTACTATAGCACCATATCTAATTCAAAGAAAACGCTTTACTTTTGTGGGTAACGAGTCACCTATCTCCAGGTTAGTATACATTTTTCTTCTTCTTATTTGAACCTTTTGAGATCGACTAGAGCAAGTTAGGTCAACGGAAATAAATTCCTAAAAATTGGAAACTCCACAAAACATGCGTTCTTGGTACAGCTTTGTCGAAACGATACCTTTACCCATTTAGGCCGTGCTTGCAAGTTTGCATCCCTAGCCTATGTGTAGCAATGGAGAAAAGCTAGTTAAGATCCAGTAAACCGTAAATTATAAATTATTGCATGTTTACGAAATCTTATGGCTAACCCTTCTAAAATCGTTCTATAATTCAAACCATAGCGGAGGAATAAAGATCAGTGAGATCAACTTTCCGTTCGCTCTGACCTGACTGACTGACCAGACTTTACTTACCTTACCTGAAATAGGACATTGTGACCTGACCTGACCTTGGATGTGGGGTGACGTTCGCCATCCTGAATCCAAACCCTTTCCCCCGCCCCCTCCTCCCTCTTCCCCTTCCAGCATTAATGAACATCGAACGCGTTGACTGGTCTAGGCTGCTCCGATTTCGTGGTAGGTCTAAAACCTTGTGTTTCTTCATACTAATTTATCTAAAAATATAAATGACATCTTACTTTATTCGAAATAACATAGGTTAAAGTAGTTGGGTTTCGTCCTCTTTCTTTTTAATCGTCTTCGAGTGTTTTAGGGTTGATCGTGAAAGCTAACGTTAGAACCAGAGCGCATTGAATTTAGATCACCGTTCGAAAGGTGGTGTCTGATTGCTCTTGAGCAATTGGACATGTTTAATTTATTACAATAAACGGCAGAAATTTACACAGTAGTAAGTAGTTGTTGGTACTAGAAGTTTCTAAGGTGTCGAATTCGTCACGTGTTTTAACACGGTAATTGAAAAAAAAAAAAAAAAAAAAAAAAAAAAAAAAAATATATATATATATATATATATATATATATATAATAATATATATATATATATATATATATATATATATATATATATATATATATTATATATAAGTCATATCACATTTCCGTGATTCATATACATATATCGAGCTACAATGTCCTTTAATATCTAATTCGCTCTACCTCGAATTAATATATTTTCATATATGCTTAACGAAGGGGAATTTTTTCTCGATAATAGATTTGCCTGGACCAGGGCGCGAACCTATGGATCCTTTCAAACCCAGGAACGTCAGTGAAGCTTTTCCTACTACACCACCACCTCTCGCGGTGGTGTAGTAGGAAAAGCTTCACTGACGTTCCTGGGTTTGAAAGGATCCATAGGTTCGCGCCCTGGTCCAGGCAAATCTATTATCGAGAAAAAATTCCCCTTCGGTTAAGCATATATGAAAATATATTAATTCGAGGTAGAGCGAATTAGATATTAAAGGACATTGTAGCTCGATATATATATATATATATATATATATATATATATATATTATATATACACACACATAGCACGAGCTTCCACTACGGAAGGTATAGTGGGAACGAACAGCTTCATCCGGGTCAGAGCGCCCTTCTGATTGGTTGGATGTGACAAAAATATCATTAGTCCTAGGGCCTGGCCTACTTTTAAATAATTAACTTCCCTGGCAATCTTCCGCAGAGCATAATGCCCAGGAATGGAGAGATGAAACCAGAGACAAAACAAAGGAGTTAAAAAGTGGTCAAGTATCGAAAAAATGAAATAAAACAAATAGAAAGTGAGAAACAGTGAATAGAATAAAAAGGAAAAGCATTGAACAGTGGGCTCCTATACAACCTTTATAGATCATCACATATAAGTTTAAACTTCCCATTATCAATTGTCACACATTAATTTAAACTTTCCGGCATCAGTTGTCAGATATTAGTTTTAAACTTCCAGTATTAACTGTCATATAAGTTTAAACTTCGCAGGTGCAGCTCTTGTGTATCAGTTTAAATTTCCCACTATTAACTGTCTCATATAAGATGAAACTTCCCAGTATCAATTGCCACGTATAAGTTTAAAAATCCCGGTATAAACCTCCCAGTGTGAAAACTTACCAGTATCAACTCCCACACCATTACCAACGTGACCGCTGCATCTTATTGTACAGAAGAAGAAAAAGAAGAAGGGTTAGGGTACTCGTCAGCAGTCTCAACAAACGCGATAATTGTGATAAGATAATGCTAGAGGTTCTTTTTCAGTCCAAGAGTTACTGCGGTCGCTGCCAAGTCGTGAATTCATCTCTGGAGTTGAATTGTGTTTCTCTGTGATTTTCATAAACGCACTGCGCTCCATCGGTGACAGAAAATTAAAAAATGGTAAGATTACATCCCCTCATAAATCGTTTATTCAGCATTAATGCAGTGTAGAGTTGCGGAAACAATAGGAGATTAAAGAAGAATGATAATAATGTTCATTTCTTGTTTAAATACAGTGTTTTCCGGATGTCACATTAGCCCACGGGAAAATATATTTGATTCCCAAGGTGGCTGTAGAAGTCTTATTATTGTGAGTTCAGGTAAAGTAAAGATCAGGGAAAAACTATAAGAAAAATAAAGAAAATTAACGTATAGCATAAAAACAATCACAAACTCTAGGGCATAGATAACACATCAATAATGAATGTAAATTCACAAATCGTCCTGATGGTTTGTTCTGTTTGTAAGATTGCTTCTTAATTAAACAAGATTACCTAAAGAAGTTGTGTTTGTTGTCAGGAAAGTTTACAAAAGGTGGACTTCGCAATTAAATGGACTGCTAATTCCTGGCGAAGGTTTGAGGTACCGGACGCTTTTGTTAAAGATATACTTTCAGTATTGCCGCATCGGCTATCATGACATGTGCAAAGTCAGCTACATAAA
>NC_087205.1:22825380-22827880 GCF_015104395.2 Macrobrachium nipponense | reverse complement strand
CTTTGCACAGCTTCCCCACCCAGCAGTGACTTAATTAGTAGCATTTCAATTCAATTGCCCCTTATGAGTAAAAAACCTCAGGTACAGAACTACTTAGGTTCTTACTTTTTTCATGACCTATATTGTAGGTCAGTTGGTAACACCCCTGCCTTTCATTTGAGAGGCCTGGCTTCGATACCAGTGTTAGGCAGAAATTTATTCTGTGAAAGCTTCTTTTATGACTAGTGTGGGTCAGCTGATGGCGCCCTTGCCTTTCAATTGGGAGATATGGGTATCATCCCGATGATATGTTAGTTATTTACACTTAAATAAATGTACTTTTTGTGATTTTATTGTTTATAAATCTGTTTTCTTTATTTTTCTGATTTCTACTTGGTATTGCCTGGGATTACTCTGAACAGAACAATGCTTAATTTTAGGTCATATATTTAACTAATATCATGGAACTTCAAACTTTAAATTAACAAACTGCATTCATGAAGAATTTTTAACTTTTTCTCTTGATATTTGATTATACTACTTAAAAAGTGAACGATAATTAACTTTGAATTTCAGAGGTAAATAACTCCTGTACACTGCGCTTGGATGTTTGTTCTTTTTTTGTTGCATTAAAGAAATTAAATGGCCACGTAATTTCTTTCGCTTTTCTTTCCTGTAAAATCCCTACAAGAGACGAAGAAGAATAAACCAACACGAACTGAGTAACTAAGATTTTAACCGGATTGCTATGAAAGCAACACATATAATTTTACTGAAAAATTCCTCTGCAAGGATTTAAGATAGAGCTGAGAGTTAAATTCTAATTATTATTAGTCTTTAAGCGCGTGAAGGTTGTTAAACTACTTGTTTTTTTTATAACAGCATATCACTTGTTATTTACATGAAAGGACAAGAAATATCATGAATTTATAGCGGATCTTTCCACAATTTCAATCTAACAAAACTAAAGGTCAGAAAAGTCCAGTGGCTTCTTCCATCTTTCACACCTAAGGTTGGTGAAGCGCCTCAGCGGCGTGGTTGGTATGGTATTAGTGTCCCATTGAGGAGTTAGAGATGTGTATTTCTGGTGATAGAAGCTCACTCTCAACGTGGTTCGGAAGTCACGTAAAGCCGCTGGTCTCGTTGCTGAATAACCACTGGTTCCATGCAACGTAAAAACACCATACAAACAAACTAAGGTTGGTGAAGTACTGATGAAAGCTAAGGACAAAAGATGTTTGCTACGCAGTGCATTAAGAATAGCATTAATAAACATATAAAAAAATGGGGTAGGTTGTTGTTAATATTATTATTATTATTATTATTATTATTATTATTATTATTATTCAGAAGATGAAACCTCTTCATATGAAATAAGCCCACCGAATTAAGGGGCCATTGGCTTGAAATTGAAGCTTCCAAAGAATATGGCGTTCATGAAGAAGAAGTAAGAGGAGTAAAGGAAATGCATAGAAAAGAGACCTCACTTATTGAAAAAAAAGAAAAAAATCAATAAATTAATAAACAGATAAAGATGTATTCAAATGCAAGGAGAATAGTATTAGTGCAGTAAATAGGGTTCCGGGAGATGCTGATTGCTTGCACTCATTTACTGGCTCACTCGATCCCATTAAGGGGATTCCTGTCTACAGTTACATGGATGGTAGGGGTATTGGTTCTTGTTTTAATAAGACAGATGTATGAGCAGTGTGTCTCTCCATTACAAAAACGAAGATACAAGCAGACACGACTAGATTATGTGCTCGATAGTCTCTAGTTTTAACACGGAACTAGTATTTTCCGGACACGCCATACCTGTTAACCCCCCGTAATGAAATAGCACCATTAGTGAACCTCACCCGGAGCACTGTGGTCATTAATTAAGACTCATTACAACGTATCTCCAACCAGTAACTGCAACCTCTTTCATTCCTTTTACTGTTCGTTCATTCATATTCTCTGTCAACCTTCTTACTTTCCACCCTCTCCTCTGTTTCTATTACGCTTTTAAAAAAACCTCTTTTACTCTCAATTTCCTTTTTGATTGCTGAGTGACCTCATAGGTTCCAGGGCTCTGCCTTTGGCCTAAATTTCATATTTCAATTCCATACCTGTTATGTATACCATATAAACAGTGGATACCTTTGCTTATATCTGAAAGTGGCAGAAGCTATAATGTCTCGTGAGCGATTTCCAAGGGAAATCATGATGGGTTTCCCCCACTGAGTCTAGTGTTGAAGAGCGCCTGCCTTTCTGTGATATCAGGTAGATTATAACAATGCGCATTGCAATCCTACTCATGCACCAAGCCTACAAATGTGGGGGATGGTTGTATGTCCATGTTGAATGCAGCTAAGCATGTAGATGCTTAGTCATGTATGCTTTTGTCTATAGATTTTTCATGCTATGGATAACGCAGAACTAGAGGGTCAGGAATGAAACCCTATATATATATATATATATAGTATATATATATATATATATATATATATATATATATATTATTATTATTTTGTTTTGG
>NC_087205.1:22805408-22824880 GCF_015104395.2 Macrobrachium nipponense | reverse complement strand
CCAAAACAAAATAATAATAATATAATAATAATAATAATAATAATAATAATAATAATAATAATAATAATATGTGGCGCCGTGGCAGAGTGGGTCAGGTCGTCAATGGACTGGTTAAGCAACATTGGGGCTGGTCAGTTGTTGGATGGGTGACCGCTCTTTTCGGTGTTGATTTCTTGGGAAAGGATCCTTACCATAATTTCCTCAGTCTACTCAGTTGTAAATGAGTACCTATCCCTGATGGGGTAGGGTCCAGCTATGGGTTAAATAGCAAAACTCAGCAATAATGGAAAGAAATGAAGGAATAAACGACAACGACGTAAATGGAACCTCTGGCAACAGAGGAGCTTCGTCCGGCAGCCAGGTATTCAATCCAATTGAAGGGAAAGACGGTTAGGTACTTGGAGGTCGTCATCCAACAACTGACCACCACAGCGACAGTAACCAGCAGCCTGAGATTGGAGCTACAGAATCAAACCAAAGGAAGAAATGGACAAGAGAAGAAAATAAGGAAATATGGAGATGCTACATCAGGAGCAATCCGACGGAGAGAGGATATAGAAGAAGGTTGGTCAACATCTGGAATGAGAGGAATAACACCCCCCAAACAGAGCAGAGGCTGGCAGACCAAGTAAGGAACATAAAGAAAAAGAACTGGCTCTCCCCAACAGAAAGAGAAGAACTGGAAAGTGAAATGTCACACGACAACAAATTACATGAAGACGAACTGAGAGACGATGCCACAGAAGACGACAGGGATGATGAGGTATCAAACAACGACACACGAAGAAACACCGACGAAGTAACAGAGAGGACGGAATGGGTAGAAAAGATTAGACAATGGATGGAGCCCCTCCATGAAAGCCTACAACACCAAGAATTTAAGGGAGAAAACAAGTGAGGTCAATGAAATAATGGGCATAATACACACCACCAGTATCACAGAAACAAATAACTTGGCATAGCAGGAGCAAGATTAGTAGCAGAACTGATGGGGATTCGAACACCAACACCACCAGCACAACCAACCCAACAGAAACCAAAACAGCAACCTCCTTGGAAAAGGCGCCTGGAAAAGCAAATCATGGTGATGAGATCTGACTTGAGTAAACTGAAAGAGATGGCAGAAAAAAGGCTAAGAAGCAAGAAAACAATGGAGGAACTCAAAAAGAAATACAAAGTACAAGAGAGGGGACTAAACAACACAATAGAAGATGTAAAACAGAGGCTTAAAGCCAAAGCACATAAGATCCAACGGTACATGAACAGGAATAAGGGATACCAACAGAACAAACTATTCGGAACCAATCAGACTATACAGCCAACTAAGAGGGAAGACCACCAAGAAAAATTCCTGAAGCCGAACCAAGTAAGAGACTCTGGGAAAACATATGGAGCAATCCGGTATCACACAACAAACATGCAACATGGCTCCAGGAAGTCAAGGAAGAAGAAACAGGGAGAATAAAACAAAGATTCACAGAGATCACGACAGACACAGTCAGACACCAACTAAAGAAAATGCCAAACTGGAAAGCCCCAGGTCCCGATGAAGTCCATGGATACTGGCTCAAAAACTTCAAGGCCCTACACCCATGAATAGTAGAGCAACTCCAGCATTGTATCTCAAATCACCATGCACCAAAATGGATGACCACAGGAAGAACATCCTTAGTACAAAAAGACAAGAGTAAGGGAAATATAGCCAGTAACCTACAGGCCTATCCACCTGCCTACCAAATAATGGTGAAAGTTACTAACAGGTATCATCAGTGAAAGGATATACAACTACCTAGAGGAGACAAACACCATCCCCCGCCAACAGAAAAGCTGAAGAAGGAAGTGTAGGGGCACAAAAGACCAGCTCCTGATAAACAAAATGGTAATGAAGACCAGTAGGAGAAGGAAAACCAACCTAAGCATGGCATGGATAGACTATAAGAAAGCCTTCGAAATGATACCACACACATGGCTAACAGAATGCCTGAAAATATATGGGGCAGAGGAAAACACCATCAGCTTCCTCAAAAATACAATGCAAAACTGGAATACAGTACTTACAAGCTCTGGAATAAGACTAGCAGAGGTTAATATCCGGAGAGGGATCTTCCAGGGCAACTCACTGTCCCCACTACTCTTCGTAGTAGCCATGATTCCCATGACAAAAGTACTACAGAAGATGGATGCCGGGTACCAACTCAAGAAAAGAGGCAACAGAATCAACCATCTGATGTTCATGGACGACATCAAGCTGTATGGTAAGAACATCAAGGAAATAGATACCCTAATCCAGACTGTAAGGATTGTATCTGGGGACATCAGGATGGAGTTTGGAATAGAAAAATGCACCTTAGTCAACATACAAAAAGGCAAAGTAACAAGGACTGAAGGGATAAAGCTACCAGATGGGAGCAACATCAAACATAGATGAGACTGGATACAAATACCTGGGAATAATGGAAGGAGGGGATATAAAACACCAAGAGATGAAGGACACGATCAGGAAAGAATATATGCAGAGACTCAAGGCGATACTCAAGTCAAAACTCAATGCCGGAAATATGATAAAAGCCATAAACACATGGGCAGTGCCAGTAATCAGATACAGCACAGGAATAGTGGAATGGACGAAGGCTAAACTCAGCAGCATAGATCAGAAAACCAGGAAACATATGACAATACACAAAGCACTACACCCAAGAGCAAATACGGACAGACTATACATAACACGAAAGGAAGGAGGGAGAGGACTACTAAGTATAGAGGACTGCGTCAACATCGAGAACAGAGCACTGGGCAATATCTGAAAACCAGTGAAGACGAGTGGCTAAAGAGTGCATGGGAAGAAGGACTAATAAAAGTAGATGAAGCCCCAGAAATATACAGAGACAGGAGAATGACAAACAGAACAGAGGACTGGCACAACAAACCAATGCACGGACAATACATGAGACAGACTAAAGAACTAGCCAGCGATGACACATGGCAATGGCTACAGATGGGAGAGCTAAAGAAGGAAACTGAAGGAAAGATAACAGCGGCACAAGATCAGGCCCTAAGAACCAGATATGTTCAAAGAACGATAGACGGAAATAACATCTCTCCCATATGTAGGAAGTGCAATACGAAAAATGAAACCATAAACACTAGCAAGCGAATGCCCGGCACTTGCACAGAACCAGTACAAAAAGAGGCATGATTCAGTGGCAAAAGCCCTCCACTGGAGCCTGTGCAAGAAACATCAGCTACCTTGCAGTAATAAGTGGTACGAGCACCAACCTGAGGGAGTGATAGAAAACGATCACGCAAAGATCCTCTGGGACTATGGTATCAGAACAGATAGGGTGATACGTGCAAATAGACCAGACGTGACGTTGATTGACAAAGTCAAGAAGAAAGTATCACTCATTGATGTCGCAATACCATGGGACACCAGAGTTGAAGAGAAAGAGAGGGAAAAAATGGATAAGTATCAAGATCTGAAAATAGAAATAAGAAGGATATGGGATATGCCAGTGGAAATTGTACCCATAATCATAGGAGCACTAGGCACGATCCCACGATCCCAAGATCCCTGAAAAGGAATCTAGAAAAACTAGAGGCTGAAGTAGCTCCAGGACTCATGCAAAGGAGTGTGATCCTAGAAACGGCGCACATTGTAAGAAAAGTGATGGACTTCCTAAGGAGGCAGGATGCAACCCGGAACCCCATACTATAATTACCACCCAGTCGAATTGGAGGACTGTGCTAGAGCAAAAAAAAAAAAAGAAAAAGAGATAATAATAATAATAATAATCAGCTTCCAATTTCTTTTCAACCGTTGTCGGGGAACATATTGTTTGGCAGTCGGCAGCGAAGGCCATTTCCTAACTATTGCATCGTTTTTTGTTGATAACGAGTTTCCTTATCTCGTCTGTTTTCAGACTTTCTGACGGACTGAAGTCTGAGAACGGATAGAGCGCTTAGAGTATTTTGAAGTTAGGTGATACTCATATTGATTACAATGACTTGACTTGGGAGATATTTCTTTGTGTATGTAAAAATTACTACGGAAGTGCGTATTGCGTTCGCTATGCCATAGTGGGATATATATATATATATATATATATATATATATACTATATATATATATATCTATATATATATATATATATAATATATATATATATATATATCATATCTATACTATATATATATGATCAATTTAAAATATTATATATATATATATATATGTATATTATATAGATATATATTATATATTTATATCTATATAGATATATATATATATAGATATATATATATAGATATATATATATATATATATATATATATATATATATATATATATATAGGGTTTCATTCCTGACCCACTAGTTCTGCGTTATCCATTGCATGAAAAATCTATATGAGTAGGATTGAAATTCGTATCGTTATAATCTACCTGATATCACAGAAAGGCAGGCGCTCTTCAACACTAGACTCAGTGGGGGAAACCCGTCATGATTTCCCTTGGAAATCGCTAACGAGACCTTATAGCTTCTGCCACTTTCAGATATAAGCAAAGGTATCCACTGTTTATATGGTATACATAACAGGTATGGAATGGAAATATGAAATTTAGACCAAAGGCAAAGCGCTGGGACCTATGTGGTCATTCAGCGATCAAAAAGGAAATTGAGAGTAAAAGAGGTTTTAAAAGCGTAACAGAAACAGAGGAGAGGGTGGAAAGTAAGAAGGTTGACAGAGAATATGAATGAACGAACAGTAAAAGGAATGAAAGAGGTTGTAGGTACGGGTTGGAGATATGTTGTAATGAGTCTTAATTAATGCCACAGTGTACCCCGCGTGAGGTTCACTAATGGTGCTATTTTTATTACGGGGGGGTTAACAGGTACGGCGTGTCCGGGAAATACTAGTTCCGTGGTAAAACTAGAGACTATCGAGCACATAAGCTAGTCGTATCTGCTTGTATCTTCGTTCTTGTTATGGAGAGACACACTACTCATACATCTGTCTTATTAAAACGAGAACCAATACCCATGCCATCCATGTAACTGTAGACAGGAATCTCCTTAATGGGATCGAGTGAGCCAATAAATGAGTGCAAGCAATCAGCATCTCCTAGAACCCTATTTACTGCACTAATACTATTCTCCTTGCATTTGAATACATTTTTATCTGTTTATTAATTTACTGATTTTTTCTTTTTTTTTCAATAAGTGAGGTCTCTTTTCTATGCATTTTCTTTACTCCTCTTACTTCTTCCTCATGAACACCATATTCTTTGGAAGCATGAATTACAAGCCAATGGCCCCTTCGGTGGGCTTATTTCATATGAAGAGGTTTCATCTTCTGAATAATAATAATAATAATAATAATAATAATAATAATAATAATAATAATAATAATAATAATAGTAACAACAACCTATCCCGTTTTTTTTTACATTTATTTATTAATGCTATTCTTAATGTACTGCGTAGCAAACACCCTTTGTCCTTAGCTTTCATCAGTGCTTCACCCACCTTAGGTCTGGACTTTTCTGACCTTCAGTTTTGTCAGATTGAAATTATGGAAAGATCCGCTATAAATTCATGATTTTTCTTGTCCTTTCATGTAAATAACAAGTGATATGCTTTTATGAAAAAAAACAAGTAGTAAAACAACCTTCAAGACTAATAATAATTGGAATTTAACTCTCTGCTCTATCTTAAATCCCTGCAGAGGAATTTGACAGTAAAATTATATTTGTTGCTTTCATATCAATCCGGTTCAAATCTTAGTTACTCAGTTCGTGTTGGTTTATTCTTCTTCGTCTCTTGTAGGGATTTTACAGGAAAGAAAAGCAAAAGAAATTATGTGGTCATTTAATGTCTTTAATGCAACAAAAAAGAACAAACATCCAAGCGTAGTGTACAGGAGTTATTTACCTCTGAAATTCAGAGTTAATTATCGTTCACTTTTTAAGTAGTATAATCAAATATCAAGAGAAAAGTTAAAAATTCTTCATGAATGCAGTTTGTTAATGTAAAGTTTGAAGTTCCATGATATTAGTTGAATATATGACCTAAAATTAAGCATTGTTCTGTCCAGAGTAATCCCAGGCAATACCAAGTAGAAATCAGAAAAATAAAGAAAACAGATTTATAAACAATAAAATCACATAAAGTACATTTCTTTAAGTGTAAATAACTAACATATCATCGGGATGATACCCATATCTCCCAATTGAAAGGCAAGGGCGCCATCAGCTGACCCACACTAGTCATAAAAGAAGCTTTCACAGAATAAATTTCTGCCTAACACAGGTATCGAAGCCAAGTCTCTCAAATGAAAGGCAGGGGTGTTACCAACTGACCTACAATACAGGTTATGAAAAAAGTAAGAACCTAAGTAGTTCTGTACCTGAGGTTTTTTACTCATAAGGGGCAATTGAATTGAAATGCTACTAATTAAGTCACTGCTGGGTGGGGAAGCTGTGCAAAGACTCACTCGTATGTTAGGGGGTAGCCTGGGAAGGAAATCCTCTGGTACAAAAGTACTTAGTTTCCAGCTTCTTTTATGACTATACTCTGTTTTTTTCCATCTGTCCATCCGCCTGTGGTGGTCGCACATGGTAACACTGCATCCCGGGCTTTAAATTGTTACGCTATGTGTAAGTTTTAGGTAAATAAAAAGATATCTGGTTGTACATTTGAAACTCAAAAGTCTTAATAATTAACTGTATGCGAATTACACCGTTAATATTCGAAATAGGATATTATTTAAAGCCCGGGGCGCAGTGTTACCGTGCGCAAACACCACAGGTGGATGGACAGATGGAAAAAACAGAGTATAGTGTGGGTCATCTGATGGCGCCCTTGCCTTTCAATTGAGAGATATGGGTATCATCCGATGATAAGCAGAAATTTATGCCTTAAAAACGAGTTTCTAAGCAATGACATATATAGCAGTCTGTTACCTTAACAATGCATTTGATGTTGGAAAATTCTTCCATATATTCAGATAAGGAAAAAATTTGAAGTGGTGTCCTCATCTACTGTTTAATATTTCCTTCATGACCTTCATTTTCTCCTCGAGAACTTTCACTTCCTGTATAAACAGAAGAAAAAGATCAGAATTTTATTTTGTCCATTGGAAGATGTGTTAGTCAAGCTTTTATCCAGACAAATTAAGTTATTGATACAAAAGGGGCTGAGATCGAATGCAACGCCAAAAAAATTCCAATGTTCTGGCAAACAGGATTGTAACAGGCGATAGAAGGGGATGGGGGCTGTGGGGGGCGGGCGGGGGGGGGCGGGGAGGGGGGGAACTTCAATAAAGATAAAACTGACTATTATTATATTACCAGTGACTACTCGATCAAAATAATAACGGCATTACATTATCAAAAAGCAGTTTACAACTAGACTACTGAGTCGTCTTTCCATATTCTCAGAGGCTATGGATAGAAGCATGTCATAGCTGAAGAAACTGGACAATAAGATATAATAAAAAAAATCACAAGCAAAACACTACAGATTGAGGCAGGAGGTCAAAATACTTTGAAGTAGAATATTCTGAGTGTCATCTTTGATAACAAAAGACGCAAGCAACATTGGAGGAGGCAAAATGTCTGAGTATTATTGTCACAATATAATACGCAAGAAACTTTGGTGGCTAATACCCTTCGTCGAGATGAATCTGATGTCAGAACTCGAGTGAATGTCATGGAATGTAGGGGAGAGAAAAAACAATTCCATGTTTCCTGAATAAAGATAAATACACAGTTTACTTCTATCTGATGAATATTTCAAACTTGGAAGTTACTCCCTCCTGTGGCTTCTTGTTACAACTTTATTCAAAGAAGCTTAATATACCCATGAAAACTCAGCTAAAGAAATAGAACATGTTAGAACATTTGAGTTTTCGTGCGTCTTAGCCTCGCCCTCTTTGACGTCTTATCGCATATTTGCATATGTACAATTATTCGATGTATACTCTTCAGTCACTTACTGTCTGAAAAGGAGTTGCAATACGATAATTGTTACAGTTTTTCTTTGTTTAAGCATTATGGGCTCGTATGTAAAAGTTTTTTTTTATTTTTTTTACCAAATTAAGTGACTAAACCGTGAGTTTTTAAAACTAGGTATGTATATATATATATATATATATATATATATATATATATATATATATATATATCTGTGTGTCTGTGTCTGTGTGTATATACATATTGATGCGTGAGTAAGTGTATAAATGTTTAGATACAATAAACGAACTTATTCTGGATCGAGCGCTCACCTTCTCTTTCTTTAGTAGAGCAGCTTCTTCTTCTTGCAGGTTTTCCTTGACTTGTCTGGTCCAGTCGTCTACCCTAGAACCCATCTCTGCAGCCTCATCCATCAACCGAGCAACTTCCGTAAAGGTCTTACTTTCTTGCAGTTCCTCGTTGAACGATTCAATGCCGTTCTTTTCGCAGAGCAGATCGTTTAGTTGATATTTCACTGAATTCTCAGCCGTTTCCAGCTCGTCGATGCTCTTGGCGTTGCTAGCAACTATGTCATAAATCTTCTCAACGACCTTTTCCTTGATATGCGAGTCTTCTCTCGTTATCGCTGCTTTGAGCCTATTGGCATCGTATACCACTTTCTCCAGCCGTCTTTCCAGGTTTTCCAGAGTTTCCAGGAGTTTCTCATTCGATTTTAACACATCTGATTTTAGTTCATCTAACTTGCTTCGGTAGGAATTCTGGTCTTTCCCTTTCAAGGTGCTGGAATCTCTCGTCATATGTGCCAGGTAATGCATGCACTCCAGCAGCCCGTTGTTCTTCATGAGGTCTCCCGGGGAGAGAGCGACGAAGGGCTTTCGGCAGAAGGGGCATTTCTTGTCATTCCTGCGGATGAGAGCGCCGATGCACATGCTGCAGAGGTGGTGGGAACACGGCAGGTTGCGCGGACTTCTCGTTTCGTCGTCGAAGACCTCTTGACATACCCCGCATTCCGTGGGGTTGTAAGATTCCGCCTAAGCATTAAAAGATGGCGTTGTAATAACTCACCAATGTTAATTTTCTTTATATATATATATATATATATATATATATATATATATATAAATATATATATATATATATATATATATATATATATATATATATATATATATATGAGGAACAGACAAACACTTGCAAGTATCAAGCCCTATAGGGAGTTGGTAAGATCGCGTCATCATAACAGTAAAAACATGTCATGAATACAAGCTTCCACAGCTTATCACATCCCATTATTATTATTATTATATTATTATTATTATTATTATTATTATTATTATTATTATATTTAGAAAATGAAACCTATTCATATGGAACAAGCCCCTGGCCATTGACTTGAAATTCAAGCCTCCAAAGAGTACGGTGTTCATTAGGAAGAAGTTAGAGGTTGAAAAGGGAATTACAAAAGGAGGAGATCCTACTTATTAAAAAAAAGAATGAATTAATATGTCACAATCAAGTTGAAAAGAAATCAACGACCTTAAGTGAAGAACAAACCTTTGCGCAGACGCTTGGTAAGTGCATTAAGTGCTGGTTAGAACTACCGATAAGTCGTTGACTTGCTTTCAACCTGTTTGTGATTTGTGTGTGATAAGTTTACTTTACATCCAAAAAACAAGGAATATAATGTCTTCAGCTTCTAGTGTTTAGGAAATCGGCATTCACAAGGATATACGAGATTCTCGCAATCAAATAGTCAACCACACCTTAAAAGATAATCGCCATTCACAAGGATATACGAGATTCAACCGCACCATTAAAAGATTATTAAAATTCAAGCGCTAAAATCAACAACTTAGAATTTCAGATTTCGTCTATTTTTGTACTTATGTAAGTTGACGATATGCCTTTCAACTAGGAACCAAGAGAGGTTAAAACTGCCTTTTTTTCTGTTTATAAAAAGGCTTTTACATTATCATCGATACTGATAAACTAATTTATAAGGTTTATGTCTCAATCCCGATTCAGTCACTGGTTGAATGATTTGATTACGGAAATTAGATTACATCAGTAGAAAGGATATTATGATAAACATACGTTTTGCAGATGATGATTGATTTTTAATATCAGAACAGAATGGAAATTACTTATGCCTCTTCCGGTAAATAGTGGTATCTTAGTACAGGGTCAAATCGACTTTACAATAAAAAAAAAAAAGAAGTTTAAAAGTCAATCGTAATTTCCTGAGTTTACGTAATCTCTGTCAAAAAGTGAAACATAAAAAGACTTGAAAAAAATAGTCCATAAAAAAACGTGGAAAAATGATTCCATAAAAGGACATAAAAGAGTTATTAGATAAATGCATGAAAAATAATAACCTGAAAAGTCGTGAAAAATAATTCCGTAAAAAGGCATGAACAAATTATTGCATAAAAAGGCATGAAAAAATTATTCCATAAAACGACAAAATAATATTCCATATAAAAGCATAAGAAGACATTCCCTAAAAGGGCATAAGAAAATTATCATCAGTCATTACGGGAATAAATGACAAATTTCGGCTAAGGTTTGTATTCTTATGGTTCATAATGCCTTAACAAAACAGTGATAACAAAATATTACACAAAGACCTATTTGGCTTTATCAGGCCTATTCCACGATGTTATGTTCTATTATAAATGGTGCATTCAGGCATGGATTATTTTGAGAATCATACTCATTTAATTTTTTAAAATGCAAGTTTATGATCAGATTGTACAATCAGTGTTCATTTTTATGCTCACAGTTAACAGGCTCTTCAGTTATGGCTGTATTTCACATAATATTCTCTTTACTTTGATATATTACCTTATTTTGTTTTCGGTAAATTCACCGATATCAGTAAATATAACATCTGTACAATGTAAGCCAGCCCCCTTTACGTCCGCCCCCCGCCCCCAAAAGAAGATCTTAAGTTGGCAAGCCTAATCTTGGCAGTAAAAACCTAAATTCTTTTCACTAATCTTTTTAAAACTTATGATTCTATTTACTCTCTTGGCCTATCGACTAAATTTGTATTCTCCTTCAAAACTTAAAATATCTCTCTCTCTCTCTCTTATACACATAAACCTAAATGCATACGTACACACACAAACTGCTATATAAAAAGAAAATTTATGTAGCTGATTTGCATATGTCATGATAGCCGATGCGGCAATACTGAATGTATATTTTAACAAAAGCGTCCGGTAACCTCAAACCTTCGCCAGGAATTAGCAGTCCATTTAATTGCGAAGTCCACCTTTAGTAAACTTTCCTGGCAACAAACACAACTTCTGTAGGTAATCTTGTTTAATTAAGAAGCAATCTTACAAACAGAGCAAACCATCAGCACGATTTACATTTATTATTGATGTGTTATTTATGCCCTAGAGTTTGTGATTGTTTTTATGCTACATGTTAATTTTCTTTATTTTCTTATAGTTTTTCTCTGATCTTTACTTTACCCTGAACTCACAGTAATAAGACTTCAACAGCCACCTTGGGAATCAAATTTATTTTCCCGTGGGCTAATGTGACATCCGGAAAACACTGTATTTAAACAAGAAATTAACATTATAAAAATCATTCTTTAATCTCCTATTGTTTCCGCAACTCTACACTGCGTTAATGCTGAATAAACGATTTATGAAGGGGATGTAATCTTACCATTTTAATTTTCTGTCACCGATGGAGCGCAGTGCGTTTATAAAAATCACAGACAAACACAATTCAACTCCAGTGACGAATTCACGACTTGGCAGCGACCGCAGTAACTCTTGGACTGAGAAAGAACCTCTAGCATTATCTTATCACAAATTATCGCGTTTGTTGAGACTGCTGACGAGTACCCTAACCCTTCTTCTTCTTCTTCTTCTGTACAATAAGATGCAGCGGTCGCGTTGGTAATGGTGTGGGAGTTGATACTGGGAAGTTTTCACACTGGGAGGTATATGCCGGGATTTTTTAAACTTGTATCAATTGATACTGGGAAGTTTCATCTTATATGAAACAGTTAATACTGGGAAGTTTAAACTGATATACAATAGCTGCACCTGCGAAGTTTAAACTTATATGAGACAGTTAATACTGGGAAGTTTAAACTAATATCTGACAACTGATGCCGGAAAGTTTAAATTAATGTGTGACAATTGATAATGGGAAGTTTAAACTTATATGTGATGATCTATAAAGGTTGTATAGGAGCCCACTGTTCAATGCTTTTCCTTTTTATTCTATTCACTGTTTCTCACTTTCTATTTGTTTATTTCATTTTTCGATACTTGACCATTTTTAACTCCTTTGTTTTGTCTCTGGTTTCATCTCTCCATTCCTGGGCATTATGCTCTGCGGAAGATTGCCAGGGAAGTTAATTATTTAAAACTAGGTCAGGCCCTAGGACTAATGATATTTTTGTCACATCCAACCAATCAGAAGGACGCTCTGACCCGGATGAAGCTGTTCGTTCCCACTATACCATCTGTAGTGGAAGCTCGTGCTTCGTGTGTGTGTGTATATATATATATATAATATATATATATATATATATATATATATATATATATATATATATATATCGAGCTACAATGTCCTTTAATATCTAATTCGCTCTACCTCGGAATAATATATTTTCATATATGCTTAACCGCGAGAGGTTAAAAGTTCATGTCGCCTCTCACCCTCATATACCTTTCGCGCGCAGGTAATTAGTTGGTTTGGAGACAACATCCACCCCCACCTCGACTCCGGTAGTGTTTGTAGTGCTTTTGACAGCACGTAGCCAATCTATATGACTTATAGATTGGCTACGTGCTGTCAAAAGCACTACAAACACTACCGGAGTCGAGGTGGGTGGATGTTGTCTCCAAACCAACTAATTACCTGCGCGCGAAAGGTATATGAGGGTGAGAGGCGACATGAACTTTTAACCTCTCGCGGTGGTGTAGTAGGAAAAGCTTCACTGACGTTCCTGGGTTTGAAAGGATCCATAGGTTCGCGCCCTGGTCCAGGCAAATCTATTATCGAGAAAAAATTCCCCTTCGGTTAAGCATATATGAAAAAATATATTAATTCCGAGGTAGAGCGAATTAGATATTAAAGGACATTGTAGCTCGATATATGTATATGAATCACGGAAATGTGATATGACTTATAGATTGGCTACGTGCTGTCAAAAGCACTACAAACACTACCGGAGTCGAGGTGGGCGGATGTTGTCTCCAAACCAACTAATTACCTGCGCGCGAAAGGTATATGAGAAGGCTGACATGAACTTTTTAAAACCGCTCGCCAGGTGGTGTAGTAGGAAAAGCTTCACTGACGTTCCTGGGTTTGAAAGGATCCATAGGTTCGCGCCCTGGTCCAGGCAAATCTATTATCGAGAAAAAATTCCCCTTCGGTTAAGCATATATGAAAAAATATATTAATTCCGAGGTAGAGCGAATTAGATATTAAAGGACATTGTAGCTCGATATATATATATATATCTATATATATAGATATATAGATATATAAATATTAAATAAATATTATATTCTATAGATAATAAATAATATATAAATATTATATATATATATATAATATATACCTATATCTATAGATATAGAATTAATTAAAATATATATTGATATATATATATCTATATATCTACTATATATATATATATATATATCATATATATATATATTCTATATCTATCTATAGAAAATAAATTATATATATAATATATATTATATATATATATATATATCTATCTGAATTATTATATATATATATAGATATTATATATCTATATCTATAGATTATAGCTAAATATATAGTATATATATATATATAGAATTATTTATATTATATATATAGATTGCAAAGAAAAGATTCTATAGAAAGATGTGGTAACTATGTTAAATGAAAATCTACCATAAAGGGTTTGAGAAGAAGAAATCGTTATGTCTTCTTTCTTTCAATCTTCAGCCTCCCAGAGTATATAGTGCAACTGCAACTTCAGAAGTTCAAGCGAAGGTGCAATGCATTATTACCCTGATACTATTCTTGCATTCTAATACATTTTTAGCTGTTTGTTAATTTATTAATTAATTTCTTTAATACATGGGATATCTTCTTTCTGTGTTTCCCTTTAATAGTGCCCAAAACTATACCAGGAAAACTAAGGAAAGCACACAGGACATTAATCCACTACGCACCAGCATCGATAATGCCGCGTCTTTTCAATACGTTACCAGCTCATCTGAGGAACATATCAGGAGTGATCGTAGATGTGTTTAAGAATAATAATAATAATAATAATAATAATAATAATAATAATAATAATAATAATAATATCCTTTATTTCAGCTCAAGGCCATATACATGGAATATAGAAAATACAGACAGTAACATGCACAATCTAGATACATGAGACAACATGATAAAAAAAAAGAATAATCGGCACTTATCCACAAAATAGCTGAGGTAGCATAAAAGATAGTAATCATAATACTGGTAACAACAGTAATAATATTGGTGAGAAAAAATGCATTGAGAGTTATAACAGTTAATGCACAGATTATATAACTTAAATTTCAACTAGAGACCTTAGGTGGTATCAGTAGTCAGGTCCAGAGGGCTAAATACGAAAATTTAATGTAAAAAACTTTAACTTGATAGTAATCACAGTAATAATGAAAAATTAAAATATCAGCAATAAATATAATAATGACAACATCTGCAGATGACATCTTGCCAATACAGAGATTAAGTCCTTTAGGGGACAAACTCCTCATTTTCCCATATTTCCCACAATTTAGATCTTCTTCTTACTTCACTCCTTAGGATGCTTTGTATGAGTGAGTTGCTGCTGTTTCTCACTCGGGTTACCAGACTGGACATTGTTCGTCTTACAATGATTTTTAAATTGTCCAGGTGGTTTTCTATGAATATCTGTGTGGTGGAGTTGTAGCGGGGAGTGTTTGTGAGGCGTCTCAGAATGTCATTGTGCACAAAAGTGATGCGTCTATGGGAACACCCATAGATACTGTAGCAGTACAAGCGGAAGAGCAGCAGTTTCACGTCTCGGTGACAGAAGGCAAACCTCCTTGCATAATTTGCATCCCAGACCATCCAAGATTGGAAGATGCAAAATATACCGGAAGATGCGATAGCAACTCTCTGGTAGACATTAAAGGTGCCTCACACTGAGGGACCTGGGGCAACCCGAATGAGCTGTAAGGTAAAGGTTACTTCTTCCTAATGAACACTATATTCTTTGGGAGCTTGAATCTCAAGTTAATGGCCCTGTGAGGGCCTTGTTCCATATGAATAGGTTTCATCTTTTATATAATAATAATCATTATAGTAATAATAATAATGGATATAGTCAAAAGGCAATAAACTCAAGAGGGCCCCAAAGGCAATCAGCCTGGAAAGAGAGACAAGTTATAGGAAAAGGCGATAAATGAATCAATAGCAGGGGATGGAAAATAAAACCGATGCACTTGAATTCAGGAGACGTCAGCAGAAACCGGGAATAAATTTGCTCCTCGCTTAAGCATTTGGAGATCTGGAGATTCCACAACTGCTCTGGGGAAACTATTCCACATTTCAGTAGCAGCCAAGTTATAACTCCTGGCAAACTGAATAGTATTACACGTTTTTGCAATTCATTCTGTACATTCTGCAAATCAAATAAGTAAAAAACTGGTTGGACAATCATCATAACAGCTGGATGAAATGAGAAATTATTCAACATTTATAACTGTAAGCGAAACAATAAGGTTTTACCTTTTAGACATTTGGCAAAACTACAACACTCTCCTTATCTTTAAGGCAAATGGCACAAACGATAAGACATAGTAACAATAGTTAAACAGTTCTCAGTGTTCAGGAACTATCTTGTTTTTACGGAAAACATTTCATCAGAATTGAAATAAATCAGCAAAACTCGAAGACAAATAGAGAAGTGTGTTTAGGCATCTGTAAGCATGATTAATTAAACTGAATGCATTCGACTGACAAGTATCATTTGTCCTGAAGTACCCATTATCAGTAGAAATACTTTTCATTAAGAACGCGATTGTATTTTTTTTTGTAGTGAAAATAGTAAGAAGGTGTATTGTAGAAGTACAGCACTGGATCAGGTTAGCTATTAACGATCTTCTAGGCCTGTCACTTGCCAGAGCAATTGTTACAACATGGCCAGGGTATCGCAGTTGATAAAAAGAGAATCACAGACGCATGCAGTGCAGATGAAGATTTTATTGAAGCAGGAAAAATACTTGGAGTTGTTCGCACCGCTGCCTATTCTATCAGATAAATATATAGATATCGATGGGCTGGAGATGCAGCTTCAACACTGCACTCAAAACTGGATAATGAAGGCTGTCATTCGACGAAAGTCTTAGATACAAAATTTCGTAAATACAGAAATAATTCTTTTTAATAACCAAGGATGTCTTTAATGACCGACGACAGTTTCACCAATTTGAAAATTGTCCACAAGGTAATGCACACTGCTTCAGGTTCTGGTGATTGCTCAGTTACTGCAGAATGTTAAGGACTTTTTAAAACATTGTTTCTTACTAACAACAATTGCCGAATCTTCTACATCCAATGTTTCAAAGTTTTGCAGATTAGTCTAAAAAAAATGGTGGATTGTCTCGTTTTTATGCAGAATGTACAGTTTGAATTGCAAAAAGGCGTATACCTGATACGAGAAACGACACGCTGTCTCCAGCTGCAGTGTACCTGGTGCTGTGAGCAAAAACAGCTAGGTCAGGTAGAGAAGATTGCAGAGGATGTTTGTTGTTACCTTACATTTTACGCAACAGACATAATGAACTCTGTTCAAGAGTTTGAGATGTCAGTCATACCCCGAAGACCAAATTGGAGAAACGAGAAAAAAAGCTAAAACACTTAGATGTAACAGCTTCATCACGAAGCTTCCGAAATCATTTCCGCAAGATACCAAAGTTTCGAGAAACAGATAAAGTAGTATTACGTACATAGGCACTTCAAGAGTCAATTTCTTATCAAAAGTTAAACCTAAAATATTTAAGAAATAAAATGACATTTAAAACCGAACCATTTAAATGGAAATCAAAACGTAAAGGGAAAAGTGTTCTGGATCGTGTAACTATCATACTTCGAGTTTAAGAATTAAGTTTTGCGTAGGGCTCCAAAGCCTACTTCACCCATGAATACGTGCTAGATCTCTATTCAAGGATTCTGCTACCATAGACCTAAGGCACGGAGAAAGAACAACGGCTAGAAGAGTACCATCATGGTCTTATGCAATTTGATCTCCAGACTGTGCTGCATGTCTCTAGTATATCTGTAGACAATAAATATCACAGGTCAGAGCACTACCTTAAGGAACACCTGAAATGACATTCATAAATTGGCCATTAAAAGTTCATTAGAATTATTGATGAAAGATCCACCAATTCTAACAATCATAGCTTGTAGATAAGTGCTTCGTGATTTACACGGTCAAGGCTACATTAAGATTTAAACCGACCATGAGTGCCTCTGCTCTATTATCAGGAGCACTCAGCGAGACGGCAGACATTGACCAGTGTATCGCAAGTATACTAAGACTTTTCAGAAATGTAATGCTTGTTGTGTGTAACTAAAACTAGAAGTCAATGAAGACAGAAAAAGAACAGAGTAGGGAAGCCTGAATCTGGCGGAAGATATAGGCCGGTGTCTTAGACGAATGAAGGAATCACAAGAAAAGGGAGCACGAAGAGAAATCTGAAACAGCAGTAGAGGGGGGAATTTTTTATTGTTAAAAAAAAAAAAGTAAAAATTGTTCACCCTCATATTTTCAGACGAGTCACTAGAAAAGGAAGCATCTTCTTGCACAATTCTGAAATTGCCTTAGTTAAACATAGCAAAACAGAGAGAGAGAGAGAGAGAGAGAGAGAGAGAGAGAGAGAGAGAGAGAGAGAGAGGATAATCCGGCAGTCAAAATTCCTCATAAATGGAACCCGGGCAGATAAACAGCGGGCGAATTAAACCTTGGATCTCATTTCCTGGTAACGGGAAATCTCCATCTCGTAAAAATCGCGAGATTATTCTTCTCTCGAGAAGGACACTTAAGACTCGCATTCCCGGATGATGAAGTGACGCTTGGAACAAGATGGAGGAGTTCCGGAAGGAAGTGAGTGACGGCGGAGGAACGCTTGATAAGAAGAAGAAGAAGAAGAAGAAGAAGAGAGAGAGAGAAAGAGAGAGAGAGAGAGAGAGAGAGAGAGATTCTTCTTTGGAATGAGGGATAAGATTTCCTAAGAGTTCTTGCTTGTGCCCGGAAATAGCTGTCAAGTATCCACCGTCCCCCCCCCTCCCCCCCGGTACATTCCAGCAAACTTCATCCCCCCCGCCCCCCCCTTCGTCCTTCTACTCATGCAACCAACCAAAATCCCCACCCAAACCCCCGACCACTAACCTCCTCCCCCCTCCATCCCCCGCCCAACGTCCCGCGTATGTTCGTTTGTGGGCAGCTGACGGATGTTATGGACGGGTATTTAATATTTATTTTTGTATTTTATGACAGAGTGGCTATTTCTTTATTGTTTTTTATTTTCGATTCTCCAGTTTTCTGCATCTCCTTTTCGGATAATCTATGGCGCGTCTTGATAGCTTCCTTTGAAAGACTAATTTCAAAGAAAAATGTTTCCTTTCCCCGTGCATCTCAAGTTAAAAAGGTAGAGTTTCATTTATCTAAACACATAGGCCGATGTAGGAAAAGATTCTTGAAAAAAAAAAAAAAACACGAAAGAAAGGATTGTTGGGCAAATGGGTGGCCTAATTCTTAACAAATCAGCAACCACAAACTCACACTGTCGTACGTTTACACGCACTTATTGGATGAGTGCTAATTTAAGAAAAGCTGTTAAAAATAAATCAATAGATAAATAAAGGACTTCAGAATCCTATTTACGTCTGAAAGTATTTTTCCAAATCCTAAGCCCTATATGGGACTTATATCGATGATAAATATTTGCATCTGAAACTTTGCATTTCTGAATCTGACATTATTGTGTTATCAAAAATAAAACCTAGTAAATGAACAAACCAGTACGAAAAAAGTTATTATAATCATGACATAGGCATTCCTTCATCTAATTTCTTTATTATCAAAGACTGTACTACACCCTTCAAGTAAGATATTTAATAACTGACCTACTCAAAATGAATCTAAGAAAATAATTAAATAAAAGTAAGAGTGGGTAGATTATTATTTTCCTTAATGTTTTACTTGGAGATCATGCAACCCAGATCAGTGAAGGGCTACTTAAACAAACAACATAAAATGTCATTTTTCACACGCTGGAGACAAACTGTAGACTGTGGAGACTGTAGAGAGAATAACCAAACTGAAAGAATAACTACATAAAATAGTAACAAGACAGGAAATAAAAAATAGCTTTCCTTCTCTTTGCAGGTTCTTCATATCAAAAATATAGGTCGCTGAACAAATTCTTAAAAGGAA
>NC_087205.1:22780389-22802408 GCF_015104395.2 Macrobrachium nipponense | reverse complement strand
TTATTATTATTTTGTTTTGGTCTATCACAGTCCTCCAATTCGACTGGGTGGTATTTATGGTGAAGGGTTCCGGGTTGCATCCTGCCTCCTTAGGAGTCCATCACTTTTCTTACTATATCCGCCGTTTCTAGGATCACACTCTTCTACATGAGTCCTGGACCTACTTCAGCCTCTATTTTTCTTTTTCCCGATTCCTTTTTTAGGGATCTTGGGATCGTGCCTTATTTTATCATTATTATTATTATTATTATTATTATTATTATTATTATTATTATTATTATTATTATTATTATTATTCAGAAGATGCCCTATTCATATGGAACAAACACACAAGGGCCATTAACTTGAAATTCAAGTTTTCAAAGAATATGGCGTTCATTCTTTGAAAGCTTAGACAAGGATCTAATTGCTTTTATGACTAATCTCCTCACCATAAAGTATCATTTCATGGATACCACTTGTATATATTACTAAGTTTTGAATTCTTTCTCTTAAATGTCGTTTCACTGACTCCACTTGTGCGTCTTACTAAGTATGAATTAGTTTCTCAAAGTTTAATTTTTAAGATGTTTCTGGCAAAGGTTTCAACTTCCTTAAAAAACGGGACAAGACAAAACAATAGCTGATTGTTTAATCTTATCTAAATATAGATAAGTGGAATAATGTTTTCTTTCATAAGAACACACACACACAAGAGTGGTTACGAGTATTTTGCAAATCTTATAAGTTTCTTATGCGATCTTTTACTTTTCAACGTTTAGTGCAATAAATCATTCCAAAACGAATCTTTCTCTCAAGTACAAAAATAAGGACGCTTGCCAAGTTTTGCATCTGTTATTGGGTTGACTGGTATTGTTTTAATGCGTCCGGAAGCATCACCTCACTAGGCCCAAGCTACTTTTGATCTCGATCTCAGCCAGGATCATTGTTGTCATCATTTGCCGTTCGTGCAGGAATCGATCAATCCTTTGTCAAGGCACTGAGTATCCTAAACCTCCTCTATATCCTTCTATCAATCCTTTGCCTGAGTACTGAATGCCCTTAACCACCCTGATATCCTTCTCCTTCGTGATGGAAGAAGAGAGGTCACAAGGTCTGACGATGCTCACCACACGCCACGGACTTTCATCATCCCCATTACCTTTGTCACCGTAGATAGCAAACACTTCGTAAAGAAAGCCTTATCGCCTGTCTTTATCTTCTTATCAGGGAGGGACCCTGAGCTTCGGTAGGACTAAGCAGAACCAGTCAGTCAGTCACCTGGTCTCGGAAAGCGGTCGCCTAGAGATCTCTTGAGAGACTCCCAGGAAGAAGATTCACTGACCGACTCTCCGGGCTTCTCGATTCAGAGAAGATGGTAAGTCTGACTTAAGTTCTTAATTCATTCACTTGTGGCTTATTTACTTATTATTTGTTTACTTAATTTCTGTAAAGGGACGCACGAAGGGAATAACTAATTTTATCATCTGGATATCATCCCCAGTTATTTGATTTGTATTTATTTATTTTTTTGGTGAGGGAAACACATGGTTATAGTTATCAGTGTGCTCGGTATTTGCAAAACAGTGTGTCCTTGGGCTTCCTTTGTTAGATAATGGCAAGAGACACTTTGAAAAAAAACAGGGTTAGATGATCTAGACAACATATAAAACTAAATTTAATGGACGTATCTAAGTGTACCATAGCGTGGTTAAATCGTTGACTCACAATTACCTTGGATTACTACCACATCTGGATAGTGACGACCAGGAACCAGAAGAAAATATCATTATTTACACAGGAAATTATGAAAGAAATTCCTGTCTCTTCATTCAGATTTTCTCTCTAACATTCAAGTAATCTATCTATTCTTTATCTAATCGAACGCTCTTGACATCGTTAGAGGAGAGATACATCGTATCAAAGGTTAAGCATTTCGGAAATATCATCAGGCAAGTTATTATTAGAATTAATATTCATAGATGGATACACTTACCGTCATTTTTCGGATTACCGTGTAAAGGATTTTTTTTATGTAAAACAAGTTAAAAATGCGCCGAAGTCTCTTCGGCTCTATCGAGTTTTCTGTACAGCGTATAATCCAGGATACCGAAAATAGATCTATCTTTCTGTGGTCTCGGTATAATTCTGTATGACTCGATTACGGATAACTTTAACCTTAAATGAAATAAAAATAAAACTACTGAGGTTAGTGGCCTGCAATTTGGTATGTCTGATGATTAGCGGGTGGATGATCAACATATCAATTCGCAGCCCTCTAGGCTCAGTAGTGTTTGAGATCTGAGGGTGGACAGGAAATAGTGCTGAGGTGAAAAGTGCGTACAGGAAAAGTGCGGACGGACAGACAAAGCCATCTCAGTAGTTTTCTTTTACAGAAAACTAAAGATTGGCTGCGGAAGAGCGTGTATTTTAAAATATTGAATAATGAAGAAATTCTCTTTGCTTTCAATGATCAAAGCTATGTAATGCCTTGAATTTTCATGGCGCTGGTATAAACTGACGATCATGTACAGTGATGCACAGAGAAAGACTGTAAAAGGTTCTATTAGTTTACATTGCCATAAAAGTAAAGATCTCTATGATGACCGGTGTACAGTAATGGTTTTGTGTAATGGACAATAATTTTCTTCATTATTACTGGACACTGAAAAGATGTGGAGTGGAGGGCAACTCTCTAAATGAGGAACTCCATATATTTAATATAATATGTTTATAGATACTCATGGGACAACTTACGAGAATACCAAAGTGAAACATAGAAGAAAAATTTACAAAGAACTATTGTATATATATATATATACATATATATATATATATATATATATATATATAATGCCTGTGTTTGTGTGTTTTACTTAGTAGAGGAATGGACGGACAATCGAGGTTAAGGGTCAGTTGACCTTGATACCTCAGAAACAGAAAATGAGGAACATTAGATTAGATTTATTCTGATATTCATTTTACTATAAGGATGTCGAAAATACAAATGTTTATCAGCAAAATGTTCGTACCTTTTTATACTAAAATAGAAATAAAGAATTTGTCTGTAGCAAGTTCACAATATATATAATTATATATATATATATATATATATATATATATATATATATATATATGTATATATATATATATATATATATTACATATATATATATTATATATAAATATGTATATACTTATTAATATATATTATATATAATTATAATTTATTATCATAGATTATATATATGTAGAGTCCACTCATCACATTTTTACCAGATACATATGCATCTGTAATAGCCAAAATTCCTTCTTAACTTCTTGAATTCTTTGCTCATTTTTGGATACGCTTGTCACTGCAAAGCCTGAAGATCAGAATTCAAAGAAAATTTTTGAAGAAATTGTGACGTCCGGTACCGGGGGAAACGAACCCAGGTCCCATAATCACAAAGAGGTCACGTTGCCGACCTGACCACGAGAAGGACAGGTCAGGTCGGCAACGTGACTTCTTTGTGATTATGGGACCTGGGTTCGTGTCCTGGTACCGGACGTCACAATTTCTTCAAAATTTTCTTTGAACTTGATCTTCAGGCTTTGTAATGACAAGCTATCCAAAAAAGAGCAAAGAATTCAAGAAGTTTAGAGGGCATTGTGGCTATTACAGATGCATATGTATCTGGTAAAAATGTGACCATGGATTCTACATATATATATATATAATATATATATATATATATATATATATATATATACAGTGTGTGTATATATATATATATATATATATATATATATATATATATATATATATATATATATGTGTGTGTGTGTGTGTGTGTGTGTGTGTATGTATGTATGTGTATGTAGGGGAGAGTGGAGCAAGATGATCACATTTTCATATTTTAACTTCTGGAAGGAAAACTAATAATGCAAATGCTTTGTTTATTTGTACAGTAATACTTCATACATATACCTGTCTTCCATCCACATACAAAATTGTTTGGTAAAGAGGAAGTAAATGAAATGTTTGTTTCAAAAATTATTTTCAAAATGATCAACTTGCCCCATAAGTTGGGTAAGGTGATCACCTTGATGGGGTAAAATGATCATCCAAGGGGGAAAAACTTTTCATTATACTAGTAACATTATTTTAACACAGCAAATCATATAAAGTAACAAAATGTTCCTGATTAAAAAAATATATGCCAAAAAAGAGAATATCTTTCAAAAACAATAATGACTATAAAAATAAATGCAAATTTTTGGTGGTAGTTCATATTTTGTGCACTGTTTACGTCTTACAAATATTTTGGAAATAATGAATTCTTAGAAAATAAGAGCTTTACATTTAAACGTTTTATGGAATTAGTTTTAATATTTCAAATCCCATTAGAAATATTAAAACACAAGCTGGTTTAACTTTCGACGGGTGCCTTTGAGATACTGAGGAGTGGGTAATTATTTTTATCACAACTTCTTTTGAGAAGGAGTGACAGTCCTTTTCATCACTACAAAAGATGGCCTCCCAACACTAAAACCAACTTGGCTTGAAACCTTTCTGAGGAAACAACCCTCATAGCCATCATTGTCAATGACATCAACACGGGAAATGTAGAGTAAAGAACGAGCTTTGCCATCTACTTTAGTGATGACAAAGTCACCTTCAACAATATCATCATCATTCTGTTCTCCATCAGAGCTATCCTCCAGTATTAACTGCATGTCAACATCATCTTCATCATCAGAAGATGGCAGAGTTTCCTGAAAAAGTCTGTTTCGACATTTTGAAACATTATTTTCTGCTGTTTTGCCCTTCATTGCTTTGGCAGCTGCTATATCATTGCGAACAGGAGTGTCTGTGAGAATCCTTGTGCTACCTTTCTTTCTACCACCCTGCTTGGTCCTTTTACGTGCAGCTGCTTTTGGAAATGAAGGTATATCAGTCGGAGAGACATAGCTAGTATTTTGACAAGTTGATGTACTAAGAATAGGGGAAGTGATATTGAAAGCTGTTGCTCGTGCCAATGAAGTAGCTTCTGGTTGACGAACTGATAAACTGTGACGTTGTCTGAACAAACGAACCAGTCTATACCAGCTTTCTCTTCATCAAGCCAGTTTTTAGGCATTTTGATATCATTCCTTTTAGCAAATTCAAAGGCCAAAGACCTAACTTTGTCAGTGCTTAGTCCATAGTACCATCAGATAAAGCTATTATGTGAGATGCCAAATCCTT
This sequence comes from Macrobrachium nipponense, assembly GCF_015104395.2. Lineage (NCBI taxonomy): Eukaryota > Metazoa > Arthropoda > Malacostraca > Decapoda > Palaemonidae > Macrobrachium > Macrobrachium nipponense. Next base: position 22,797,199 of record NC_087205.1, on the reverse strand, counting down.
TCCTTGCTCTTCGCTGAACACAATCTTTAGCTGTGCAAGGTTCTTGTATCCTACTAATGTTTGTGGTCCATCTTTTTTATATTTTGCATAGAATCTCTTCAAAGTCATTCGATTAATTTTGTATTCACGTGCAACAGTTTTATACTTTTCACCTTCAGCACAGGCTTGTGCAGCCTTCGCTAGGACATCTTGAGGTGTTGATGCTCTATTGTTTTACCTAGTGTATGTACATGGTATTTAGACCTAAAAAAACGTATAAAATTATGTATATAAAACTTATATATGTTAAGTAAATACATAGAATGCCATACTATAATAGTAGGCCTAATTTAAGTGTAAAATGAATATATAGCTTAATATCTTATAATCCTCATATAATGCATTTATTATACATAATTCATGTCTGAAAAGTTTTGAGAATGATGCATTAATATTGAGGTAAGATAATCACTCTGATCAACCAACCCCACCTGCAAGTGATCATCGTACCCCATTGCCACCATTTTCATTAAGATGATCAAGATGACATGTAAACAAAGTAATATGCAAAAACTGAAGGAGGGTAATATTACACAAAGGTTTAAAGGTGCACGCAACTACTGAAATCAAACTTACCTCCGGTATGTAGAGAAAAAGGTGAAATGGCCTGCTGTTCCTAATTTTTACTCTGGGAGTCAAAATTAAGTTTTTTTTTTGTGATACTCCACAAACATGCTTCTTGAGCACATCATGTTTCTCACAGAATACTGTTAGTGTATAAAGGAACTAGTAGGTGGCAGCACAAGTCAATCTCTTCTTTGCTTCTTACATGAGAAGGGTGTGATCATCTTACCCCACTCTCCCCTATGTATGTATGTATGTATGTATGTATGTATGTATGTGTGTGTATGTATATGTGTGTATGTATATGTATGTGTGTGTATGTATGTGTGTATATATATGTGTGTATATACGTATATGTTTGTGTATATATTTATGCAAAGATTATATATATATCTACATATATTATATATACAATATATATATATATATATATATCTATTATATATATTATATATATATTATATGTATATATATATATAGATATATATATATATATAATATATATATATATATATATCTATATATATATATACATACAGAAATATTTATTCGTCAGGACTCTACCAATCCGACCGAGTGTGGCATGTGTAACGCGGGTTTCAACGACGACTCAAGATGCCCACGAAGCTTGCCCTGTTCCCACAACCTGTGCACCGAATGCATCGAGTACCTCATTACCAAAGACAACAGGCACTGCCCCTTCTGTGGCCACGAATTCAAATCGACTTCCTCCGCGGACTTCATGATCAACCGAGCGCTACTGGAATGCATCAGCTCTCTGCCTGTCCTGAGAAGGCAGTACACTAGACAGGCGAGCAAGAAGAGCACAGTCTACCAGCAGAGGATAGCGGACTTCAAGAAGGACGTCTGCACCGCCAACGAATTGATCTCGTCCGACCTCAAGGAACTGGAGAAGGACGTGGAGAGGATCATGAGAGTGGAAGAGGAGTTCCAGGAGGGTTACAACAGACAGAAATCTGAGTTTTGTCATCGAGTTCTCGATCAGATCAAAGAGTATCAGGCCAACATGGACGGCCATTTCGAGTCGTCCAGGACGTGTTCCCTTAGGCTGCAGAAGCTGCGACAGGAGCTGAAGAAGAGGGAGGAAAAGCTGGCGGCTGCCAAGAGGACGCTCGATTCGACCAGCTCCCTGGAGGAAATGGCTTCCTTGATGGACAAAACCGAAGAGGTGAACACGGCGGCCAGCGGTTGGGTTGAGAGTGTCAGGGAGGATCTCCTGGAGAAGGAGACGCAGATACAGGAGAGAAAGAAGGTATGCTTTAGGTTACGTTATTTTTTAAATATTTCAATTTTTGGTAATTACCATTCATGTTAGAAATGTAACTATTATCAGTAATTACTATCCTGAGAATGCCCCTATTTATTTGAAAGGCAATCGATCACTTTTTATTGTTCTGAAAACCTGACCAAGAAGCATATTGTCAGACACGTACACATTGTATTTATTGGCTATCAAATCAAAATTGGCAGGATATTCTTTGCTATTGAGCAAGCAATAATAAAAAAGATAATGTACAGAGATATGTGGGAGTTTTCTAGCTATGGCAACACAGTAATATCACCACAGTGATTCCAGAGATATGTGGGAGTTTTCTAGCTATGGCAACACAGTAATATCACCACAGTGATTCCAAGAAAATATATTTTTGTGTAGAGATTGTCCCTAAGCGTTAACCACTGGAGGTATCATTGTGCCTTTCGTCAGTTGCAAATTCCTCCTTCTGCAGGCGCTGAAAGCTTCGGAAAAGATGCAGATCAGCCTGACGAAGGCCCTGACCTCCAAGCCTAAGGAAGATATCCTTCATCCTGTTCCCATCACAGGTGCTTCTGCTAGTAAAATGGATCTATCGAGCCAAGTCACGGTTTGTATATGTATTTTATATTCTCAATCCCAATTTAGTTATTTTTTCTGTATTTCCACCAGATTTATCATATTTGTAAGAGTTATGTATGGTAAAGTTTATTTTACTATTATCTCCTTAAGGTTTATTATATCTGTAAGAGTTATAGCAATGAGAGGTATTCCTTATGAAAATCTGTCAGATTGATTTTTCTTATTTTTATGGAGTATTTTAAAACACTAGTTTGGTAAACCTGCTTATCTATACACCTGTGTGTCAGGTACAGTAATTATTTTCTTAAAAATAATTACTGTCTACAACTAAGTATAGAAGCTCTTTTAGAAGCTAATATGTGCTTGCGTGAGATCCATGAATATCTGTTACTGAGCGACAAATCATTTGGGATCAATAGTTAAATTTGTGACTGTTATACTTTGTTATTATATACAGCATGAGCACGTATTATATATATATATGTATATATATATATATATATATATATATATATATATATATATATATATATATACTTTAAAAATCACAGTAAATACCACAGGAAAATGAAAGGCAGAAATCCAAGCGCTCTCGTCTTTACTAAGACATTGTCAAGGAACGAATGAAATGCAGTTGGAAAGAAAGTTATCCGGTAAACAAAATGATCAAGAATACCAGATGGTTAATTGTCAAAAGGGTAAAAATCAAAGAGATAATCAAGGATTATCGGATATCACATGGTCAATAACTTAAACATAGATTTAACCCTAACAGAAACTACAACGTATCAATATAGTCCAAAACATGTAAAAACTGAATACATTAATTTTGTTACTTATATTTATCTACAACTTTTTTCATTATAAAGGCATCAAGTTTAAATAAACCAAGACTTCAGTATAGAACTGTGTCATTACATGGGATTAAGGATCTTCCCTGACTCCAGTTAATAGGATGATCCAAATCTCTCATATGTACAAATAATGCTTTCAATATTTGTCCAGTTCTCACAGAATATTGGTGCTGTTTGCGTCGTTGTGAAAGAGATTTACCGGTTTGTCCGTAATATACTTTACCACACTTTTTGCAAGGAATTTCATATATGCAGCCGGGAAGAACTTGAGGAGAACTTTTTGTTACTAAAATCTTTGGACATTAACATTACTGGGAATGAAAACAAACAACATTTATGTTAAAACAAAAAGCTTTAAAAAAATTCTAGGAAATAGGAATTTCTATAAACCTTTCATCATAAGTTAATTTTAGAATGTTATGCTTACTAAATTCAAGTTTGTTATTAGTTAAATAAAATGTTTTTCTAGGTCTTTTCCATGCCACATCCACAAAAGTCCTTGGATATTTAAGTTTCAAGGCAATATCATAAATAGTTTTAATGTCAGCGTCAATAAACTGCGGGGTACAGACACGTAAAACCCTTAGGAACATTCAAGAATAAACAGATAATTTAACATTTTGATGGTGATTGGAGTAGTAATGAACAAGAGGTAATGTTAGTTAATTTTCGAAAGACCGAAAAGGTGAAATTTCTATCATTTCTATGGACAGTTACATCAAGAAAATTCAAATTACATTTTTTTTCTTCCTCTACAGTAAATTTTATAGAAGTGACTAAATTATAGAGATTAATAAGGAATTCCTAGAGATTTTCGTGAATTGGCCAAATACTGAAAATATCATGCACATACCTCAACCATATAACTGTTTGGGGCAAAATTCTTTCCAAGAATTTTGTCTAAAAAAATTCAATGTAAATGTTGCTAAGGACTAGAGTTAAGGGATTACCTATAGCCATGCCAAACTTTTGTACAAAAAATTCCCCATTAAAATAAATTTACTGACGAGGTTTGCTACAGTTAAAGGAATATCATGATGTTCTAATTCATCCTCCAAAAATTCAAGTAAATCATCTACAGGCACTTCTGTAAATAAAGAGACAACATCAAAACTAATCATATTAAAATCAGAATTCAAATTTAAACTATTCAATTTGTTTATAAAATCAACATTGTTTTTTTACATTCCTGTTAGAAATGTTTCCCTCCAAAGGTGTGAGAATTTTTACAAGCCATTTAGATAAATTATACGTAACTGAGCTCACTGAACTAATGATTTGGTCTGATAGGGTTATTGAATTTGTGTGTCTTGACTAAACCACACATATAAGGTTTATTAAAATGGGAGTTCACTGTGTGTAGGATCAGACATCAGTTTCGTATAAGTATCAGTATCATTTAACAATGCCATAATTTTATTCATTATTACCACCGCATTATACTTATCTGCCTTTGTTACTCGCACTGTTTCGTCTTTTTTAATTTTCTTATAAGCCTGGAGAAATGTTACGGGTACATTAGTGGGAGAAGGCTTGCTCTTAACACCATACACAATACCTTTACAAACATTGATAGCCTCAGGGCAATCTAGATCTTTTTGTTTACCAGATAACTTTCTTTCCAACTGTATTCCATTCGTTCCTTGACAAATTGACAATGTTTTAGTAAAGACGAAAGCGTTTAGATTTCTGACTTTCATTTTCCTGTGGTATCGCTATCATATATATAATCTATATAGATATATATATATATATATAATATATATATATATATATAATATATATATATATATAATATATAATATATATATATATATCCCATACATATATCTATATATATATATATCCATATACATATATCTATATATATATCCATATATATATATCTATATATATATATATATATATATATATATATATATATATATATATTTGTGTGTGCGTGTGGGTGGTACAATACTATAGGTTTCTCGTCTGTGCAGTGTAATGGTTAGGTTAGATACATACCATTTTCTTGTTAACCCTCTAATTACTATCATAGGCCTTAGGCTCTGGGAAAATGCGCCCTCCTGTGAGGCGTCTAGTGGAACAAGGCCGAGTTTACGCTCTGCAGACAGACGGCAACAGAAGAAGATCGGCCAAAATCACAATCGAAAGCAATAAACTTCTCCTCTATTGCTTACAAGAAGAAGAAAAGCCCATTCCCAAGGCGTATTATGTCCAGGTAACTGGTGAGCTGTTTTTGTTTTTTGTAATGCTTCCTTCGCCCTTTCGTGTAGTTGGTGTACTAGTTCATATTTTGACTCTTACTTTGGCTATGCTGCCTTCGTTATTTCAAGGCTTCCATATCTAAGTTGTAGTTTACGTTTTATTTGCTTAATAATATTTTTTGGGTGGAAATGGGGTATGGGTAGGGGGGGTGGTGGGTGGGTGACGGGGGTTTCCAGTTCGACTTAGGCCAAAACCAGCTGTCCGTTGTGTAGAGGTTGTAAGTGAATCTTGGCTTCGTTGGGTTGGCCATAGAGAATTCTCATTGAATTGGATTGTTTTCCATTTATCAAGAGTATACTTCAGTAATTGAAGATTCAATATTGAATCAGAAAAAAAGAAAGGAAGTGAGGGAGGAGCAACCTATAACTATCAAATAAAACTATTGATGATAAAATAACACCACAAGTCTTTGTTCTTCATGAGAATGTTCCTAATCTGCCTGGCACAAATAAATCCAAATCTAAGATAATTCACTGAATAAGAAAGGGCATTTATTTCCAAATAATATTAATGAGTTAAGGTTATATTTTAACTAAATGATCTATGGAATTGGCCAGGCAAATACATCCTATTTCATTGCGCAGATGCCCTTTTAATGGACAAGAAACCTCCCTTTGTATTTTCATTAAAATTTCCCTTCCCGTCAGTATGAAGACGTTCGAAGCCTGGCCACATCCGAAAGCACCGTATTCATGGACCTGACCATGAAAGGAGCCGAATTGGGGAGGGTCAGCATCCTCTTGAACGAAAATGGCAGATACAGAAGCCTTCATCATCACTTCACGGGTGGATCCGGAGACAGCTACGTCAACATGCCCTTACAGATAGCCAACAGAGGGCAGCTCTGGGAGAGGACAGTGCTGGGCTATCACATGTCAGAAGCAGTGAGCGAAAACGTCTCCCGTTATTGTTTAGCAAGATCGCACGTCATCCAGAGCGACAAGGGGGCAGTTTGGTACCTGGATTCTGGAACTCCGCCCGTGATTGGCATACACACGGGTCCCTTCCAGCCGAAGGGCGGCACGATGTATGGAAACGTTGTGGAAGGGCTGAGCACGATTAGTGATGCCATCTATTGGTGTGAGGACATAAAAGACATTATAGTTGGTAAGTGTGGTTTAGCGTTGATGACCAACGAGCCTATTACCGACTGACGGGAATCTTCGGTCGGAAATATTAAAGAACGTGAGTCAAAAACTTCAATAAAATTATCAGCTTTTTATGGATTTATGCATGTCCTCACCACTGCTCATCGTACAATTTACTTATGGACAACTTAGAATATAAGCAGCGATACCCCTTATTGTATGGAGACTGTAATTTTTATGTTTGAAAACTAATTAAATCTAGCATGTATTCTGATACAACATTTATTGATATTAGAGTAATCACATATACCTTGTCTCATTAGCGTATATAGGCTGATGTCCTCTATAAGGATTTTGTAATACACACACACACAAACACACACACACACACACACACACACACACACACATATATACATATATAGATAGTATATGTATATATATATAAATAATATATATATATATATATATGTATGTATGTATGTATGTATATATATCTATATATATATATATATATATATATATATATATATATATGTATATATATATATATCAGTTATCATTTTGCCTATATAGCATATAACAATCTATTTGTCATAAATACCTATTACGTAAATTATTTACCTTATATTAATTTCTGACTTGTTCCCCTCGCATGGAATCCGACAAGGACAGAAACATCATTTCATTTGAGTTGTTTGGACTCACCTGTTTAATCACCTTCGCATTATTGTTTCCTTTTATTTACATGTACATTTATTTATTTCTCATTTCCTCTCTTTAATCTGGGAATATTTTATAATTACGTAAATGCTGCTATCGCTGCCATCATCAAAATAAAATGTCAATAGGAAAATAAAAAAAAATAAAAGAAAAATTAAACGGGTGGGACTCTGGAAGTCCCTTTTCGACTTAAATTTGGCATGAAGAAATATAAAATTGAAATGTTTGGATTGAAACTTTGTAACGACGGCCAGACAAGAGCATTAGTCCTGTATCCTTCGGCTACTACCCATATACCCCCACACTCCCCAAGAGTCCAGTACTCAACCCCCCCCCCCAACCCCCCCCCCCCCTAACAACAAACCGCCCTTCTTCTCCCTCAACCATTGTTATCTTAATTTATTATTATTATTATTATTACCTCTTACTTATTATTAATTAATAGGACGGAATGAATCCCTGTCTTACGGGACCAATTCGACTTTGAAACGCAAGCTTCCAAAGAATATGGCGTTCATTTGAAAGAAGTAACAGAGATTATCAAGGTATTTACATTCTTTCAAAGCTGTATTTCACATTTTTCCCATAAACTTTCTTAATTTCTCTCTCTCTCTCTCTCTCTCTCTCTCCTCTCTCTCTCTCTCTCAACGCAATTTATGTGACAATTGGAAACGCAAGATTTTTTCACAGAGAAAGTTATAATCTTTCTGACGTTTCTGACGAGGACAAGAAATGACGAAGGATAAAAAGAGAGTAACAAGAAGTTGATGGTATTAATAAAAATTGATTAGAGTAAAAAAAATTCCAAGCAGAGCAGGAAAATGGGTTGAAAGTTTTTTTTTCAGACTTTTACGATCCAATTGGATGAATGAACTGTCAAAGAACTCCAGAAAATGAGTTGATAATTCTTTGTTGTTTACGTCGTATGAACGACAGGAATCGCGTTTCTAATTGTGAGAGAAATTGCTTTAAAAAGGAAGACAGAGAGAGAGAGAGAGAAAACAGAGATGTAGAGAATGAGAGAGAAAACAGTGGGAAATAAATTTCAAAGATACATGTGAAAAACAGGCTTTGGAAGAATGGAAAAATATGTCAAAATAGCAGATAATAACAATATGAAAACGTGAGAAAATGTCTAATAAGTGGAATAAAAAAATATATATATAATAAAGTACACAAGAACTGATCGATAAATTTGAATTTTATAAAACAGTATATGGACAATATATGGATGGGTGACCGATAATGAACGTCAGAAGCCTTTCACATATAAAAATCACCATCATTCCTAAATTTTTCGGTCCTCTATATATATATATATATCTAACACTATACCCTGGTAGTTCTATCAACGAAGTAAATAAAAGTTTAGTCTGGTTTATTCTTAATTGCGTAATCTCCAAGGAAAGCCAGAATCCATAGATAGTTATCATCGCCATCCCATAAAAACTTGTGCAAATAAATGTGCAAATATATATATTCATACCCGCAGCTGCGAATATCAACGATTATTCTTTGTCTCATTGTTTAACGTTAACAGAAATACAAAAAAAAAAGATATATTTAATAATAGAGCATTATTATTGATTGTAGTTCACCTGGACTTTTTAGAATTCTCCACACAATAGTCCCCTTGTTCATTTTGACCGTTTATAAACAAAAACAAACAACTTTTGCGAAACCTTTATAGCTAAAAGCATATTCATGCAACTTTTACTTTTCCGGACATTGGTCATCGAATTTTATATTTTTGTTTTTGATACATAACTTCTTTTTTTCTTAATTAAAAAGTTCCTTTTGTTATGTGTGTTTTGTATAAAAAAGAGCTGAATTTGCTGTAAAATGTTATATATTTTCATTATTGTATTTCTGCTAATCCGATTTACTGTTATTCCGTAAATCAATTAACGTTTGCATTCATTGAAGCTTTGGTTCGTTTTTCTTCTCAAAGTTTTTCTTTTTAGATTTAGTGGACATTTAGAAAAATAATGTTTTCGTATTTTTCTGTTTGAACACTTTATACGCGTATTTTGCTGGATGTTTGAATGTTTGAGAGAGAGAGAGAGAGAGAGAGAGAGAGAGAGAGAGAGAGAGAGAGAGAGAGAGAGAGAGAGAAGAGCATAAAGATAATAGCTTCAGTTCCTAAGAACAAAGTCACTGCACTGTAACAATGAATCTTATGTCTCTCGATTGTAAAAATATAAAAAAAAATATTGTTTATTAACTTATTTCATATCATACACCTTTGCTAGCACTGACAACTGATTGGGAGAAATTCAAACAACATTTTAGGCCTCGTCAATTATAGGTTTGTCAAAATGTAAAACACAATGGATAATACGTCTTCTCCAGCATATGGAGAATACTAGCAAACTTCTATAGAGAGAGAGAGAGAGGAGAGAGAGAGAGAGAGAGAGAGAGAGAGAGAGAACTCTAATGTAGTGGACTACCTTCAAGATAAATATCCATTACTGCATTTATGGCAGAGAGAGAGAGAGAGAGAGAGAGAGAGAGAGAGTACTATGCTTCACTATGTGTATCGAAAATACTTATAATTTCTTTAAAAAAAAACGTATGATGTATTTACTAGCAAAATATGATCTGAGCTATATTTTATAAAACATCCGCTTCAATAACGGTCAGGTGCTCTCTCTCTCTCTCTCTCTCTCTCTCTCTTCTCTCTCTCTCGTTGGAAATATTTTAAAGTTAGGCATTTCCTCGTCAAACATCAAAGAGCATAGATATTGCGAATTATCTAAATATCATTTCTAGTCATTTTTAGAGAGTAGATATTTCCTGGACTTTGGATAGTCGTGCGGTTGGCAGCACGGTAGAGCATTCGCTAAATAATGGACGCCAACATCCAACGAAAATGGCTAACTTTACGCCTCTTTGGCATGTCATTTGACGTCCCATTTTTATATTCGTTATCAATAGAAGCATGACCCTTTTGCAACAAGGAAAAAAAAGACGAGAGCAAAGCAAAAAAAAATAAATTATACTTCAGCTGTCGAAGCCATCGCTTGCAAAGCAAGCACAGCATTTACAAAAGGAGAGCAAATCACACCACACCATGTCTCTTAATAAAGAGAGAGAGAGAGAGAGAGAGAGAGAGAGAGAGAGAGAGAGAGAGAGAGATCGGGTCACAAAACTGCAGATATCAATTGGAAACTCGGCTACTGGATTACCGCATCATTTCGCAGATGCGTCTCTCGATTACCTTGACCCGGAGAGAGATCCATGTCATATACTCAAATGGGTCGAGCGTGATGTGACGCTCTTCGCCCTCATGAATTTGTATGCGATGGAAGTTCATATCCACTTTAATATGAAACATTGTTTTAGTTTGTGTAAATGCCATTTCTTACGGAATATTAGTGTTTGTTGAACTAACACTTTCCATATTGCACAAGTTTATGTACTTGTTTATTTATTTATTTATTTATTCATTTATTTATTGAATGAAGGCAAGAGGTTAATTAGCAAAGAAAGCTGATCATGGGGGGAAACTGAAGCAACCACAAGTGTCGAAAAAAATAATAGGAATAGCAGATGAAACATATCACCAAATACTTAATAGACTGGTATCTCTTGGCGTTGCTGCACTAGATAAAGATAGCTATATAAAACCACAGCAAAGATACTTTACTCCCTCTTGAGGTCCTTACGGTCTAATGGTTATGACACTCGCCGAAGAAGCAAGAGGGTCTGGGTTGGGTTCTATTGACAGACGAACTGTAACGAATTTAGGTGCGTTCTGTTGATTATGGCTTTACTTCGCTGAAAAAAAAAACTTTTTCGAGCTAGTACTCAATGTGAAGTACACTTACAAACTCTAAATAACACGTAAGATGATGCTTATTCATTCTATGACCTTGTTCAAGTCGGTTAATATAGCAGATATTAATTGGGATCTCTAAAGACTGCTCTTTCAGCGTAGCTGTTCAACGTCTGAAATTCCTATCACTTGCAGAAATCTATTTTCGTCATTTCAAGTTGTTGTTTTCTTTAGATTTACACATTATTGAGATTCATCATATAATTATTTTGTAATTTTCAACTTTACTTCTCCATTATGCTTCCGTTTTTTTATTTCTTAATTCGTCAATGTTGCAGATTATTTCAATTATTTCATAGTATTCTATATCATGCACTTCATTAATCACCCCCTTTTTTCTAGAAATTCATCTTTTTTAGAGATCTCGGAATCTCTCCTTCATTTCCTTTCCAAATATTATAGGTTTACAGTTACTCGAAGCAATATTAAAAGTGTTATCATTTATATAGCTAATGAAAGATAAGGAGGTCTTCATTTACATACCTGGATAGAACAGAGAGGAATGAGATGAACTAAAGGAATTGACAAGAAACGATCAGCGTCTGAATGATTACAGTATGGAATAGAAGAAGAGGAGAAAAGAATAGAGTAGAATAGAGGGCATCATTAAGAAAGCCCAATGACTGAACCACTCCACTATTTGTCACTCTACAAAAATGGTGGATATTCCAAAAAGCCATTAAAACTTTTCCTTGTTATGAAAACAACCCACCATCACCACCACGTGCCCACCCCCTCCCTCCCCTTCCCCGTCTCCCAATCCCCTCTCCCTCTCCCTCACCACTCTCCCTCTCCCTATCCCTCTCATTCTCCCAATCACCTCCCCATCCTCTCTCCCTCTCCTCTTACCCCTCTCCTTCTCCTCTTGTCCCTCTCCCTCATCACTCTCCCTCTCCCTCTACTTCTCCGTCTCCCAATCCCCTTCCCATCTCCCTCTCTCAATTCCATCCCCTTCTCCCTCTCCCTTTCCATCTCCCTCTCCCCCCACCCAGTCCTCCCATATCTTTAGCCTCCAGATTTGTCTGCTGTGTTCATTTGACTTTTTGAAAAAACGCTTTTCGAGTTTCTTCAAAAGAGAGGTTTCTAATGTTTCATCAGTGAAAACAACACTAGGACAGTTTTTTTTGTCTCAAAGTAAAAAAAAAAAATCTTCTTGACTCGTTTTTTTTCTCAAGATGAAATGGAATCTTGTACAGAATTCCCAGGGAACTTTTGAAGACTTAATATGTTCGTGTTTTTTTTTCTTCTGAAGTCAAACAGTCTATAAAACATTCCTGCTTCCAAGGTGTTTTTTATGCGGTTAATTGCTGTCGTTTCCCTCGTGGTAAAATCTTACTCTTGCTACTGTTTTTTTATTTACTTTTTTTTTCTATCTTAGGCCGGATAAGGTCACTGGATAGCCCGCTCCTTTAGTGTCTTTGTTTAAGAATTGAAATTAAAAACAGAGCTAAATAACTGTGAATCTACCTTGATTATATTTCCATGATGGTCCGTTTAGCATCTTCTTCTTCTACACGTACGTACATAGGTGTAGAAATACCGGTTTATTTTTTTTATTTTTTTTTATTTATTTTTTTTTTGTACCTGGTTATGTGCGATTGAAATAATATAAACATGAGCGTTTGGTTTTAAATGTACTCTCTCAATGAAGAACTTAAAGTTCACTATCAATTCTTTTTAAAGACTTTTCCTAGAATTATTGACCGTTTTTCTTTTTACCTCATCACCAAAAAAGATAGAAATAAATGCTCTCATTAAGTCCGTATTTCAGCCGTGAATCAGAATTATCGTCATTGAGATAAGGTGTCTCGTTTTACTCAACTCTGTTTCGCTAAAAATGTCTAACGTATTTTTTCACGCTTTCCTCGTAACTCCTCTCTAAAGGATAACGAAAAAACCTCCTCCCTTTCAGCGATACAAAAATAACTTACGAATAACTTTCGTTAGCTCTTTGATTCCAATATATTTTTTCTTTCCTTTTCCACTCCTCCTCAGTAATCTTTATAAACAAAGAAGGAATTTTCTTCGTCCCTTTTAGCTGACAATAAAATGAAAATTTGAAGATCTCTCTCTCTCTCTCTCTCTCTCTCTCTCTCTCTCTCTCTCTCTCTCTCTCTTAGTAAATCCGTTTTCGCTTAAAGTATTTTCTGTATTTTTCACTCCTCGCCTATAGTCTTTCTAAAACATGAAGGAAAATCATCTCTCCTTTTCAGAGATCAATAGGAAACCGAGGTGGGGCAAAGTAACAAGTCCTGAGACGTGCTGCACTGGGGCTCGTCTCCCTCATTCTAAACGGTGGAATCTTCTTCTCCTCCCTCTTCTTCTTCTTCTTCTTCTTCTTGAAGAGTGGCTTCAGGCGAACGTTGATTCGGGTTATATATAAAACACGGCTGGATTTTCCCTCGGACATAGATGCAATGACGTGCCATATATATGCTAATACGCAATATGATACGAGAATATCAATGATCCAATTTACCCCAATAACTCCCATGCCATAAATATTGGCCACCATATCTCCACCATACTTTTCTTTCCACACGTTTCCTGAAATCTTTTATTTATCAATTATTTTGTTAATGGAATCTAAATTACATATCATTATTATTATTATTTTCTATTTTTTATTTTTTTATTTTATTATTATCATTATCATTTATTATTATTATTATTATTGTTTTTTTATTTATTTATTTATTTTTTATTTTTTTGGTGTATCACTGTCATCCTATTCGACTGGTTGGTTTTTATAGTGTGGGGTTCCGGGTTGCATCCTGCCTCCTTAGGAGTCCATCACTTTTCTCACTATGTGAGCTGTTTCTAGTAGCACACTCTTCTGCATGAGTCCTGGAGCTACTTTGGCATCTAGTTTTTCTAGGTTCCTTTTCAGGATCTTGGCATTGGCCTAGTGTTCGCATGACTACGGGTACAATTTCCACTGGCATAACCCACATCCTTCTTATTTCTATTTTCAGGTCTTTTTACTTAACAATCTTTTCTCTCTCTTTCTCTTCTACTCTGGTGTCCCACGGTATTGCAACATCAGTGAGTGATACTGTATTCTTGATTTTGTCCGGTCTATTTGCACGTATCACCCTATCTGTACTGATACCATAGTTCCAGAGGAGCTTTGCCTGATCGTTTTCTATGACTCCCTCAGGTTGGTGCTCATGCCACTTATTACTGCAAGGTAGCTGGTGTTTCATGCACAGGCTCCAGTCGAGGGCTTTTGCAATTGAACCATGCCTCTTTTTGTACTGGTTCTGTGCAAGTGCGTGCTGGACATTTCCTTGCTATGTGGTTTATGGTCTCATCTTTCATATGGGTGAGATCGTTCTTTGGACATTTGGTTCTTAGGGTCTGATCTTGTGCCGCTGTTAGTATTCCTTCTGTTTCCTTCTTAAAATCTCCACTCTGTTGCCACTGCAATGTTTCATCGCTGGCCAGTTGTTTAGTCGGTCTCATGTACTGCCCATGCAATGGTTTGTTGTGCCATTCCTCCGTTCTGCTTGTCATTCTACTGTCTCTGTATATTTCTGGGTCTTCGTCTTTCTTTATCAGTCCTTCTTCCCATGTGGCGCCATGGCAGAATGATTTAGCTCATCAATGGGCTGGTTAAGCAACATTGGGGCTGGTCAGTCGTTGAATGGGTGACCACTCTCCTCGGCGATGATTCCTTGGGAAAGGATCAGATGGATTAAATAGCAAAATTAAGCCATGATGGAAAGAAAAGTATAAATAAACGACAACGATTTAAATGGAACTCTGGCAACAGAGGATCACCGTCCGGCAGCCAGTTAGTTATACGGGACAATTGACAGGGAGGACGGTCAGGTACTTGGAGGTCGTCATCCAGCAACTGACCACCACAACTACAGTAAACAGCAACCAGAGACTAGAGCTACAGAGGCAAACCAGAAGAAATGGACAAGGGAAGAAAATACGGAATTATTCTTATTATTATCATTATTATTCTGAAGATGAACCCTCTCCATATGCAACAAGCCCACAGGGGCTACTGACATGAAATACAAGCTTCCAAAGAATATGGTGTTTATTCGAAGGAAGTAACAGAAAGGCATAGGAAATGCAGAAAGTGGAGATCAGTAATTACAAAAACAGATAATTCAACAAATTCATCAGTGTATGAATATATGTCATCATCACTAGTAGCAATAATATGAGCGACAGTATGAGTATTAGTAGACGCTTGGTGAGAGTAGCACGGCTTGGAAATCGTGGAAATAAAAGGGTAAAACTGTACCTACAATAAATTCGCTCCCCAACCACACTCGGCCCCATCCGGCAGAGGCAAATCCTGGCTCAACTCTTCAGTCTCCTCATGTCAGACCTAACTGGGAACAGGGAGCCATTTCTTCTTTTATTCATTTCACAAATTGCCTTTCATTTTATTTTTATATACAAGTTCTGTTCTCAGTTACTGTACTGATTTCTTTTTATCTATATGATTTAGCTTTTCTTTTTGGTTATTTTATTTGTATTTGTTTGTGTTCATTCGATTTGATCACCAGCCATTGGTCATAGTACCGCAATCTTTTTTTTTATTTGTGACTTAGATCTTAATTCTGACTCTCAGCAATTGGTGATGGGTAAATTTTATTGTTAATTCTTATTATCCTAATTATTTCTTCACAAGAAGAACTTGATTAGACAAAAAGATTTGCTATTGACGTATTATGCTTTCATTGAAATATAACAGTATAAATGGACATACACATATATGCGCACTCATACAAATCCGCAGTGGACTATTATGGAAAGGAATATGTATAATGTAGATAATTTAGGTTAGTGGCATGATAACCCACTACTAGTAATACATAATGAAGCAAAACTTGCAGAATAAAAATCGTCGAACTATTTAAATATCAGTCAGCTCATAGAAGCAAAAGCAAAGGAAGAGGACTAATAGAACCAAAGGTAATGATTAGATAAATAGTATTTACTTTGATTTACAATGAATAAAACTATTGAGGTAAATCATAGCTAGGGAGACAGGGAAAGCGGAAGAATTGTTCTTTTGTTTATAGGTAATTCCAAAGTAGAAGTTAAAACAGTGCATGGAGAAATATATGGATTTTCACTGAAGTATTTTTCACAAAGCAGATAGCTGTTAGATTCACTGAATGAAATCAGTAACATTTTAAAGTATAATTACGGAGGAAGGCAAAGATAAGATTGTAGACATGACGTCACAAGAGGATAGAGATCATGAGCCATTTTTTAGTGATTCATAGGCACTGGAGATGATAAACAGATAAGGGATAATGCATTTTAATATATTTTTATCTATTCATTAATTCATTATTCTATTTTTTCTTTTGTTAATAAGAGGGCCCTCTTCTTTATGTATTTCACTTTATCTCCCCTTACTACTTCCTAATGAACACCATGTTCTTTGGAAACTTGAATTTCAAGATAAGGTTTCATCTTCTGAATTAATAATAATAATTGCATATATAATCTTGGATAAGAAATGTGCTGCATACCAATTGAGATCAAGATCATGAGAGAATATTTCCGAGTAAGATACAAGGCGCATCTAAATGCATCTTAA
>NC_087205.1:22767889-22775389 GCF_015104395.2 Macrobrachium nipponense | reverse complement strand
CCCAGAGTCTTCTGCTCAAACAATGAGGATGTAACTGGCGGCGAACTTATTATTATATACGTGATAACAGCCATTCAAACGCTGCCGCAGAGATCAGTGGAAGAAAGTCGTCATATTATTATTATTATTATTTTGCAGATTGCTTCGAGATCACTGAGAGAGAGTCGTAATATTATTATCGTTGTTTTTTTTTAAAGATCGCTTTGAGATCACTGAAAGAGAGAGTCGTAATATTATTATTATTTTTGTAAAGATCGCTTTGAGATCACCGAGAGACAGAGTCGTAATATTATTATTATTATTATTATTATTATTATTATTATTATTATTATTATTATTATTATTATTATTATCATTTAAGGTCGCTTTGAGATACTGAAAGAGAGTTGTATTATTATTATTATTTTTTAGAAGATCGCTTTGAGATCACTTAAAGAAAGAGTCGTAATATTATTATTATTAGGGAAAAACTCTCTATCACGAGAGTATATATAATGTTCTAAAGGGTCCACAATAATACAAAGTGTAAGAAGTCCGTGTATAATTTTGAAGACTTTACAGAAAGCTTTCGAACCCTTCCCCGGGTTCATCTTCAGTCCAAATGAACAAAAAGTACTTTTTGTTCATTTGGTCTGAAGATGAACCCAGGGAAGGTTTCGAAAGCTTTCTGTAAAGTCTTCAAAATTATACACGGACTTCTTACTCTTTGTATTATTGTGGACCCTTTAGAACATTATTATTATTATCATTTTTTTTTTAAGATCGCTTTAAGATCATGGAAAGAGAGTCGTAATATTACTATTATTATCATATTTTCTAAAGATCGCTTTAAGTTCACTGAAATATTCTTTCATTTTAACTCTGAAGATCTCTTAAAGATCACTAAGAGACGTTGCAGTCTGGCTAGCTTTACAGTTTTCAAAGGTTTGGGAAAGTGGAATGTTTTTAATCTACTTTTTTCTTACTACAGCATTGAGTTTATCAGTCATGGGAGTTTGTTTGTTTGTCATTACCATGCTATTTCCAATTTTTTTTTTTTTTTTTTTTTTTGCACTTTGGTTGTTGATCATGAAAAGAACAAACAAGACAACGTTACATTTCCATCTGTCTTTATGTCTCCATCTATATAAATACACTCAGACATACTATATATATATATATATATATATATATATATATATATATATAAGATATATATATATATATATATTGTATATATATATATATATATATATATATATATATATATATATATATATATATATTGTATATGTATGCTGTCTTTGATTGAGCGTGTTTGTGTCTTTTACAAATCATGATGCAGGCAAGCGAAGAAAAATTTGTGCATGGAATTAAAATTCTATAAATATTAAATAATGAACAATACTATATAAATAAAATACATACAGAAAAATTCTATTAATGAATTATATGAAGGTATTTCTGACCTGAGGAAGTATCAGAAATACAGATGACTGGAAATGAAGGTGGAAACTTTATATTTTGTTTACGTTAATGAAACGATGGAAAAAAATTTCATAAGAACTTCGAACAATGGAAGGATAAGATGTGGTAATATTGACTCAGACATTAAACATTTAATTTGAATGCAAAACTTATGAAGGTTTAAGTGGCTGTAATATTTTTACTAAAGCTGAAAATAAAAACAAGGATACTGTATTAGTTTTTAGGGATAAAGATAAAAATGGATACTCTATTATTTTAAAAAATGAGAATGCTTTATTTTGACCCCAGATAAGTAGGCATACTGTATCATTTTACTTATGATAAAAAGTATATTGTATTATCCTTATTAAAGATAAAAAAAGGGATACAGTATTAATTTAACCCAAAATAAAAACGGATATTACATTATTTTTACCAATATTAAAAGGATAATGCATGTTTTAACCAGAGACAAAAAGGATACGGTATTGTTTTTACCAACGATTAGAAAGGATACTATTACTTCTACTAAAGCTAAATAGGATACTGCATTATTTCTACTTCTGATAACAAAGGATACTGTAGCATATTTACCAAAGATAAAAAGGGATACTGTATTATTTTTATCAAAGATAAAAAGGGGGTACTTTATTAATTTCACCAAAGACTAAAAAAAGGATGCTGTATTACTTTCACCAAAGATAAAAAGGATGATGATATTTTAACCAGATAAAAAAAAAGAATGCTGCGTTATTTTCACCAAAGATAAAAAGGATAATCATTTTTTTAATCAGGGTAAAAAAGAATGCTGCGTTATTTTCACCGAAGATAAAAAAGATTCTACATTTTTTAAACCCATGATAAAAAAGAATGCTACGTTATTTTCACCAAAGATAAAAAGGCTATTTTCTTTAACCAGGATAAAAAAAGAACGCTGCATTATTTTCACCAAAGATAAAAAGGCTAATATTTCTTTTTCAACCAGGATAAAAAAGAATACTGCACTATTTTCACCAAAGATGAAAATGTTACTGTATTTTCTAACCAGGTATGAAAAAAGATGCTGTATTATTTTCACCAAAGATAATAAAAAGATTAAAATAAAATATCAACAAGACGGGAACTCACGCACAGAGCAAATACTGTCAGTTAACATGCAAATTGTACAATGAATATTTCATCCAATTACGGCCAGTGTCTCTCTGGGGAAATCTTAGCGAAAGCTAAGTCGGATCATAATTAGGCAAACGGAAGTTGATCTTACGATAACAACCTCCTTATGTTGATTCGTTTCGTAGCGTTTCGACGGCAAGGAAAAGAAAAAATTTATATATAATTCGAGAGAATATGAAATTGAAAGGTTAATGGAATTTTCAATGATGGTTAGTCTTATGGGGAAGACATTCAAAATGTCTTTCGGAGGAGGCCATATAAAATTTATCATAATTATTATTATTATTATTCTATCACACTTCCTCCAATTCGACTGGGTGGTATTTATAGAGTGGGGTCCCGGGTTGCATCCTGCATCCTTAGGAGTCCATCACTTTTCTTACTATGTGCGCCGTTTCTAGGATCACACTCTTCTGCATGAGTCCTGGAGCTACTTCAGCCTCTAGTTTTTTCAGATTCCTTTTCAGGAATCTTGGGATCGTACCTAGTGTTCCTATGATTATGGATACAATTTCTACTGGCATATTCCATATCCTTCTTATTTCTATTTTCAGGTCTTGATATTTATCCATTTTTTCCCTTTCTTTCTCTTCAACTCTGGTGTCCCATAGTATTGCGACATCAATGAGTGTTACTTTATTATTATTATTATTATTATTATTATTATTATTATTATTATTATTATTATTATTACCGAAATTGATAGCCGTAGTAACCCTGAAAAAATCAGTTATTAGATAGTTAAAATGCTATCCAAATTTAATGCAGCTGCTATCACTTTCCTTACTATATGATTAAAAGAGGTTTCCTACCTACACATTATTATTATTATTATTATTATTATTATTATTATTATTATTATTATTATTATTATTATTATTATTATTATTATTATTATATAGCTGCTTCCACGGCATTTAGTTTATACAGTCTTCCCTATTCTTCTTCTAACGTGTCGACAGCTCACAGGCAGGAATCTATGAGAGTATAAAAGCAATTGAATTAAGATACGTGATGTATAGGTATTTATAGCAGGCAGGACGTATACAATTGGTGGGTTGGTCACTAGGCAAGAATCTTAATTGGTTGTAGGTTGGTGACGAAATCTGCCCCTGAGGCGTTGAGACACCATCGATGACTAAAGTGGATCTATAAAGATATAATCTTAATAATTATATGCACAATAAATATTTTGAGGATGAAAAGGCTATCAGGAAAATAGTAAAGGAAAATGTCTCCCCTACTGTAGAAGGGTGTAAAATTAGCCTCATAATTTATTATGAAAACATGAAAACTAGCCAGCTGCTTCTTAAAAGCAACCTGGCGTCCCCAGACACGTCTTTGAAGGATGCCACCACTCCTATGTCAGGATGACCTCTACAAGACTCTCAGAGCATCTCTCCTGCCAACTTCAAGAAGGGGTCATTTTTAATCATTGTAAAGAAAACTACAATAGAAGACTAAAATGAGCGGACCTCGTAAAGAACGTAGAAATGATTGACCAGACACCGGACCGACGACGTCTACGGTTTCCCGAGGCACTGCATTTATATCATCAGGATAAAAAGTCGAGCATCAACACCATCATAAGGAGAAATACAAGCAACCAATCGACACCAAACACTGTTACGAGAGAGAGAGAGAGAGAGAGAGAGAGAGAGAGAGAGAGAGAGAGAGAGAGACGGAAGCCGATGATTATGTCACTTGGACGACCGTGATAATACCTGCCACACTATATAGTGGGGCTACCCGAACCTACAACCAGCCCCAGTCAACAACATCGGTTGTGACCTCCAAGGGTTGGACCTAGGAGATCTCAATGCCCCGGGGACAGATTTCGTCACCAACCTACGACAAGTTAGAATTCTTAGAGCCTACTATAAATACCTGTACATCACGTATCTTAATTCACTTGCTTTTATAATCTCATAGATGACTGCCTGTGCGCTGTCGACACGTTAGGAAACCAGATATACCATTTTCATGCTGATGAGAAAAGATAATAATAAGAATTGAGGAGACTCTATTAATTAAACGCCGTGAAAACGGTTATAATATTTATTGCTACTGCCCTCATGGAAGGTGTTCTCCCTTATTATTGTTATTATTTTTTTTCTTGGGGGGGGGAGGGGGGGGAGGGGGGGGCGCGCGGCTATCACAGTCCTCCAATTCGACTGGGTGGTATTTGTAGTGTGGGGTTCCGGGTTGCATCCTGCCTCCTTAGGAGTCCATCACTTTCCTTACTATGTGCGTCGTTTCTAGGATCACACTCTTTTGCATGAGTCCTGGAGCTACTTCAGCCTCTAGGTTTTCTAGATTCCTTTTCAGGGATCATGGGATCGTGCCTAGTGTTCCTATGATTAGGGGTACAATTTCCACTGGCATATCCCATATCCTTCTTATTTCTGTTTTCAGGTCTTGATACTTATCCATTTTTTCCCGCTCTTTCTCTTCAACTCTGGTGTCCCATGGTATTGCGACATCAATGAGTGATACTTTCTTCTTGATTTTGTCAATCAACGTCACGTCTGGTCTTTTTGCACGTATCACCCTATCTGTTCTGATACCATAGTCCCAGAGGATCTTTGCCTGATCGTTTTTTATCACTCCTTCAGGTTGGTGCTCTTACCACTTATTACTGCAAGGTAGCTAATGTTTCTTGCACAGGCTCCAGTGGAGGGCTTTTGCCACTGAATCATGCCTCTTTTTGTAGTGGTTCTGTGCAAGTGCTGGACATTCGTTTGCTATGTGGTTTATGGTTTCATTTTTCGTATTGCACTTCCTACATATGGGAGAGATGTTATTTCCGTCTATCGTTCTTTGAACATATCTGGTACTTAGGGCCTGATCTTGTGCCGCTGTTATCATTCCTTCAGTTTCCTTCTTGAGCTCTCCCCTCAGTAGCCATTGCCATGTGTCATCGCTGGCTAGTTCTTTAGTCTGTCTCATGTATTGTTCGTGCATTGGTTTGTTGTGCCAGTCCTCTGTTCTGTTTGTCATTCTCCTGATTGTATATTTCTGGGTCTCTGTCTACTTTTATCAGTCCTTCTTCCCATGCACTCTTGAGCCACTCGTCTTCACTGGTTTTCAGATATTGCCCCAGTGCTCTGTTATCGATGTATACGCAGTCCTCTATACTTAGTAGTCCTCTCCCTCCTTCCTTTCGTGTTATGTATAGTCTGTCCGTATTTGCTCTTGGGTGTAGTGCTTTGTGTATAGTCATATGTTTCCTAGTTTTCTGGTCTATGCTGCGGAGTTCTGCCTCCGTCCATTCCACTATTCCTGCTCTGCATCTGATACCCGGCACTGCCCATGTGTTTATCGCTTTTATCATATTTCCGACGTTGAGTTTTGACTTGAGTATCGCCATGAGTCTCTGCATATATTCCTTCCTGATCGTGTCCTTCATCTCTTGGTGTTTTATATCCCCTCCTTCCATTATTTTCAGGTATTTTTATCCCGTCTCATCTATGTGTTTGATGTTACTCCCATCTGGTAGCTTTATTATTATTGTTATTATTATATATATATATAATATATATATATATATATATATATATATTTTTTTTTTTGCTCTATCACAGTCCTCCAATTCGACTGGGTGGTATTTATAGTGTGGAGTTCCGGGTTCCATCCTGCCTCCTTAGGAGTCCATCACTCTTCTTACTATGTGTGCCGTTTCTAGGATCACACTCTTCTGAATGAGTCCTGGAGCTACTTCAGCCTCTAGTTTTTCTAGATTCCTTTTCAGGGATCTTGGGATTGTGCCTAGTGCTCCTATGATTATGGGTACGATTTCCACTGGCATATCCCATTTCCTTCTTATTTCTATTTTCAGATCTTGATACTTATCCATTTTTTCCCGCTCTTTCTCTTCAACTCTGGTGTCCCATGGTATTGCGACATCAATGAGTGATACTTTCTTCTTGACTTTGTCAATCAACATCACGTCTGGTCAGTTTGCACGTATCACCCTATCCGTCCTGATACCATAGTCCCAGAGGATCGTTGCGTGATCGTTTTCTATCACTCCCTCAGGTTGGTGCTCGTACCACTTATCACTGCAAGGTAGCTGATGTTTCTTGCACAGGCTCCAGTGGAGGGATTTTGCCACTGAATCATACCTCTTTTTGTACTGGTTCTGTGCAAGTGCCGGGCATTCGCTTGCTATGTGGTTTATGGTTTCATTTTTCGTATTGCACTTCCTACATATGGGAGAGATGTTATTTCCGTCTATCGTTCTTTGAACATATCTGGTTCTTAGGGCCTGATCTTGTGCCGCTGTTATCATTCCTTCAGTTTCCTTCTTTAGCTCTCCCCTCTGTAGCCATTGCCATGTGTCATCGCTGGCTAGTTCTTTAGTCTGTCTCATGTATTGTCCGTGCATTGGTTTGTTGTGCCAGTCCTCTGTTCTGTCTGTCATTCTCCTGTCTCTGTATATTTTTGGGTCTTCGTCTACTTTTATTAGTCCTTCTTCCCATGCACTCTTGAGCCACTCGTCTTCACTGGTTTTCAGATATTGCCCCAGTGCTCTGTTCTCGATGTATACGCAGTCCTCTATACTTAGTAGTCCTCTCCCTCCTTCCTTTCGTGTTATGTATAGTCTGTCCGTATTTGCTCTTGGGTGTAGTGCTTTATATTATTATTATTATTATTATTATTATTATTATTATTATTATTATTATTATTATTATTATTATAATGAGGGGATCGATATATGCCTTTTTTCATACGTTTACCAGTTGTGTTACCTATATATATATATATATATATATATATATATATATATATATATATATATATATATATATATATATATATATCTTTATATGTGCGTGTGTGTGTGTGTGTGTGTATATATAAGGATAAGAGCCTGCAGTT
>NC_087205.1:22760389-22762889 GCF_015104395.2 Macrobrachium nipponense | reverse complement strand
CCACAACACCATATTCCCTCTATCTCACCAATAATCACATGTGGAATAGAACAAGTCTCCAAAAAAAGATTATTACACTCCAAGCAGGATAATCAAAAATGAAAATCCATCTCCAAAAAGATGCACTCAAAGCATCTAGCTGACACACTCAAAAATATTGCCCCATATCTCCTCAAAAAGATTTCTCTGCAACAAAAAGGGCTGCAAAATAATTGAACTAAACATAGCTCTCACCACCATAGGTCTAGACTGTGGAATATCTCCAAAAAATAAAAAATATCAAATGACTAAAATATTATATCTCCAATCATATCTCAAATTATATCTCCAATATATTATATCTCCAATTCTCCAGGAAAATAACTCAATGGTATAGTCACAAACTATAAACTCTGTTTAGCATAACTGCTAAGAAAGGCAAAAAACTCGGCAAATAAAATTGCCTGGGAAATTCTAGAAAAAATCACCAATGTGCCACAACTTATTATAACAAAACTCCAAATTCAAAGTGTCTAAGCAAAGACTTCTCCATATGCACTATGGCATAGGCCACTAGAAACTTAACCAAGTTTCGTACCTCTGGCAAATTACAACAAACACAATTGTGCAAAAGCCAACAATTTCTGGAACACAAATATCCAGAAAAAAAAGATGTGCCATTATGTATACATTCAAAAAATTCAAAAATTCTCCCATAAATCTCTCTGCAGCATCAAACAGCTGAAATTATAAATACATTCCCGAACAATGACTCCAAGTCACGAACTGAGATATTCACACAAACTGCTCGGAGAAAAAAATAAATTAAAAAAACTGATGGCACTGATAACTATTCCTGTGACACCTGTAACATCTGTGACTCACGTAGACTTCAAGCTATTATCTGCTGAACTCATAAAAAGAAAAAAAAAATTTGTCGTTAGTTCCTCCCATATCCACAAATAAAAAACATCACCACCCTTAGTATCATTACAACACCCATATTAATATAAAAAAAAATAACACCAATATCACCAATATCAGTATCAGAATTCGCCAATATCAGTAGTATCACCAGTATTAAGTATCAGAATCACCAACTATCAGTACTCTCTAATATCACCAAAATTGCTACCATCAAATTCCACCAGAAGCTGACATCACCACCCATAAAATCATTGGCACATTCCCCAAAAATTATTAACACCATGACTTCGACAGAATCCCCAAAAAATATCTCAAGTAATGATAATTCTACTGAAGTACCTCCACGTAAAATATCTCCAGTAATAATAATAATAATAATAGTTCTCCATAGTAATAATTCTCTCACAAATATCTCGAGTAAGGGTATTAATATTGCCATTCCCCAGTATTTATCTTAATTGCTACACCAAAATCAACACCAGTCAGCAATCATCACCACTCATCACCAATTGACAACACCAGTCATCACCGATCACCACCATTTTAAAGTAATCTCCATTTCCCAAACAAATCTCCATTAAAAAAAGTAATCTCTGAAACTCCAGTTATAATTATGCTCTCTAATATTGCGTAAAAGCATTCTTCAAAGCATAAGGAAAACTTGCGCCACATCCATATGCATTTCATATTCATTTCCTCTCCACTCAAGAGAAAGAAAAAAAAAAATTCTAAAAGAAACCCTACGGGCATGTCATATCAAAACCCAGTGGTTATCAGCTGATTCCATGGCATTGAAATTTTCTAATCAAGGCCAAACTCACCCCCATTGCCCCGACACAAATAAAAAAAAGAAGTTCACCCCCCACTAAAAAAAAGAGCTTCACCCTCCCTGTCAAGCATTCCCCTGTGGAAGACACCACTACTACCCTCCCCTTGCATTACCCCTCGGTCGGTTCAGCACAAATTGCACTGACTGCGTAAGAACAAGCGGGCGCTCTATCTCCAAGAGGCAAAAATTGCAATTCAAGCAACAGTTTCGCATGTATGAAAACCATTCATATACACACGTATGTATTAAAACAAAGACGAATGCGTCTCTTCTAAACATGTGCCAAGAAAAGAAAAAAACACATCACATTCTACTCCCATGAGAAAAAAAATGGTACTGTGAATTGCCTCTTTAACTTCAAAAATGACTCATACACAAAGTCAAAAAATGAATAATATAACACTCACTTCCTCAAATGGGAGAATACCTGACCGCTAAACCGAGCGCGAGAGAAAAACAAATGCGCCAATGCACACACAGTCGAACGTCTCAGGGACCGCACTCAAAAACTCTCCGTTCTAACTGACTGCCCGCCCAACTCCGTCGAGGCATCACCATGGGCAAATTTGATGACTCTAATAGAATTTCTTTCACTCAGTACCATAACTAAGACTCCATAACTCTCATGTCCGACGCTTATTAACGACATCCTAACCCACTTTAACAATCAGTCTCTCTGGAAACGGCCTTTTTTAAGCTGTTATTAATCTAACAAGAGGTGTAAGAACGGTTCACAATCTGCTGCCACCACTAATACGAGATAAG
>NC_087205.1:22742889-22757889 GCF_015104395.2 Macrobrachium nipponense | reverse complement strand
TATATATGTGTGTATCCGAGAACAATTTTTTCTTGTATGACATATTCCCCTTTAACTCGTATACTTAGCCACAAGGGAGTTGTAGCCCATAAGCCCTCATGTGGTCTATTCTTTGGAAAATCAAAAAACATTTCCATAGACACACACGCAGATCCAGGAGAACTTTTTAAATATAGCTGTAAGATCTTAGCTGGGCAGTTCGCACTGTAGGTTATATATACATACATATATATATACATATGTATGTATATATTATATATATATATATATATATATATATATATATATATATATATATAATATATATATATATATATATGGCTCTCAACTTGCATGTTTCCATCAAACGGCAGAAAGTCTATACTGAAAAACCAGTGGAAATGTATTTTACGCCCATTTTACTTATACCTCAGTCTATTTAAGTGATTTAGTAGCATGAACGGTCAAAAGTCAAAAGCAATTTAAAAGAAGTGCACTTTTCAAAATCATGCATCGAAGTATTTTCCATAATTACTGGAAGTAATTTCCTCTGGCAGTGGAGCTTGCTATAATTACCATATATATATATATATATATATATATATATATATATATATATATATATATATATATATATATATATATATATATATACATATATACATATATATATATATATTATATATATATATATGTATGACATATATCCATATATACATATAATATTATATTTTATTCGAGCTACTAATGTCCTTTAATATCTAATTCGCTCTACCTCGGAGTTAATGTATTTTCAAAGCGAATTAGATATTAAAAGACATTTGTAGCTCGAATAATTTTTATGAATCACGGTGATGTGATAATTATTCATACATACGTAAATATATATATATATATATATATATTATATATATATATATATATATATATATATATATATATATGAGTACATTCATCGAGTTTCAGTAACAACGTAGTCCATTTAAAGATACGTCACTAAAGTTACGGACGCAAATCACACACCACCCCCACCTACCGCCGCTCCCCCCCACAAATAACAAGAGGAGGGGAATGGGGAACGTGGGTAAATGGGACAGGAATCATAGTAGATGCTGCCACACCAAAATCAATAGACGAACCAAAAGTTAAGGAAAGAAGCTGACACTTGCTGACACTTGTGGCTTTCTTGGGCAGTTTCTATTTCTTTACTTTCTTTCTCTTCTTTTTTTTTATTTCACTGCTCTCTTTTTTCTCCCTTCACTTCTTGCTCTCTTTCTTTCCTTTGTTGCTTTCCACATTTCATTTTTTTCCGGTCTTTGCTTCCTTTTTTACTTTCCTCTCTTTCTTTCCTTTTTCCTGTCTTTCTTTCCTCCTTTTCAGTCCTTCTTTCCTTTTTCACTTCCTTTATTTCCTCTTTTCTTGTCTTTCTTGCTTTCTTTCCTTCCTTTCTTTCCTCTTTTCTTGTCTTTCTTGCTTTCTTTCCTTCCTTTCTTTCCTCTTTTCTTCTCTTTCTTGCTTTCTTTCCTTCCTTATTTCTTAATCTTTCTTTCCTTTCTTTTTTTATTTCTTGCTTTCATTCTTACCTGTCGTTCCTTTCTTTCCTTTTTTTTGCTTTCTTTCATTCTTCCCTTTTTCCTTTCTATTCTTTCAGTTTTCTGACGTGATTTACAATATTACCATTATGTCATTTCTAGCGCCTATGAATACACATAAAATTGTATTTTTGCCTTTCCCTGAGACCCACAGCATTTGACTATCTATCAGATACATGAATCCTTGCTTGCACTGAGCAACTCTAAACCATCCCATCTTGCTCGAGAATCGAACCTAGTCCCTCTTGCTGGTGAGGCAAGTATCATAACCGATCAGCCATGAGGTCGCATGATTGAGAGATCGTCAGTGTTAAATCCTTGAACATAAATTGAACCTCTATTGACCCTGGAAGTGAATTACGTACCTGGTAGATGACTGACTATGTTGGGTTGCAGGCGTGGTGAATAAAACATAAGCCTGACGACCTCATAACATAAGACTATATCTGAGAATATGAAGTTTACTTAATATAGCCTCCCTCTCTCTCTCTCTCCTCTCTCTCTCTCTCTCTCTCTCTCTCTCTCTCTCTCTCTCTCTCTCTCTCACTGTATCGAGAAAGGACTGAACTTGATATATATATATATATATATATATATATATATATATATATATATATGTATGTAAGTATGTATGTATGTATGTATGTATACGCATATGCTACACCTACATCTTCCGACAATTCTACCCAAGAACCCCTGTGAATGAAGACTTTCCTTTAATGTCATCTGACC
Source organism: Macrobrachium nipponense (assembly GCF_015104395.2). Taxonomy (NCBI): domain Eukaryota; kingdom Metazoa; phylum Arthropoda; class Malacostraca; order Decapoda; family Palaemonidae; genus Macrobrachium; species Macrobrachium nipponense. The sequence goes on along the minus strand of NC_087205.1, from coordinate 22,755,586 downwards.
GAAGCACTTTCTCTCTCTCTCTCTCTCTCAATCTCTCTCTCTCTCTCTCTCTCTCTCTCTCTCTCTTTCTCTCTCTCTCTCTCAGCCGATATATCTAAGGAGATTTAAAGAGGAGCAGGAAATCAAAAGGACTCCAGAAGGACATTAAAAGAATCACGAGAGGACGAAACAAACGGCCTGAATTGGATTCAGGAATTCATGAAATTTAGATCCGCCCTCGAGCCCAAAAAGAACGGCTGGAATCCCTCCCCCCACCCACACACACCCCCCACCCCACCCCAATTCCTCATCCATTCCCAGTTTGGCGATTCATAAAGGGAATACGTTTAAGGGAGGGTTGGAACTGGGGATAGTGTTTGTTCATGGATATGTTAACGTTCTTGTCAGGACACAAACTAGATGTGGATGCCTTGCCTCTCTCTCTCTCTCTCTCTCTCTCTCTCTCTCTCTCTCTCTCTCTCGTCTCTCTCACTCTCTCTCCAAGCTCTCTCATCTCAATCTCTCTCTCGTCATCCTTCTCTCCCTTTCCTTCCTCTCTCTCTCTCTCTCTCTCTCTCTCTATTAGTTTCATAAACTAAAATTTTTATATATTTCGGAGTAGATTGCGAGGACAATTAAAAGAAACATTCAAAATACTGAAAGGCATAGCAAAAATAGATAGTAATCTATTTACGTTAAACGAAAGCCAGACAAGAAATAATGGATGGAAACTAGATCTGTAGAGATGCAACTTCTTTACATACAAGATATGTGACACATGGAATAGCCTGCCACAAGAAGTTGCAAACAGCAACAGTGTGGAAGAGTTTAAAAGAAAGCTAGACAAAATCATTAGGACACTGAATGAACATTGAAACCTGCTCCTAGAGATAAGTGAGCGCACGATGTCTCTTCGGATGTTCTAAGAAGCCTTTGAGACATCCTGATCTTTGTAACTCCTTGTAACCTCACCCCCACCCTTCAATCTCTCTCTCTCTCTCTCTCTCTCTCTCTCTCTACTATAAAACGTTATATCCAACCCCTTCCCCACTAGTAACGTAAAAGTATTACCACCCTTCCCCACTATAATAATAATAATAATAATAATAATAATAATAATAATAATAATAATAATAATAATAATAATAATAATAACCATGTCGAATAGGATGAATCTGATAGACAAAAAAAAAAAATAATAATATTAATATTTTTTTATCACAGTCATCTTACTCGACTGGGTGGTTTTTGTAGTGTGGGGTTCCGGGTTGCATCCTGCCTCCTTAGGAGTCCATCACTTTTCTCACTATGTGTGCTGTTTCTAGTATCACAATATTCTGAATGAGTCCTGGAGCTACTTCAGCATTTAGTTTTCCAGGTTCCTTTCCAGTGATCTTGGGATCATTCCTACTGTTTCTATGATTATGGGTGCAATTTCCACTGGCATATCCCATATCCTTCTGGTGTCCCATGGTATTGCGACATCAATAAGTGATAATTTCTTCTTGATTTTGTCAATCAACGTCACGTCTGGTCTACTGGCACGTATCTGTTCTGATACCATAGTCCCAGAGGATCCATTCTGGTCGTTTTCTATCACTCCCTCAGGCTTTGAGCTCGTACCACTTATTGCAAGCTAGCTGGTGTTTCTTGCACAGGCTCCGGAGCACGGCTTTTGCTGCTGAATCATGCCTCTTTGTACAGGTTCTGTGCAAGTGCTGGATATTCGCTTACTATGTGGGTTATGGTCTATCTTTCATATTAATCTCCCTGAAAATGGGTGAGCTGTTATTCCCGTCTATCGTTCTTTGGATACATCTGGTTTTTAGGGCCTAATTTTGTACCGCTGTTAGCATTCCTTCGGTTTCCTTCTTGAGTTCTCCACTCCGTAGCCATTGCCATATTTTATCGCTGGCCAGTTCTTTAGTCTGTCTCATGTACCGTCCGTGCATTGGTTTGTTGTGCCATTCCTCAGTTCTGTTTGTCATTCCCCTGTCTGTATAGTTCTCGGTCTTCGCCTCCTTTAATCAGTCCTTCTTCCAATGTACTCCTTACCCACTCGTCTTCGCTGATTTTTGTATAATATTTCTCTGCTCTCGATGTTGACCCAGTCCTCTATGCTTAGTAGCCCTTTCGCTCCTTCCTTTCGTGGTATGTATAGTCTGTCTGCAGTTGCTCGTGGGTGTAGTGGTTTGTGTATTGTCACATGTTTCCTAGTTTTCTGGACTATGCTGCGGAGTTTGTGGCTATCATCATATTTTCGGCGTTGAGTTTTGACTTGAGTCTGCAAATATTCTTTCCTGATCGTGTCCTTCATCTCTAGGTGTATATATCCCTTCCTTCCATTATTCCCAGGTTTTGTATCCTGTCTCATCTATGTGTATGATGCTATTACCATCTGTAAAATTTATCCCTTCAGTCCTCGTTTCTTTGCCTTTTTGTATTTTGCCCAAGGCACATTTTTCTATTATTATTATTATTATTATTATTATTATTATTATTATTATTATTATTATTATTATTATTATTATTATTGTTATTATTATTATTATTATAGTCACTACTGTTCTATTACGTGACGCAGAAGTTTATTATCTTCAATATCTCGTAAATGTTCCGAATAAAACTTATTAGAGTTCGAGTTTTGGTTTCTCGCGCGACAAAGCTGGCGTTTTTGAACGCAGAAATAAATCTCCTACTCGTGCGGGAAGTGAATCTATTCAGAAATCAACCCGAAAGTCGCGGAAGGCAAAAATAGAAAATAAATATTCCGTGCGTGAAGAAAGGAGGCCATTTTACCAACAGGATTCTCGCGTATAAATAGTGCAGGAAACTTTTCCGTTTTTCGTATATTTTCTTTTGAGTTTTTTGAGGTGCTTTTTATTAACGTCAAATATTTATATTTTGGAAGCGATTTCTCTCTCTCTCTCTCTCTCTCTCTCTCTCTCTCTCTCTCTCTCTCTCTGTTTTTTATGTTTCTATTAACGTAAAAAAATTATATATCAGAATCTCTCTCTCTCTCTCTCTCTCTCTCTCTCTCTCTCTCTCTCTCTCTCTCTCTCTCTCTCGCTTCTGTTTTTTTAAGTTATTATATTTCGGAGCCAGTATTCAGCCCTAGCCCCATCTCTCTCTCTCTCTCTCTCTCTCTCTCTCTCTCTCTCTCTCTCTCTCTTTGTTTTAATAACGTTATATTTTCGGAGTCGTTTTACCATTCCCCAATCCTTCGGTTTCTCTCTCTCTCTCTCTCTCTCTCTCTCTCTCTCTCTCTCTCTCTCTCTCTCTCTCTTTCGGTTCTGAATCCAATTTTGATGTTTTCGCTCCTCCCCTCTTTCCATACACAGAATGGGGACTTGTTTTTACTTAAATCGTTAACAGAGGTATCCATGTTTGTTACTTTTTCCCCCTCTTTCCTACCCCTTTCTTTTTCTCTGTTGTTTCCCCCTTTTTCATTTTTCCATTTATTCATTTTTCTTTTTCGGCACAAAAACAGACCGGAAGCTTTGCGCCCTGCTGCGGGAAATATCAAAACACGTTTTCACAGTCCATCTCACTCTTAAAGGTAGTTAGGACATTCTTATCTGGGAGGAATTCTTTGGGAAAATGCTCCTGGATACATTCTTTCTTCGGGAAAATACTCGTGGCTAAACCCTTTCTTTGGGAAAATACTCCTGGATAAATTCTGTCTTTAGGAAAATACCCATGGATAAATTCTGTCTTTAGGAAAATACTCATGGATAAATTCTGTCTTTGGGAAAATTCTCCTAAATGAATTCTTTCTTTGGGAAAATACTCATGGGTAAATTCTTTCTTTGGAAACATACTCTTGAATAATTTCTTTCTTTGGAAAAATATTCATGCATAGATTCTTTCTTTGGCGAAAATACTCCTGGATAAATTCTTATTTTGGGGAAAATACTCCTGGATAGATTCTGTCTTTGGGAAAATAATCATGAATAAATTCTTTCTTTAGGAAAATGCTCCTGGATAAATTCTCCGTAATTCTGCTGGAATTTCTTCCCACCTAATTCATGCTTATTTCGTTTATCTTTATTTTGGATAGCAGAGATAATTCTACGCATCTTTCTTCGTTATATTTCTTTCTGTATTTCAAATTGTGTTTAAGTCTCTCATTTACTAATAATCGCTAGGTTTATGAAATTAGTGTATATTTTTCACCCGAAAATTAATGCAATTAGAATAGTTCTATTATTAAGAAAATATCTGTATTGACCCTGAAATAAAGGTGATTCATAATATGCTCATTAATATGAAAATAAATGGTACCAGAATATGTAAGTTGACGAAAATAGATGTAATAGTGTTTGTTTTCCGGAAATTAAATGTAGCTATAATACGTCTATTTTGACCTGGAAATAAACATAATTATACAGATGTTAGTCCGAAAACAAATGCTCCGAAGCCTACTTATTCACGCATCCACTACAGCGGAAGTGAATACCGAAGACTCTTTCAATGTTGACTTATTTCATTTTTTTTTATTCCCCTTCATACTCTCTTCATATCCATAAGATCTTCAGCACTGGCAATAGCTTTGTGATCTTTTAACCTCATCTAGATATTAGTTCTTACATACAACAGAGCCTCATTGTTTAACAACAATGTGTTACAATGATGTCTGAGAGGCAACTAACAGAGTGAGGTCGTGTGAACTTTGGTATTTTGTATTTACTTGATTCCTCTCAATTTATATAACTTGATATGAAGAGAGAGAGAGAGAGAGAGAGAGAGAGAGAGAGAGAGAGAGAGGCAGGCAAACAGTCAGACAGAACGAGAATCTTAGTGTGTGTGTGTGTGTGTGTGTGTGTGTGAGAGAGAGAGAGAGAGAGAGAGAGAGAGAGAGAGAGAGAGAGATTCTTATAAGGAGAGGTTGACAGTCAGACAGACCGAGATTTTCAGAGAGAGAGAGAGAGAGAGAGAAGGGGGGCGGTGGAGATTTTTAGTAAAGGAGAGGAAGAGACAAACAGGTAGACATAAAGATACAGACCCTTAAAGAGACAGACAGAGAGAGAAAAAAGTACAGTCAGACAGACAGTCAGTCAGACAGACGGAGGCTCTTAAAAGGACAAACAAACAGACAGACACAGGTTCTTAGAGAGAGAAAGAGAACAAAGAAAGAGATTGCTTCTCTTCCTCAAACAGTCAGACAGACAAAGGTTCTTAGAGAGAGAGAAACCGACAGACACATGAGAGAGAGATTGCTTCTCTTCCTCAGACAGATAGACAGACAGACAAAGGTTCTTAGAGAGAGAGGGAGACAAACAGACAGACAGACAGATTGCTCCTCTTCCTCAGACAGACAGACAGACAAATGTTCTTAGAGAGAGAGACAGACAGACAGAGAGATTGCTCCTCTTCCTCAGACAGACAGACAGACAAAGGTTCTTATAGAGAGATAGAGAGACAGACAAATTGCTCCTCTTCCTCAGACAGACAGACAGACAGACAAAGGTTCTTATAGAGAGACAGACAGACAGACAGACAGATTGCTCCTCTTCCTCAGACACACAGACAGACGAAAGTTCTTAGAGAGCGAGAGACAGACAGACAGAGAGATTGCTCCTCTTCCTCTTAGCAGCGAAAACAAGACACCTCTTCAAGAGGACTCGAGAAGAGTTTACGGACAATTCCAGATAGTCTCAAGAAGGAAGGAGAGGCTTGGCGAGATCTGGAGACAAGGCACAGGCCACCTTAGAGGCAAACTAATTCCTGATAAGAAAATACCTTTTGGTGTGAGTCTTTCTTTTTATTTATTTATTTATTTTTTTTTTTGTAAGGTCACGTTCGTCTTAGAGAAAAATTGTGCTTTTATGAAGGATTCTGTCCTAACTTAATCACGTGAACCGTTGGGTTTCCGGTCTTCTTGTCACCCATTACCGCTTGAATATACTTACGGGTTTTGTTGCAAGATTTAAATACACTTGATTTATTTTTAGTTGTTTACATATCTTTTTTATTAGCTATATTACATAAATATATATATGAGTGCGTGTTTATATATGTATATATATATATTTAATATATATATATATATATATATATATATATATATATATATATATACTATATACATATATTATATATATATATATATATATATATATATACATAGATACATACAAACATACGTACATACATACAAACTTATACGTATAATTTGTTATATATAGATATAGATATATGGAGAGAGAGAGAGAAGAGAGAGAGAGAGAGAGAGAGAGAGAGAGAGAGAGAGAGAGATTATTCTCGTTTGTATCTACCTGTACCAACCACGTACATGCAAGTTCGGGCTTTTTCAATTTCACACATGAACTGGCCAACAATAAAATTATTCGCTTAACTGGCAGTCAGCTAATTGCATATGCAAAGTCGCCTAACCAGAGGATGAAATTTAATCATTTTTTCTCTCTCATTTCTTACTTTAATGACGTTAGTCGGAAGAAGTAGTGGATATTCGACATTTTTCTCTCCTGATGAGAATCTATTTTACATTCCTGCTTATTCCCCTTGTATGTGAACAGTGCTTTTTATTTTCCCGAAAAAAAATGGAAACTTGAACTTTCTGAGTTTATGAATACACCACATAAATGTATTAGCATCAGTGTCGCGTTTCAATCCTAAAGGATTTATGCAGTCGTGGCTAGATGAAATATTTATCTTTTTCTAACCCAAGATAAAAGAGGTCAGATAATCCATGTGAGATATCAAATTATTCAAACTTGCAGCAAGTCTTAACGATTATATATATATATATATATATATATATATATATAATAAAATTATCACATCACCGTGATTTATATAAATCGTTCGAGCTACAAATGTCCTTTAATATCTAATTCGCTCTACCTCGGAATTGATATATTTTCATATATGTACCGAAGGGGAATTTTTAGTTTATAATAATTTCGTCCCCTCATGGGATCGAACCACTGTCCAGTGGACGAGAACGAAATCAGGACGGACAGTGACATTGCCGAATCGGCCAACAGAGAGGCTATAAGTTTATATCGATTCTGACCTTACAAATCACCGTCGAACTCGGTGTTTTCGTAATTAGAATTGATATGAAACCCCCTTTACCATGTTAGCCAATTCGAATGTTTGACCCACGCAGCCATGTTATGAATAATTATCACATCACCGTGAGTCATATAAATCATTCGAGCTACAAATGTCCTTTAATATTTAATTTGCTCTACCTCGGAATTGATATATTTTCATACATGTACCGAAGGGGAATTTTTAGTTGATAATAATTTCGTCCCCTCCTGGGAGATCGACGGTGATTTGTAAGGTCAGAATCGATATAAACTTATAGCCTCTATGTTGGCCGATTCGGCAATGTCACTGTCCGTCCTGATTTCGTTCTCGTCCACTGGACAGTGGTTCGATTCCCTTGAGGGGACGAAATTATTATCAACTAAAAATTCCCCTTCGGTACATATATGAAAATATATCAATTCCGAGGTAGAGTGAATTAGATATTAAAGGACATTTGTAGCTCGAATGATATATATATATATATATATATATATATATATAGATATATATATATATATATATATATATATATATATATATATATATATTATATTTTCCGTGGGATAGAATTCAAACTTTTTTTCTCTTCACCTCTGAATTGATTTCATTCCATTCTGACTCGTGAGAAGTATAGAGAATAAAATAATTTTCAATTGATTATGTCTAAAACGTTTCAGAATTCAACAAGTAAAAATAGAAATCCTGACAAATTCAGATAATGTACCTAATTCATCATCTACTACGGGTAATGTTTGTTGCCTTGCAATAATTCACATTGCGATAATCTATATATTGAAATAATATGTTAGATTAATAGTCTAACAGCATATTTGAACATGTTAATCTATTACTTAAACCATGCTAATTGTTACTCAACTCAATATTATTGCTATATATATATATATATATATATATATATATATATATATATATATATATATATATATATTATATATATATATATATATATATATACATTTGTGCATGTAAGTGCATGCATATTTGTATGCGTGAGAGTTACATAAATAAACCTGTAGATATTGAACGAAAACAAGCCAGATATAACTCAAAATCTTTCTCAGTCCTCGATTACATGGGACGTTACAGATAATTATAAAATACGTCACCTCTATTGAGCAATTGCAATGAACAAATCACCCTATATACGCAACAATTACACGATACCAGTAATTAGAGAACTCGGTACCACCGATAATAGCATCGAGGAGATTACGTCGACCAATAACAGTGATTAAAGCATTCAGCTGCGAGATTTGGGTATTGGCATGACTTACATGATCCCGAGGTATTAAAGCATTTGCCTAAATCCACGAGGTTCCAGATACGGCTCATTTGCAAAGTTTGGCTAAGAGAGAGAAGAACCTCCTTTTAGGAAGTGAACGCAAATGAAGGCATGCGCCTAGAGGGGAAAGGAGGTAAGTGTTATGAATTCGCATCTAAAAAAGTTATTCTTCTTATGGTTAACGTTATGGGAATGAGGGAGGAGGGAGACAGGGCTCTCGATTGTACAAAATTAGAGTTATATGAAAGGTATAAGTTTAAAATAATCAAGTGTTTATTTTATAGCAATTTGTTCATGAATTTTATTCAAAACTATCTTGTTATTGTGCGTTATTTTTTTCTCTTATTAATGATTTTGAAACACTTGAAGGAACAAAAATATTGTTTTGGGTAACAGTTAGCTAGGTTTCAAATAACTGATTAACATGTTGTTCCAATAAGCAGCTAATCCATTCATTTAACAGGTTTTATATAGATACCATTTTATCGTGATATGAATTATTGTAAGAAAATTAAAATTACCCTGGATAGATTACAAATGAGATCCATTATCTGAATTTATAACGATTCCTATTTTTACGTGTTTAATTCAGAAATGTTTTAGATATGATGAGATCAAAACTATTTTATTCTATATACTTTTTGCGAGTCAGAATAGAATGAAGTCAACTCAAAGGTGAAGAGAAAAAACATTTGAATTCCATTCCAAGGATAATTTCAGGTCTCCAATTCTACCTTACAGGAAAAGTGCGACTTTTGACTCGAGTTTGACTTGGCGGAATAAATGCAGGAAATAGCAATTCCTCTTAAACGTCGAATATACTACTGTCTTTTGAAAAGCCAATGTTACAGATTTCACGCGTATAGTTCTCTAGACAGGAAACCTCTTTTTTTTTTTTTTTTTTTTTTTTGTTTTTTTTTTTTTTTTTTTTTTACTGAAAATGTGCATCAGTACGTTATGTTATGTAGAGAGGAGCTATGCTTCGAATCTTCTCTTTATTAATAATATTATTATTAGTCAGCATGAATATATTTTTTAGTCATTATTCAAGAGGTGCTTCCTTTCACAAGGGATCCACTACTATGCACTTGTTGCACTTTGGTCTTATTAATCTCTTAAGCCATTGACATTTCTTAGAGCAGCAATATTAAATCTCAAGTCATAGACCAAATTTATTTATATATAGTATATATATATACACACACACACAAATATATATATATATATATATATATATATATATATATATATATATACATATACACGTATATATATACATAAATATATATGTATATGTATATATATACACATATATATACGTGTATATATATATATATGTATATATATACATATATATATATATATATATATATATATATACATATATATATATATATATATATATATATATATATATATATATATATATATATATATATATGCTTTCATTACGTATAAATATATAAATGCTCTCGTTTTCTGAATGAAGTCGATTGCAAATATATGAAACACAATATTCCTTGTCTGTATATCACTGCCTCAAAATACATAGCAGTTGAACAAATCCCTGCAGGCGAATTATGTCTGAATCTAGTCAGTTCAGGTGAACACAGCCAGGGTCCATCCCAGAGGAACAAACAAAAGCAATTTGGGACAGTTCAGACCTGAGAGTGTCCCAGGGACCTTTCCACTAGGAGTTTGATTTACATCTTGATGGAACGGCTCTTGGCAGTCTCTGTTTTGCCAGCTGAGACCTCCGCTCTCTCTCTCTCTCTCTCTCTCTCTCTCTCTCCCCTTACTCGGTATGGTCACTCTTCTCTCCTGAACTGAAGACAGATGATTTGTACATTTATGACACCAAATTTATGAGTTCACTTCTCCCGGGGTTCATCTCTCTCTCTCTCTCTCTCTCTCTCTCTCTCTCTCTCTCTCTCTCTCTCTCTCTGATATTGTGCAGGCTATTAATGAAATTAAAAATGGAGCTGCTGCAGGGCCTGATGGAATTCCTGCTATTTTGTTAAAGAAAGTAGTTCATTCTATCGCAAAGCCACTTGCAATATTATTAAGACAAAGTGTAGATACAGGCAAGATTTATGATGAGCACAAATTAGCATATATTACCCCTACTTTCAAAAGTGGATCAAGACTAGAGGCAAGTAATTATAGGCCTGTGAGTCTAACATCACATATTATGAAAGTGTATGAAAGGGTAATGAAGAAAAATATTATGAAACATTTAATAAAAAATAATTTGTTTAATAAAGGACAACATGGTTTCGTACCCGGAAAAAGTACACAAACCCAACTGTTAGTCCACCGTGAGAACATATTCAAAAATATGAAAAGCGGAAATGAAACAGATGTGGTTTATTTAGACTTTGCAAAAGCTTTTGATAAAGTAGACCATAATATATTAGCGAAGAAAATTAGAAAACACAATATCGTGGATAAAGTAGGAAGATGGTTAAAAGAATTTTTACACAACAGAAAACAGATAGTTATTGCAAACGACGAGAAATCGGATGAAGTCAAGGTAATATCCGGTGTGCCGCAAGGTACGGTGTTAGCTGCAATACTGTTTGTTATTATGACAATAATGTGAAGGATTCGGTAGTGAGTAGTTTCGCAGATGACACAAGAATAAGTAGAGAAATTACTTGTGATGAAGATAGGAACGCTCTACAAAGAGACCTTAACAAAGTATATGATTGGGCAGAGGTAAATAGGATGGTATTTAACTCTGATAAATTTGAATCAATAAATTATGGAGACAGAGAAAGAAAGCTATATGCATATAAGGGACCTAATAATGAGACCATCACAAATAAGGAAGCAGTTAAAGACCTTGGTGTGATGATGAATAGGAACATGTTATGCAATGATCAAATAGCAACTCTGTTGGCAAAATGTAAAGAAAGCAAAAAATGGGAATGTTGTTACGGCACTTCAAAACAAGAAAAGCTGAAACACATGATTATGCTTTATAAAACATATGTTCGTAGTCCACTTGAATATTGCAATATGATATGGTACCCACACTATCAAAAGGATATTGCACAAATAGAGAGTGTACAAAGGTCCTTTACAGCTAGAATAGAAGAAGTTAAGGACCTAGACTACTGGGAAAGACTACAATTCTTAAAATTATATAGTCTAGAAAGGAGAAGAGAACGCTACATGATAATTCAGGCATGGAAACAGATAGAAGGAATAGCAGAAAATATCATGGAACTAAAAATATCAGAAAGAGCAAGCAGAGGTAGATTAATAGTGCCCAAAACTATACCAGGAAAAATAAGGAAAGCACACAGGACATTAATCCACTACGCACCAGCATCGATAATGCAGCGTCTATCAATGCGTTGCCAGCTCATCTGAGGAATATATCAGGAGTGAGCGTAGATGTGTTTAAGAATAAGCTCGACAAATATCTAAACTGCATCCCAGACCATCCAAGATTGGAAGATGCAAAATATACCGGAAGATGTACTAGCAACTCTCTGGTAGACATTAGAGGTGCCTCACACTGAGGGACCTGGGGCAACCCGAACAAGATGTAAGGTCTGTAAGGTAAGGTAAGGTCTCTCGCTTAACATGCATGATTTCTCTTCTATGTGAACAAAAATAACAGACAATTTATATAATTATGACATGAAATTTATGAAGTCACCTCTCTCTCTCTCTCTCTCTCTCTCTCTCTCTCTCTCTCTCTCTCTCTCTCTCCTCTTACAAAGTATGGCCCCTCTTCCCTCCTGAACAGAAGGCAGATAATTGTACATTTATGACACCAAAATTATGAGGCAACTTCTCCAAACGGTCTCTCTCTCTCTCTCTCTCTCTCTCTCTCTCTCTCGCTCTACTCTCTCCTCCCTCCCTTACAAAAGTAGGGCTCTCCTCCTCAAAGAAGGCAGATAATTGTACATTTTATTTTTGACACCAAAAATTATGGAGGCAATTCTCCAAAACGGGTCTCTCTCTCTCTGATCTCCTTTATCTCTTTTACAAGGATGGTCCCCTTCCCTCCTGAACAGGAGACAGATAATTTGTACATTTACGACACCAAATTTGTGAGGTCATTTCTCCAACGGCCCCACTTCTCTCTCTCTCTCTCTCAAAACAATTCGATAAACTCGACGCAGAGCTTCAAAGTTCGTGTCCCAAGCATTCTCCAAAATGCACATCACACAGCAACGCCGGAGGACAGTGGCCCCAAATTGCTCCCCTCTTAGAGACACCTGTCCAGGTGAGCAGAGCAGAGCGTGTCATATCCCGATCTGCTGATTATCTGGCTCAAGAATCAGCTCGAAAAAAGGTGGGAAGGAAATGGCTTCGAGTCTATTGTGAAAGATGTTG
>NC_087205.1:22720389-22740389 GCF_015104395.2 Macrobrachium nipponense | reverse complement strand
GCATATGCAATAGCAGGAAACCAGTACCCGAATTATTTTACAGCGGGCCAGTTCAAGTGCGAAATTGAAAAGGAACAAATTTATAATCAGTAGTTGAAGTAGACGCAGAGAATGCCATTTAGTATGTATGTAGACCAATGAAGATTTTTCTGTTATCGCTTAGATGTTTCTTACATACATTTAGAGGGGTCCTGACAGTGTGTGCATTCTTATTAACTCTGGATGTGTGTAAAGTATATATACTCGCGCGCGCATGCACACACACATACACACACACACACAAACATATATATATATATATATATATATATATATATATATATATATATATATATAAGGTTTTAGTCTTCTTTTCACGAAGATAGATATATGAGTTTGTAGTCCACAGCCTCTCTTTTCCCCTGTGGACTACACCTCATATATACGTATATATATATAATATATATATATATAATATTATATATATATAATATATATTTATGTATATGTATGTATGTATATGCATATATATATATATATATATATACATATATATATATATATATATATATATATATATATTTATATATATTTACAAAAACATGCGTCTTACTTACTGAACAACTCTACAATAGATAATTACGAATAATATCCTCTCACCCTTCGAGATGTATCTCCAAAGAAAATGAGACATTTTCCATTATACATTTAAAACATTTCACAGTACATTCTATCTCATCTGAAGTCGCATACCGTAATTACTGCGTGTAGTGACTAAGTCAGTTTTCATTCATTATTTTCCTAGCGTATTCAGCGCCTTGGACGACTCGTTTAGCAACTGGATCGGCATCTGTTCAAGGTTGAAAGCACTTTCATAATTTCCTCCTCCGTAATCATGCCTTGTGTTCATTGCGTCAGTGTTTTTTCGAGGAAGATTATCATCCTACTGTCGCCCCGAAACGGAGTTTTCCGAAAGAATTTTCCAGAGTGGATCGTATTCCAATGTCAATCTGTTAATGAGGTGCCTCTAGGAGACTTACTAAAGCCCTTCGAATATTGTTATCCATAAATTTTATTCATGGACATTTTGTTCTTGTTGGTTTGTTTTTATTTTAATTATATGCTTGCATAATTTTCCTCTTTCTTGAATTCTTTATTATAAGTTCCTCATTGGACGAACCGGCTGTATACCCGCCTGCCAATTTGGTATCCCGAGTCCGCTCCCCGCTGTTGCCAATGCAGAACCAGAGGAATTTATTTCTGGTGATTAGAAATTAATTTCTCTACATAATGTGATTCGGATCCCACAATAACCTGTACGACCTGGTGCTAAGTAAACAATTGGTTCCTACCCACGTAAAAAAACAAAATATCTAATCCCTCGGGCAAGCTCTAGGAGAGCTGTCAATCAGCTCAGTGTTCTGGTTAAACTAAGATGTACTTAACTTGACTTTTGAATTCTTATTACATAACAAACAGAATGCGTTTAACTTTTAGGTTATGATTAGAGATTTTTTTCTTGTTTTTTTTTTTTCATTTGACGTCACAGAGAGTTAAAGGTAAATATTTGTGACAGGATTTACGGGGGGCTTTGCACAAGAAACAAAATGTTGCGTGCAGCACATTTTGCATCTATGTTAATTCAAATGTATATATGTATATATATATATATATATATATATATATATATATATATATATATATATATGTATAACATACACAACATATATACATGCATATATACATGTATCAACCTACAAATATTCTTTACTATCCAATTCTCTGTACCTTGGAATTAATATATTTTCGAATCCACGAGAAGACGAAATTATTATCAACTGAAAAATTGGAAAATTCCCTTTCGGTTTAACATATCATATGAAAGTATATTAATTACGAGGTAGAGAGAATTGGAAATTAAGGGACGTTGTACCGTCATGCTACACACAACACACACTCATATATATACATACATACATACATACAAACATACATACATACATATATATATATATATATATATATATATATATATATATATATATATATATATATTTAACTCTGCCTGCTGGAGTTATGATCCGCCTTTTACCATCATTAAAAGAAGCAGCTTCACTCAACTGCATGAGATTACACACGAGGCTTAATTTCATTTTTAAGAAAAATCGAGATTTGTAAAAGCTCTAATCTCTCAACCGGATTTGAAAAATATAAAGATATTATGTCTTCTTGAAAGAAAAACAAAAAAAAATCAGAAATTGAATCCTCGCCCAAAAATATGAAGGAATATTTTACTGATGTACAAATTATTTCGAAATCCAGTGACAAAGAATATTTTGTAGCATATCTGTAAAAGATAAAATATAAAAAAGTATAAAAAAATAAAAGCGATATGTTTAATGTTAGGTTTAGTAAAAGAATCCTTACGTAAGAATACTTCTTTATTCCTGAAGAATACGCCTTCAAAACATTCTCATATTCTTTTGAACACTTAAAGATATTCAATTTCATCAGAGCCGGAGAAGCGAAGTAGATAAATGGCCGCCGGTTGGAACTTTATATGACGGGATCATGTTTTCGTATAAAAGCTTTTGACACTTCAGGCTTTTATGGGGTGGGGGTGTGGCTTGGGGATTCCATGCTGTTGAAATTTTGCATATATATATATATATATATATATATATATATATATATATATATATATATATATATATAATATATATATATATATATATAAGACTCATTATAAAGTATAGGAGGCCTCATCAAAACGCTCGAGTTTAAAGCTAAGGACTATATTCCGCTGGACTGACTCCTATTCTTATCAAACTTGATAAGGGTGGGAGTTAGTCCACCGAAATATAGTATAGTCCTTAGCTTCAAACAGAGTGTTTTAATGGGCCTTTTATACTTGAGACGTCTCATGGTTTAAGAGAAGAATTTATATATATATATATATATATATATATATATATATATATATAAATATATATATATATATAATATTTCAATAGCTTGGAAATAAAGTCGAAACCGACAGGACCTACTCCCCGTCTGTTATTGAGATGAGGATGCAAGTTCCATCATCCCATAACGCGGCTGCAACCCACAACAGGCGACTAACTACTATTTACATATTTCGCAGTTGAAGACAAGAAAGGGAAAATGGGGTTCATTAGGTTAAAGATTTCAATTGTTTCCCCATGACTGGATCGATATGTGTCTCTTGTTATTGAAACGAAGTTGGGTTTATATATATATATATATATATATATATATATATATATATATATATATATATATATATATATATATATAATTATATTGAACTTATTTGATAAGACCTGATCTCAGCTTGACTCCCGTTTTCTGTCATGAGAATCCTTTTCCTGGAAACTGAGATATTCCAGGGAGCTTTCAGATAAGCATGACATCACTCTAACGAGCGAAGAGACCCACTGTGGCTTATGATGAATTCATCAGCATCCAATAAGCTGCTAATGACACGAGGGAAGGTCACAATGGATTTATTTGCAACTGTGTGAATTCGTTCATTATCAACAGGAAGAAATAACTGCTCTGGGGAAAGAGTGACTTAAAAATAATTAACATTTCAATCTGTTGTCATACAGGCAGGTATCAACGTGGATCCCGGTTTTAGTTTTCGGCAAAAGAAAACTACTGAGATAGCTTTGTCTGTCCGTCCTCACTTTTACTGTCCGCCCTAAGATCTTACAATTACCGAGGCTAGAGGGCTGCAAATTGGTATGATGATCTTTCACCCTCCAATCATCAAACATATCAAATTGCAGCCCTTTAACCTCAGTAGTTTTTATTTTACTTAAGGTCAAAGTTAGCTATAATCGTGCGCTGGCAACTGTATAGGCAAGCCACCATCGGGCCGTGGTCAAAGTTTCATTGGCCACGGCTCATACAGCATTATACCAATACCACCGAAAGATAGTTCTATTTTCGGTGGCCTGATTATACGCTGTACAGAAAACTTGATTGCGCCGAAAAAACTTTGGCGTTTAAGAGAAAATGAAAAATAACTCTTTTTACACACTTGGTTAGTAAGCAAACAGGAATAAGGGCTAAAACTAGGTTTAGCCAATTTGACTTATTAGTAAGGTTGGAGATACATATAGCCTACTTAAGCCATGAAATGATCAAGAGGTTCGTAAACAAAAGGATTTAACACACTTGCTTCAGAAGCATATGAAATATGAATGATTATTCATAATGCATAATTAATGCTTCACGACTCAGATTCCCTGCAACGACGATTTTGAGCATAATGTAGATCTGAAAGAATGCCTAAGCTCAGCTTTCAAACTCCTTCGACTTTTACAAAAGCACGCTGCACACACATACACACACACACACTGTGCGTGAGTATTTATATATATATACACATATATAAGTATACATATATATAATGTATATTTATATAACAGGCCAAACCACTCGTTATAAAAAGGCAAAAGCCCCTACGTGAAAACTAAGACTAAAACAAACACACAGACACATATTGATTCCAAGCTACCAACTTTCCGTACTTCTTTTCCCTCTGATCTACTTTTTTTCTCTCTTTTTTCCGGGCTATGGGACCAGCCTTAAATACGAGATGTGTCGGCCTAGTTTTTTTTATTTTTTTTATTTATTTGTTTATTTTCTTTATCTGAACTCTTTCGTGAAAAGAGTTCCAGCCCCAGATCTCATTTTCATTTCGACAAGAAAGTCTGTTCCGAGTCGAGCAGAATTTCTAAAAGACTTGTGGCAACCGACCACACTCACGTCCACCTAAAACCCCCCCCCCCCCCCCCCACCCCCCCCCCCCCCCCCCCCAACCTACCTCCTTACCTTTTGCCCTCCGACTCCCAGCCCCCATCCTTACCCTCATGAAAAAAAAAAAGACTTCTCTCTTGTTTTCTTCAGTTCATTCCCTCCTCACTCCCCCACCCCCTAATTCACATCCCCCACTCCCACAAAAAAAATAAAAACTTAGTTCTATATGGTTTTCCGAATTAATATTTTTAATGAACAATGAAAACCTTTCGTCTCTCTTTGTATATGACCAATATTCACCATCATAATTATTGTAGTTTGATCATGTTTAGTGTGCTTTGAGACAGCGCTCCGCTGAACATGAAGATATCTTTTAATTCCTATTTATTTTAATTTCTATATAAAATTCAGTTTTGCTTTGTATTAAATAATATGCGCTTTCGTTGGCTTTATAAGTGGATTAAATTATAGTCTGAAACATATTAAAAAGTTTAAAGGGAAGTGATCGCTTATCGAAAATTTATCATAATGATAAAAAAAAACAATTTGCTGGCTTAGTTTTAGAAGTGATTCAGTCCATCACCCGGGGATGAAAATCATGATAAAAAAAATAAAGACACAAAATATTCTAAAAATTTCATAAGGAAATGTTTTTACCAACCAGCCAGAAACGTAAACCACGATTTAAAAAAAAAACACACACATTTTATAACACTGTCATAACGAAAATTAATGTTACCCCATCCCCTACCCCACGAGAAAAGGAAAACAAAATTCAATTATAACATCGCCCCCAAGAATTTCAAACGTTATACCATCATCCTACGGAGTAGGAATGAAAATCAGTATATAAAAAAAAAACATTCAAAAAATTTTATAACACTGCCATACTGATTTTTTTAACCACCAGAAAAGTAAAAACAAACAAACCATAATTGCCAAGATCCCCAAAATCTTTCTAAATCTTAGACAATCACCCAAAAACACAGAAACAAAAGAATATCGATCAGAATCTCTTCAACGCAATATGGGTGTTGCAACTCCGACTTCCGCAAATATCTCAGGATGTTAATAAGACACAAAAAGTCGTGACAAGTTCCCGGAGAGGCAAAATAGTCTCCAGATCCCGTAAAGGAAAGATCGTCTGGTTGTCTGATTCGAAATGCATGCATGGGCAGTTATGAGAGAAACTTAAGTGATGATACGGAAAAGAGATCAATTTTTGGCCAGTTTCTTTTTTCTTTTAATTCTGTTTTTTATTTGTCTTCTGGCTCATGAGTATTCTGTTCTAAAGAAGGGTGTGATATGAATTTGTACACTGATTAATAATACCAGCACTGACGACGACCCCTGCTTGACCTGGACCTGATATCTTGTTCTAATAAAAGATTCCTTCAGCATTTATAATTTTTGAAAATTCCCAATATGAATATTGGCCAGTTACTCAGAAACATCGCTGAGCCTGAGAAGCGAATTGTAAGGAAAATAGAAAAAACAATATATAAAATCAACTCGCTTAATTCTGCCATCTTTTTTAACAGCATTTGCCTAAAAGAGGGTCTTCTACCAAAATAATAATAAAAATAATAACTTAGCCTTCTCTTAGTAAGACAACGCATTCCCGCCTAGTCGTCAATAATAATGATAATAGTAATAATACCATTCGTAATATTATTGCTTTTAGCTTAGACGTTTCCCATTATTATAGACTTGTTCACGTCGTCGTTAAATAATGATAATAATAATAATAATAATAATAATAATAATAATAATAATAATAATAATAATAATAATAATAATAATAATAATGACATCAGAATATCACAACATTAGTAGCTCTGGCAACAAGGATTCATAGACCACATCATCTATATTTTGTTTTGCTGAGAGAGAGAGAGAGAGAGAGAGAGAGAGAGAGAGAGAGAGAGAGAGAGAGAGAGAAGAGCAGTAATAAATCAGGAAATTTGATATATTTGCTGATAATTCAAGAAATGAGGTAGGAGAAAAAAAATGGAGGACTAGAGGTTAAACTAAGTAATCAGATGAAGAAGAAAAACAAGAAGAAGAAAAAAACTACCGCCAGAAAACACGAAACAAAAAGAATGGAAGCTCATAAATAAGACTGAAGAAATGGGCAAAAGAAGAATAAAGCAGCAGAAGAAGAAAAGAGAAGAAATGGAAGATGAATAACAACAAAATGGACAACGCGAAATGCAGAAGATGGAAAAGAATAGAAGACCATAAACAGAGTTGTAGAAACGGTAAAAGCAGAAGAAGGAAATTGCAGCAGAAGAAAAAGAGGAGCCATAAGAATCGAGTAAACGGGAGAAGGAGAAGAAAAAAAAAGCAGCAAAAGAAGAAACAGAAGAACAACAAGCACAAGAACAGAACAGCAACAGAACACAAAAGACACCAAGGAAAATTGAGACAAGAAAAATGAAAGATCATAAACAGAATAGGGGAAACTGGAAAAGGAGAAGAAAAAAAGTAACCGAAGAAAAATAAAAAGAAGAGCGATAATGAAAAAAGGAAGTATTCGTGGAGCAGAGGTTCTTCTGTGGGTCAGGAGGGATCCCGGTCCAACAGTTTCCAAACAAGTTGGGCAAACTATTGCAGGAGGACCATTGGAAGTTCGGCCTTCTCCTGGGTGTCCTGAATTCCTCTCACTTAATTTAGGGAGGTTCTTGTAAATAAAATTCAGCCGAAGGACTAAACGAGATTGAATGTGACAGAGAGAGAGAGAGAGAGAGATTTCCTCATGCTTAATCCAGGGAAGAACCTATACAAATGTGTGCATGAGAGAGAGAGAGAGAGAGAGAGAGAGAGAGAGAGGAGAGAGAGAGAGGCAGACAGATTTCCTCATGCTTAATTCAGGGAAGAACCTATACAAATGTGTGCATGAGAGAGAGAGAGAGAGAGAGAGAGAAAAGGGGAGAGAGAGAGAGAGAGAGAGAGAGGGAGAGAGAGAGAGAGAGAGAGAGAGAGAGAGAGAGAGAGAGAGAGATTTCCTCATGCTTAATTCAGGGAAGAACCTATACGAATGTGTGCATGAGAGAGACACAGATAGACAGACAGAATTTCCCTTTAATCAAGAAGATACAAATAAAAAAACTCAAGAGCTAAAACACACTGAAAGTGATTTTGGTTGTAGGTGTGTGTGTAAGAGAGAGAGAGAGAGAGAGAGAGAGAGAGAGAGAGAGAGATTTTAGATTTTTTATATTCTCTGCCTGTAAATAGAAATAAGCACCTTAGCTTATAAGGTTTTGAAACTAAAACTTCTCTTGTCACGTTGAACTGTTGGCGGATGTGACCTTATCATTGTTATAACGTTTATTTGAATACGTTTTTATTATCTAAATTTGCTCTGCAACCTCGATCTGTCGACTGGAATTTGACAAGAGCGGTTGAATCTAGGCAGCTTATATTTATAGTTATTTCTCTCTCTCTTCCCTTCTTCTAACCTTAGCAGTAACAACAAACTAGGCAAAGGCACATCTCTGAGAGACACCGACAGAAGAAGTACTTGAAAGCCTCTTTAATGGTTAAGACAAATTGGATTGATTTGAATCAAAGCAAAATTCAAATTGCCACTCCAAGTTTGCTTTTAAGATCAAGGAAATGCATAATTTTGATCTGATTTTTAAATAATTCACATGAACAAAGATAGTATATAGTTTAAGTTCTATGGATAGAGTATAACTACCGTCCTCGTCCAGGCATTCTTAATCGAGGTAGCCTTGTCTCATTATTTTCCCAATATATTCATGGAATTCCTCTCTCAGAACATTAAGTATGTTATACTCTATCCATAGAGCTTAAACTAATTATCTTTGTTCTTTTGCATTATTTGATAGACAGATCAAAATTATGGATTTCCCCAATCTTAAAAACAAACTTGAAGTGGCAATTTGAATTTAGTTTTGATTCAAATCAATCCGGATTTTTAATCCATGTATTGTTTGTGTACAGAGCAGCGTTTTTACGCCATTTCGTGATTGGGTTGTTATCTAAATATCTAAGATATGTAAGGACTGATTATTATACTAACCTATTCCCTTTTTTAAGTAGTTCTGTTAACATTCGTCATGATTGGGCTGTTCTCAAAACACTTACATTTTGATATTTTGATAATAAGATTTACTTTGACTAATTTCATTCTTTGTTTCAAAAGTTGTTCCGTTGAGTCCAACTATGGCCACTAATATTACACGAGTCTTTGTATACTAATAATCCTTGGAATCAACGAAGGGGAAAAGCGGGAGAGAGAAAAAGTGCAGAGAAACGATAAAATGGAGGAAAACTGAAGCGAAAAGTTCGCGAGTAATAAAAACTCGGAAAGGGGGAGAAAAAAGGACGAAAGTATGAGGGACATAAAACAAGGAAGACAAGCAATAAACGAAAACAGAACTGCAAAAGATGGATCATAAAAGAAGCGAGATCAAGAAAAAATGAACAAAAATAAACAGAAAAGATGAACGGGAGGAATCTGGTGACGAGTAATGTAAATATAACAATACAACTTGTGACAAATTATGCGATAAAGATGAAATAAAAAGAAACATTATGACGTGAGGCGAGAATAAAACTTAAGGAACGAAAGTCGAAAGATAAAATATTTACAAAATATTCATTTACCGTCTTGATACACTCAGGAAAGAAAGGGCAAATGGAAAGTCAAATTGAACATAAAAAAACAAAGTTAAGGAAACCACTTTCCCTCGATGTCTTATGAAGCTCACTCGAAAAGCACAGCTCAAATTACTCCCCTTAAAACAATAATTTAACAAATCACCAATAGGAGAGAGAGAGAGAGAGAGAGAGAGAGAGATAGAGAGAGAGAGGGGCAAACATTCCGAAGTTTTATCGGGGGGGGGGGGGGCAGGTTTTGCCCTGTTCCTTTTTTGGGGTGGAGGGGTGGAGGGGGGATTCAAAACATCGGGTGGATGCTTCTCTCTCTCTCTCTCTCTCTCTCTCTCTCTCTCTCTCTCGTCTGTATCATCCCCTGTTTCTCTTCAAGACTTACGTAACATTTTTTCTTTTTTATTCTTCGTTCATAAAGTAAAACGAACGAGACAAATTTTACTTTCATTCCGTTTTCATATCTATGTAAAAGACAACTCTCTGGATACAATATTTTCTTTTGGCTGACGTTTTCTCTGAAGTATTATATTAAGTAGAGGGCTAATGCCCCTGAACATTTTATTTGTTAGCTTATTTATTCATCTTTATCGTCTGTAAGTACCAATAAGATTACCTTTCTATGGCCGGGTATACTATAGATGCAGAGATAAAGGATTGTAACTTCTAAAATTAATGTAATTGTTATTTTTCATTTTTTTTAAGTGAGATACCAAGTTATTTTTGGTGATACGGAGAAAGGTAGGTTGGAGAGAGAGAGAGAGAGAGAGAGAGAGAGAGAGAGAGAGAGAGACGGAAGACCTCAGAGACATTTCAGGGCAAAATTGATGAGGCAAAAAGATGGAAGTCACTTACGAAAGTTTTAAAAGTTATCCTCCAAGTACAGTTTTTAATGCTTCAATACTTTTTTTATTTCCCATTTCTTTCCCTTTACGACATCTAAGGGTTGTCAGTATATATATTTGCTAAGTACCTAACTCCTAAATCTCTTTTAAAAATGGGATATGAAAGTCTTTCTTTTGAGGTTTGATGCTCAGATGACAGAGACTTATCTATTTAGCCAATGTGTATCAGATTTGCTGATAAGTAATGGACGAAAATATAGGATAAACTTTCTTTCTCAAAAGCCAATTTATTCCTTTGAGCAGGAATAAGTCTCTGTCGTCAGTAAATATTACAGACTTACCTGTCATAATCAAGTTTAATACCAAGTTTTTAATATAAATCAATTCCAATAAACACATCATCTAGTTTAACTAGACTTGTTGATTGATAATTATTCTTTGAATAACCAGTAATATGCTTCAAAGCATTAGAATTGTCTAATTCATGTTACTTTTCATCCTTTAGTATTTACATTGTCTTCATAAAATCAACGGAATTCCACTAAGCATTAGGGATCCTAGAATCTTATAAGGTTGCCATGGATATTTTCAACAGTCTGCCAAGATGTTTAATTTCTTTCTATTTCATATTCCCTTCAAGCTGTTAATTCTTCTCTCTTTTTATTTCCTCGTTACTTTCTTGCGAGGACTAGATAATGAATAAGCAATACGTGAAAAATTCAAAGATTCTGAATGTGAAGAAAAAATGATCCAAGTGAGAGGAGAGAAGTTTGGTTGGAGCAGTTGCAAATCATCTGAATGAGTTCTGAACGCTTTAGGATTCAACATTTCCTCTTCTGTGATATTCATCCACCAACGAGAACCCCCCCCCCCCCCTTCTCTCTCTCTCTCTCTCTCTCTCTCTCTCTCTCTCTCTCTCAACCTTCACCAGCAACTCGATCTATTTCAGTACAAAATATCCAGAAATCCACTTCATAATTTTTAAAAGATGAGAGAGAGAGAGAGAGAGAGAGAGAGAGAGAGAGAGAGAGAGAGAGATTCTCAGTGAACTCACGTTTAGAACTAAAATTGATGTTTTCATACATGTAAGGATTATTCTTTCGAAAATATGAGAGAGAGAGAGAGAGAGAGAGAGAGAGAGAGAGAGAGAGAGAGGAAAAATATTAGAAAATTAAAGTGACTTTACAACAGTTTTGAGTTCACAGAAAAGGACGAGAGAGAGAGAGAGAGAGAGAGAGAGAGAGAGAGTTTTGAATTCCTTTCTTTATTTTCAAGGAATTAAACTCTCTCTCTCTCTCTCTCTCCAGACTCCCTTTGATTAGAGCATTCTGAAAGTGAAAGGTTCCTGGAATCGATGAGATAAAGACTTTTGTTCTCTTCGTAATTGCTAACAATGTTTATACCAGCATGCAGAAAACAACATATTTTGTCCGTTATTGGACTCTCGGCTCTCTCTCTCTCTCTCTCTCTCTCTCTCTCTCTCTCTCTCTCTCTCTCTCTCTCCGATCTTTTCTCCCTTTTTCCTTTCTCTCTCTCTCTCTCTCTCTCTCTCTCTCTCTCTCTCTCCAAATTGTGGATCACATAGATAGAAACAACTTGTTAAACAGCCAACATGGTTTCAGACAAAACAGATCCTGCCTATCAAACCTCCTTGAGTTTTTTCATAGCATGCTTGGTATTTACGACAGTAGTAGAGCAATAGATATACTCTACTTAGATTTCCAAAATCCCTTTGACAAAGTTCCACACAAGAAACTAATGATCGAAGACAAGCTAACTTATAGAAACAGAGTCGTAATAAATGGTGAAGAATCAGAATGGGCAGATGTAACAAGCGGAGTTTCCCGGGGTTCTGTCCTTGGCCCTCTCTTGTTTTTGATTTACATTAATGACATTGATGTAGGCTTAACTAGCAGGATAGCCAAATTTGCAGATGACACCAAACTAGGTGTAAATGCAGCAGACCCAGATGGAGTGGATAGTTTAAGAAATGACCTAATGGGAATATGAGAGTGGTAAAAAAAATGGCAAATGCCTTTTAAAGTGGATAAGTGTGAAGTGTTACAAATAGGAACAAACAACCCTCATGCCAGATACATGGTGCTTGAGAATGACATGAATAGTGTGGAACAAGGGGAGGACCTTTGAGTCATTATTACCAAGGATTTAAAATCCACAAAACAGTGCATAATAGCTGAAAAGAAGGTACAGTAACTAGTGGGATACATAAAGAGGCAGTTCAAATACAGAAACAAGGAAACAGTGTTGCAGCTCTACACATCAATAGTTAGACCTCATCTTGAGTATGCAGTACAGTTTTGGTCACCAACATTAAGAAAAGACACAAATAGATTAGAAGGGGTACAAGTAAGAGCCACAAAGTTAATTCCATCCATCAGGCAAATAGGTTACCGAAGACGACTTGAGAGCCTGAACATATATGGATTAGAAACACGACGGTTGCGAGGACAACTAAAAGAAACATTTAGAATACTGAAAGGCATAACAAAAGTAGAAAGTAACCTATTTACGTTAAACGATAACCAGACAAGAAATAATGGATGGAAACTAGAATTGAAGAGATACAGCACATCCCACTGTAGGAACTTCTTTAAATACAAGATATATGACACATGGAATAAACTGCCACCAGAAGTTGTAAACACCAACAGGGTGGAAGAGTTCAATAGAAAGCTAGACAAAATCATTAGGACATTGTGAATGAACAGTAGAACCTGCTCCTAGAGATAAGTTAGCACGAGATGTCTTCTCGGATGGACTAACAAGTCTTTGAGACATCCTAATCCTTGGAACTCCTTGTAACACTCTAACTCTCTCTCTCTCTCTCTCTCTCTCTCTCTCTCTCTCTCTCTCTCTGAGACACACTCATACACGCACCTACATTTCTTTTCAATCTTTTATCTACACAAGTTATTCTCTCTCTCTCTCTCTCTCTCTCTCTCTCTCTCCTCTCTCTCTCTCTCTACATAAATCTGCCAGGATAGATTCCGGCGGCTCTGGCGTATATTGATAAATGCCCTTCACGATTTCCGAAGTCAAATGAGCCGTTCAGAAGAATCTTGAAAGAAAACCTGGGCATAAATATAGGCGGTTTCGATCTGAAGAAAATGGTCAAGGTGATTAATGACTGATTTCGAAAACGTTAAACTTCTCCGATGATTTAAATACTTTTCAGAAATATTAGAACGATTAGAATTTATTGGGTCCATAAATCAGAACGAAATAAGTTATGGAGGCCAGGAGGATTTGAAAAGGAAAAAAGGGAGAGGGTGATTAAATATGATCTTAATCTTTGGGTTATGAACGAAATGGAAGGTAGGACATTCGTATACTTAGATCAATGTTATACGATCATCTTGACTTAGGAAGCCCTTAATACTGTTTTATAGTTACTCTTATTTGTGGCATTCTTCATTTGATTCTAGAATAATTTTACTTTAGTCTTATTTACTTAGGTGAGTTTGTAAAATCATTTCACTCAACTGAGTTCCATCCTAATTTTCTGTGATCGACAATGCCTGCTGCCTGGATCAAATTCCAAATTCCTTTCTTTGCATAACTTCTGAACTGAACATAGCTTTCACAAACAGAAATTTCATCATCAAATCCCTTTTCATGATTTTGTTCCCATCAGGCCATTATTTTAGGTTTGCGGAATCTTAATCGTGTATATATTTACTCATCTATCATTTCGGAAGCGATCATTCTTTATGCTGTAGCTGAATTCATAATTAGAGTGATCTGACGGTACACATTGGGTTTACAGAAAGTCATTTTGCACTTAAAGTTTTTTTCCTTAGTTTATTTTCCCAGATTCGAAAGGCCAGGTATACAGGAACAATCAGAAAAGCAGGTACAAGATAACAGCGAACATACCAAAAAGTACCAGGTACTCGAACTATATGGATATAAAAGAAGTTTCATGAGAGAGAGAGAGAGAGAGAGAGAGAGAGAGAGAGAGAGAGAGAGAGAGAGAGAGAGAGAGTCTCCTGGGAAAATGTCAATGATAGACAGTCGCCTTTTGTGAGGATTCTCGAAAACAATGTTGATAGTATTGACATCACCGAGAAAAGATGACAGATGCTGTAATAATCGGGCAGAGTTAAGCCATAGGATATCCGGGCTAGGACTTAGGATAAGAAATATCTTTATGTGAATATCCTCTAATGGTTCACAATCAAGTTAATGGATGTTTGCCACAAAGTGTTATGAAACTCAATAGGTTAAATGTAGAATTATACTTTGTAACAGGGTAAATATTATTCTTTCATTTTTGTCACAAATCGTAGACTGCGAGTACCTCTAATCAGTACATTAACCAAACAAATTAATTTTATTAGAGTTTTGTCATCTATGGCATCTATTGTTTCAAGCAACCACTTGTTCCCATTCATCTGCAATTAAAACTTTAAACGTTATTTATTTAGTAGCCATTATTCGTTTTATTTTTTACCATAAATTCTAGGATGTGAATAATTCTAAAAAGTATGTTTAGAAATTTGTTTTTTATTTGATATTTTTTCCATACTCTGTGACATCCATTGTATCTAAGAGCTGCTTCTATTCTTCCGTCTTTTGTTAACCAACGTCGAAATGTAGATTTTGTATGTCATCATTGTCAGCTCAGTGTCTATCTATTTAACGTAAAATGTAAATGTAAAATCAATTGATTTAGTCAAACCTCCATTGCCCAGTCACAAACGGCAACAAATGTTTTCTTCCTGAATTCGAACACTCTCTTTGGACGAGGGCATTTAACCTTCCCGGTTTTCGGAGACGAGTTTTGGCCTGGTGGGATGGATATCTCCGCTGGAGACCAGTCAGCCTCGAAAATTTATTTAACTCCGGAGGACAGAGGAAACATGGCCGCCCTCCTTCTTCTCTGAATGGACACAGAGGTGAAGAGAAAGTGGAAATTTAAAGGAGAAAATTAAAGAGAAAATTAAGAGGAAAATTAAAGAGAAAAGTAGAGAGAAAATAAAAGGAAATGTAGATAATATATGGAAAATAAAGTAGGAAATATAGTTGAAACTTAATGGGAAAATAAAAGGTAAATCAAAGGGGAAATATGAAGGAAGATATAGATGGGACACAAATGAAAAAAAAGCATATGGAAAAATTAATGGTAAGGTAAACAGCCAGTTAAGGGTGAAATCAAAAGGAAAGTGTAGGGAGGAAATAAATGAAAAAACTTATGAGAAAATACAGTAATAGGAAAACAAAAGGTAAATTAAAAAGACATTGAATCAAAACTCAGACGGAAAAGTAAAAGGGAAAACGGATGAGAAAATTAATGGGAAAATGAAAAGGAAAATTAGGAGAATTCCTCCCATGAAATCTTCACAGAATAAACCTGCAAAATGCAAGAGACTGGAATAACAAGTAATTATTCTCGTACGTTTGATAGGCAAACAACTTGACAAAAAGCTTCAACATACGAGGAATGCATAAAATTAAATAGAATTAAAGCAAAAATCAGAAATCTGTATTAAAAACATATATATAATACATGAAATGAGTCAGTTAACGTCAGTGTGCTTATTAATAAAATTAGTTTTTCTCCTTTGCCAGGAATATATAGCATCAAAATTTTCTCACAAACACACACACACGTAAATGTGTGTATATGGGTGTATGCGATAGGTAACCAATACACACGGTCATTTTTATACTCTACCCTAGCCAGGGTAAATGCACTTGTCATTTATAATTCCCTTTGATATAAGTTACCTCGATATTAAGGGGAGTTCGTGGCTCCATATGTAATATATATATATATATATATATATATATATATTATATATATATTATATATATATGTGTGTGTGTGTGTGTGTGTGTGTGTGTGTATAAGCAAATGCAAGAGAAAAAGACAGTTTTATATACTGATATGTTATTTTCATGAAAGTCAAAACAGCTCTGCACGTCACTGGATTGCTTCTCTCTCTCTCTCTCTCTCTTCTCTCTCTCTCTCTCTCTCTCGTGCCCCCATGAATTTAACAAGCACATTTGTAACCAAGGTATTTCAGGAAATCCCGTGGCTCGCCCACAGACATGGCGTAGTCATCACGCGAGCCATTTTCTTATCAAAATGCAAATCTGCTTAATATTATTTGGACCGCATCCAACCACTCTACGTTCCGCAAGCTTTGGCCTCTGCTATTTTCCAAGAATTTTATTCTATTCTGTGCTTCATGGCACTAGCATGATAACGGTGAATTAACTTTTATCATTTAATTATGGAAGTTTAAGTAATGTTATTGCACCGCCGAAAGTCCCCATGTGTTTATGTAGGCATAGGGAAAAAACCCCTGTATTTCACTATCTAAGCGTAGGGAAACGTTTCCGTTTGTTATTGTCCAGGCATAGGGAAAAGTCCCCATGTGTTACGGACTTTGTCATTGTCTAGGAGTGGGGAAAAGTCCCCATATGATGTTACGGACATTTTCATTATCTAGGCATAAAGAAAAATCCCAGTGCGGTCATTACCTATGCGTGGGGAAAAGTTCTCGCATGTTACGGACCTTATCATTACCTGGGCGAAGGGAAATATTAGGTGTCGATCTTTGTGGTAGTTACTATTTAAGGTAGATCGATGGCTGAATGGAACAGTGCCTGGTTGACGAATGATGGGGCCGAGTTCACTCCTAGACTTTCATTCATGAGTCCTCCCGTCTGTGAATTGTTACTATAGTAGTTTCACATCAAGCGTGCATCTGATGTCTGGGCCAGTCCCTTACGAAGCACCTGATTGCCTGTTGATAAGCTAATCACAGGGCTGTAAACTCTCAGTCTCTCTCGAGAGTTCACATGGGTAGGATCTATGTTCCAGCTCAGGAATATCCCTCAGGAGAGGTGGACCATATATCCTGCTTATGTGAACTCTCCCGGAAGATGAGAGTTTCCAGCCCTTTGATTGGCTTATCAACAGCTAATCAGGTGCGTCGTACGGGACGGGTCTTAGACATCAGATGTACGGTTGATGTGAATCTACTATAGCACCTACGAAGAGAAAGGGCGTGGGGTTAGCAACTTAGCTCCTAAAGACTTGCTGATAAATCAGAGGGCTGTACCTATATGGCACCTGTCTTACTAAAAGGGGTTAAAAATGTAGGGCACTTGTGTGTGCGTATATATATGTCTGTCAATCTGTTAACAGAGAGAGAGAGAGAGAGAATATTATTACCTATCAGTGACATTTTACCATGGACCCCCTCACCATAGTCTTGGGTACGGATATAATGCATTTTGCCTGCATTAAACGAAAGCCCTTAAACTTGGTTATATCCTCCCAAGAGGATTCTCCTCCAACTACTTTCCCCGCTCGTCCTCCAAATCTCCAACTCCTCCATTACTCTAAGAACAATTTCACGCTCAAGAGTCTTAGGTACTCCGGCGAGCTACTACTCCCTACGTCATCGCCTCTTCAACTCACAAAGCAAGTCGAAGAGAAGTCGGAGAGAAGTCGAAGAGAAGTTGAAGAGAAGTTGAAGAGAAGTCGGAGAGAAGTTGAAGAGATGTCGAAGAAAAGTCGGAGATAAGTTAAAGAGAAGTCGAAGAGAATTCGAAGAGAAATCGAAGAGAAGTTGAAGAAAATGTCGAAGAAAAGTTGAAGAGAAGCCGAAGAGAAGTTCAAGAGAAGTTCAAGAGAATTCGAAGAGAAGTTCAAAAGAATTCGAAGAGAAGTTCAAGAGAACGGCAGTGTTACTTCACGACATACATTGCTGGAATGTTTCTGAATTAAAGACTAAATTACTTTGGTTCATTTCGTAATGTCTGTGGTTTAATTTGTCCAGTGTTCAGGGTGGTCCGAAAGTCTTGTTACCCCTACCAAAACGCACCAACAATAGAGGTACAAGTATTGCAATAATACAAAATAAATATCTTCGATTCAGTTTATTTGCTTTCATTGACACTGTTGCACATCGAGACGGTCTGCATGAACATCATCATTTTCGTGGCACAAAATGATGCAGCGCCATGTTCCGTGTGATATTCGACAAAGCAGTGCTCTGGTAATTGTTGCAAACGCTGCCTGAACAGCGTCCTTCAACTGTGGGGGAAGCGTTTAATTTCATATACCAGATCAAATTTCTTGCCTGGCAAAAGTTTCAAGATGATGTTAAATGAACTGAATGAGCGATGGACGTAATTTCGTGACTTATTGTATATTGTGAAATTTTTTCATCTGATACCTTTTGACAAAGAAGATAGTACAGTATTGCTTTTAATGACACCTTTCTATTATTTCATTTAAATATTTTTTTTCGGAATAGCTATTACATTACATCTTTCAGAAGTTTATCACTGATGATTACAGAAGCGAGACGAACATTAAAACAGCACTTTTGGGATTGTTTTATGAACCAAATCCAAGGAATATTTATAGTTACATTCCCCTGCTCCCTTCACAGCACATTCAGATAATCAATAACTAGTAAGGGTCTCTTCCCCTTCATTACTTAATTAAGTCCATTTTCCATGCGATGGTCTCCCTTTCGTCTAAACTTAATCGTCACTGACCTCCTGGAATCGCTTCTGGAATTTGAGGCTTAAGCTGGTTATGGGAATACGATTTAGGCTAGTGATGGCTTCTAGATAAAGTTCTATATATATATATATATATATATATATATAAATATTATATATATATATATATATATATATATATATATATATAATATATATAACCATTCGTTTCCTTTTCCTTTTCATTCCTAAAGATAGATGATCATTTTTATATACTTTAAAGATGTTTCAAATGCCCTTGTTAAATTCACTGGCGAGAGAGACAGAGAGAGAGACGGAGAGAGAGAACAACTCATTGAAGTGTAGTATTGCAAAGGTTTCTATAAGTGACAATCACCTGAAAAGGAAAGTTACTTTGATTTTTCTATCTTTTATTGTTGTAGAAAAGACTAATAGGATATATATGTGTGTTTGTATGTGTTTGTGTGCATATATATATATATATATATATATATATATATATATATATATATAGTATATATATATATATATATATGTATATATATATATATATATATATATATATATGTGTGTGTGTGTGTGTGTGTGTGTGTGTGTGTGTGTGTGTTTGTACAAAATTAATCCCGTACTCTTACTTTCCTAGAATACTGCTTTTTAATCAGCTCGACTCTCATTTTCGCAGACCTCATTTCCTGACTTTGTTGAAATATGCTGTACCCGGAGTATAGCTTTCAGAGGAACATTTCTCTCTCTCTCTCTCTCTCTCTCTCTCTCTCTCTCTCTCTCTCTCTCTCTCTCTAGCTGATTTTGTTGGAAACCTGCATCTGTGGCAGAACTTATTCATTCTTTCTTTACAACTGAAGACATTACCTCAATCCCAGAAACAGCTATTAAATATGAAGGGGCAGAACTGCTGGTCAAAATGATATTTACAGAAAAAACATTAAAAACAAAATAGAAAAGTAAGAAAGTTCAAATCTCTTGCCCGGATGGGATTCATCCAAGAAAAATTAAAAGAGTTGAAAAAGGAGATATTTCTTCACGTGTATCAACTCTACAGAAAAACTACAAAACAACGATAGGCACTAAAATGGTGGAAACTAGGTAATGTGCCCCAGTTTACAAAGAAATGTTCCTAGAGAAGAACCATGAAATTATAGACCAATCTGTCTAACGTCATCCCCTCGTAAGATTTTTTAGTCCATAATTGCAGATCAAATTGTGGATCACATACATAGA
>NC_087205.1:22710389-22715389 GCF_015104395.2 Macrobrachium nipponense | reverse complement strand
AATAAACTGGAATATGTCACGTGTAATTTAATAGCAGCAACTGCCGGTACAGAGTCAAATGATGGAATCGGCCTTAATAAAAGAGAAGCAGGTAATGAACATCTCAAAAGGGAATTGGACATCGGACATCGTCGACGCAGTGTTCATTCAACCAACGCTTAAGAAGATTAAAGGAAGATTACCAGCGGGGGTGACCTAAATTGGCTTACTTGTGGACGAATCTCTTGGTATAAATACCACCTTTTCTGTAAACTTTTCTCATTCATATACCTGAAGAGAGAGACAGCAGTCTCTGAAAATATAGTACTTTTCTCTCTACATTTTGGTGTTTTTATGGGCTCCTTTTATTAGATGGAATTCTGTGTTACAGAACACTTTTACCAGTCATATATATACTATATATATATATATATATATATATATATCTATATATATAGTGCTGGTAATCTTCTTAGGCACGAAGATATGATAATTCAGTTGTATTCCACATAGGAAAATGAAAATGGTATATATGTCTCTTCTTGGAGCGTTATTAAAAAGAGGTCCATTGGAGGACGAAACTGTTTGGGCATTTTTTCTGACACATACCACTTTCATTTTCATATTGTGGGAATACTAACTGAACAGATTTTCTTCTAACATGAAAATTCTAACCTTAAAACACAAGAAACAACCGACCTTTAAAGTCACCATGTCACCCCTGCTCATCGAAGTCTTCCCGTGAACAGTTGCTCTCATTCTCCTATTCTCATGTCATAGCTAAAATTAAAAAAAGACTCGACGAAACTCATATTCTAACAAAATACAAGTTTATTCCCAAATTTAGCATTAAAAAATAAATCAAAGAAGAGAAGGGCAAAGAGAGCCCTCAACTTCTGGCACTATACTCAGTTTTTTTCCATCTGTCCATCCGCCTGTGGTGTTTGCGCATGGTAACACTGCGTACCGGGCTTTAAATAATAAACTATTTCGGATATTAATGGCGTAATTCGCATACAGTAAATTATTAAACACTTTTCAGTTGCAAATTTACACCCAGATATCCTTTTATTTACCTAAAACTTACACATAGCGTAACTATTTAAAGCCCAGGACACAGTTTTACCATGCGAAAACACCACAGGCGGATGGACAGATGGAAAAAAACAGAGTATAGTCCTTTTAAATACTCCCAAAGAATAATGTCAAAATGTCTGCCATTTCCGAAGTCATAGAAGCATGTAAAAATTTCCTTATCATGTGATCTTTAACGAATCCATCTGAGAAAATAAATGTCGCTTTTTAGAAGAAAAAAAATATAGCATAAACCATAAAAACATAAATGCAGAAATGCGAGAAATTATCACCCAACACACTCCAAACCTGGTGAAACAGACAGTGTATATGATAAATGTACAAGAATTAAATGTCAAATACAACAAACAGAGTATGCAATTCCCTCAGTGTTCAGTCGGGCACTTAAAAAAATAAAATATAAATAAAAAAAGCTCTCTCACCTTTACTGGCGAAACATTAGCGCCTTCTCTCAGGCAAAATACTTCAACAATTGAAGTTACTCCACGAATAATCCATCTTTTCTCAGGATTCCATTATATGACCCCTTAACGACCATCTTTGGAGGCACACTCATGAACATCCTCATTGTTCTAGAACATTGTTTCGCCACTCCCTGTGACGTGGAAGTCCCGTGACATGATCCAGGTCAACAGGGTCAGCACTCGCGGCTGGTGAGCTACCCAGATTTCCCGGACCCAAATACTTGTTCGTTCCTCGCGAGAACTCCAGTCTACAAAACAACCTGGTCTACGCTGACAGGTGTTCATCTCGCCCCGAGTTTAAGACTTAGACACACCAACACTGTGGGAGATTCCATCGGGTATACATTACAATTCCCCATATATTATCTACTAATAGTTCTGTAGGAGCTGTCAACATATGTATCTATAGCTATCGATCTGTCCATATATATAGATAGATAGATAGTTAGATATATGTATGTGTATATATGCTATATATATATATATATATATATATATATATATATATATGTGTGTGTGTGTGTGTGTGTGTGTGTGTGTGCGTGTGCGCGCGCGTGACGACCGTGTACACCATCATTTCCCATCAATCATAGAAATGATAACGATTTTTATCAGAGACTTCCTGGAAATAGACGTTTTTCCATTGTATCTCAGATTAA
This sequence comes from Macrobrachium nipponense, assembly GCF_015104395.2. Taxonomy (NCBI): domain Eukaryota; kingdom Metazoa; phylum Arthropoda; class Malacostraca; order Decapoda; family Palaemonidae; genus Macrobrachium; species Macrobrachium nipponense. The sequence goes on along the minus strand of NC_087205.1, from coordinate 22,713,192 downwards.
CTTTCGTTTTTCAAGATTAAATTTAGCAGCTACAGTTATTAAACAATAAATGTATTATTACTTGTTATCGACTGGTAATCTGCATTTGACACACCCCAAAAGGTCTTATTTCAATTAAAGATGTTTTATTCAGCTTCCTTTTCACTGTCATTTAGAGCAGTGGTTCTCAACTCCCAAAGCTTCACGGACCCCTTGTAATCATAAATGAAATTGTCGGACCTCTGCACTATAATAAATTGGGGATGAATATTGAAATGTCATCCGTGTGACAGTTCAGTATTCAAACGACACCCGCTCTAAGCACAATAGAACAAACAAAAAAGGGTATTAGTGAAATGACATTCCATTTGTTTTAAGAATACATAATTTTAAAATCTGCCTTCAAAAATTAAACAAAATAAGAAAATTCTTCTTTGCAGAAGAAAATTAACATGATATACACCTCGGTCCTAGAATTAATAGAACGGAAGCACAGAAGAAAATTAACATAAGTCACCTGGGATTAATATAACCAAAGAGCAAAACATGATATATCTTAGAGTAAAATATAAAAATTAGTATGAAACCTTAAGTTTATGCTTAGAAATAAGAAATAATTATAGCAATACGAAGTGCAATTTTTGATAAACTAACGTGCATATTGTCCTCAATGCCTAACCTGGACCTATCTTTTCTTTGTGCTACAGTCATTGTTGAAAAACCTGCTTCACAAATATATACACGTACTAAAAGGGATAAGAACTATCTTATGGGATGACGGAAACTCATCATACATGGAGCCTAAAATGATTCTAAAGATATCTGCTTGAACAGAGATTTCAGAGCACTATATGATGATATGTAAATGAGTTCTTCTAATAGTTTGATGGAAGGGAGGTCTCGATATTTGCAGAGAAGGTATTTACTATCCATTTATACGCGGCTTCTTCATCATTTGGTATATTAGGAAAATAACTATTAAACTTATCCAACAATCCTGACAGGTACGATGTTACTTGAGGCTGAATTGAACTAAGTTCAAAATGATTATCATGTATAAACTTACTTAGATTTGCAAAATTATCAGTAATGCCTGACGAGATACGGGATTCCCATAGATGTAATTTCCTTTTAGATGCCCCGACTCTATCATGATGAGCGATGCAATTTGTATTTGCACCTTGCATTCCCTTGTTTAGCTTGTTTACTTCAAGGGTAACGAAATTATAATACTGATGATTTTGATAATAATAATGATTATGCGCTATTGTTGTTGTTTTGTCATTATTTAAATATTCATATTTTTATTAGTTTTTCTTGCATTGTCTTGTTTAACTTGTGTACTTCAAGGGTAACGAAATTATAACACTGATAATATTGATAATAATAATGAGTCTGCACCATTGTTGATGTTGTGTTGTCATTATCTAAATGTTTATATCTTTATTATTAGTTTTGTGATTTTTCAAAACTTCTCGCGACCATCCTACTCTGTAGTGTATGTATGTAATATATTATTATAATATATATATATATATATATATATATATATATATATAATATATATATATATATATATATATATAATATATTATATATATAAATAGATATATAGATTCATAGATAGATATACATATATATATCAAGCATAAAAAGCCCATTAAAGCATTCTGTTTTAAAGCTAAGGACTATATTTCGGTGAACTTACTTCCACCTTTGTCAAGGGTGGAAATATGTCCACCGAAATACAGTCATTAGCATTAAAACATTGTTTTAATGGTCCTTGTATACTTGAGACATATCCTGTTTTAACAGAAGAATTTATATATATATATATATATATTATATACATAACATATATACGTATATATAATATACATACATATATATATAGACATATATATGTATATGTATATGTATATGTATATGTATATGATTATATGTAAGACCCTCAGCCTCATCCCTCTCCCTTAATGAAACCCCGAGCTATTGCCTTTGGTAAAAAAAAAATAAAAAAATAAAAAAAATAAAAAACAGCATCCCGAAGACGCTACTCCCGTCTTAAAGAATCGGGTCTTCTTTCTTCCACTTCTTCTTGCACGCGCGATCCATCCTACTAACTCTCGATTCTCTCTGCCGTTTCTCTCAGGAGCAATTTCACGCTCAGGAGCATCGCCTGCTCCGACGACGAGGTATATGTTCCTCCCTCCTCATCACCGACTCGTTGCTGCTTTAAACGAGCAACGTAATTTTCTATTTTCTTTCTACTTATTATTTTTTTTTCTATAGTCTGGAGGTTTCTTTGCGGTTTGTGTCACAAAGTTCTTTCCTATATATATTTTGGTGCTTCTCTTTCTTCGTGGTTGAAAATAAGATCATTCTCTCTCTCTCTCTCTCTCTCTCTCTCTCTCTCTCTCTCTCTCTCTCTCTCTCTCGCAAAATGAGACGTTCCACTGCTTGGAACAGCTTAGCTGTAACAAGTACTTTTTCCCTCATAATTGCTTTGTTATGAATCCTTTTATTTGTCATTTAAGAAAGGACAACGTCACTATCGTGTGAGTTAGAATTTTAGTCCAGCTGATAAGGAACTTGAAGATTTTATTCGTAAATCAATGTATACATGCATACATTTATACATACATACATACATTTCCATCTGCAACCATAAATAAAGTCAATTATTTAGCAAGATTTATAATAAATACACTGAGAAACAAGTTCTACTTCCCTTCGTAACTTAAACCCCTGCCTCCAGGAATTACCGTCGCTGTTAATTTCGAAGGTTCACGGCTGTTACCCAACAGCTACAATAAAACAGCTGGCA
>NC_087205.1:22675389-22707889 GCF_015104395.2 Macrobrachium nipponense | reverse complement strand
TTCTGGGCTGCACATAAGAAAGATAAAAACATAAAAAAGTTAAAAGTATAGTCTAAAAGTTCATTTAAAATACATTAGAGTAAAAATGGAATAGATGAAAAATAAAACACAACCAACCTAGAGGTGAGACAGCAAGGACTAAATGGAAGGAAACCACCACAGTGCGAACTTATGCTAAATACAATTGACTCGCAGATGTATGGGTGTTTAATGATGGTACGAGTTGTTTTATAAACAACGACTCAAGGATTGTTTAACTCTTGTGGCTTGGTAGTATGACCGATTACACTGAATCTTTGTTGTCAATGTAAGTTTTACATTGTTTTGCATGGTTCCTAGTGATGTGTGGTTTTCGTCCGTTTTCCTCTGACTATGTCGCTTGTAGTAGTTCCCTGTGCCCTGTATTGATATATATATATATATATATATATATATATATATATATATTAATATATATATATATATATATATAATATATTACATACATATATATATAAGCATATATGTATTTTACATATATATATATATATATATATATATATATATATATATATATAATATATATATATATATATATACACAAATTTACCAATTTCTTGGAGCTGTACAATTTTACAAATTGCTTTGAATTCACTAAATTTACAAATCTGGAAATTGTGAAAATTTACAGAAAACTTGGAATTCATAAATTTACAAATTACTTGGAATTACAGAAATGTCCATATGACTTGGAATTGACGATATTCACAAATTACATAAAAATACAAACATTTATAAACTGCTCGGACTCTAGATATTTAAAATTAAGTAGAATTTACAAGGATTTATAAACTACTTACAGACTCACAGATATTACAAATTACTTGGAATCTTTGAAATGTATAAATTACTTAGGCTTACAGGTATCTACATAAACTTGGAATTGAATAGCTGATTTATAACATTGCATAAATGAGTCAATTATATGAAGCACCTTCTTTACTCAGTTGGGTTTCATCTCCGCAACCAAAGCTACTTAAGACGATGAAGAAAATACTCTTAAGGGTATACACGTCTCATGTCTTAAAGACCTCTTTACATTTAGATTATACCTTGTAAAATTCTTTTTGGTTCGCCATTGAAAGTATAGTAAATGAAGTGTAGCATGATGCTTCATTAACAAAAATAATATTAAGATATTTTACTGATTTATAACAAAAAATGCTTAATTAGGGAGGATATTGCAACTTGCTCATCATTATTAGTATTATTATTGTTATTATTAGTAGGAGTAGTAACAGTAATAGTAGTATAGTATTAGTAGTAGTAGTACATTCATTCTAGGCTTAGAAGAATATGAGTAAAAAAAAAATTTCGTAACTGCACACAAGAAAAGTATAAAACCACTAACGATTTTCTCTTGTGAGAATTTCATTGTAAATATAAAAGAACAGGAATAATAGTTGTTATCCCTTAAATTCAAACTCTTCCTAACTACCCAATACCACAAACACAAAACAAAAAACAGGTAAAAGAAACAAAAGCTAATGCAAAGTTTGGACAGGTAAGATCACTTTGGTGAACCTCGTAAAAAAAAAAAAAAAAAAAAAAAAACTTAGCCTTACCCTGAGGCAGCCCGTGAGATCGCGTCCGCTATTTTGCAACTAGTTTTTTTTTTTCTCCTGTTATTGTCCCCTTTTTTTGGTGGGGTGGTTTTTCTGAATCGTAGAATGCCACGCAAATAGAGGCTTCTTTTGAGTGCTCGCTTATTTTCTATTTACTTCTCGTGTGTGTGTGTCAGGGTCTGCATCCGAGTCATTCAGAAGACTTTCAATGCTCAGTTTACTCGGCGGATAGACCGGGAGACGCAGCGTTAATTTTGCAGACCTCCCCCCCCCCCCCCCTCTCTCTCTCTCTCTCTCTCTCTCTCTCTCTCTCTCTCTGAGCTCTTCGTGATTGTTTGCTTGTTGGTTCTGAGTTCGAGAAGTCTCTGACTGTCTGTCTGTATGTCTCTCTCCTCCTCCCCCCCAACCCCCCACACGTATACATACCACATATATTTCATTTAATTCTCTCTCTCTCTCTCTCTCTCCTCTCTCTCTCTGCTCTCTCTCTCTCTCTCTCAAAAATCCACGTTTCAAGTCACATAGTTCTCAAATAAAGAAAATCATACACTCCTTTCAAGTCAATCTCATAATAAAATATATTCTAATACAATTTTCACAGAAACACTGAAGGAGTAACTAAGGACGATGTCGAGGATCCTTATCGAAAGGTAAAGCATCCAAAAACACCAAAAACATCCTTTCTGAAGTCGATTCTGAATCCTTTAAATACGCTGTCTATATGGAATAGGACTCTATTCAATGTGAGCAAGAGAGGCACCAGTAAGGTTCCTTTTCTTTTAGGGTATAGCGTTCCAATGGTTATTTTCTTGTCATCAATATGTATTCTATTTTACTTATCAATTATTATTATTATATTATTATTATTATTATTATTATTATTATTATTATGATTATTATTAATGATAAAAAGAACGAAAAAATATTTGGCTGTAAGTGTGCTTTTTTTTAGGATTAATCGTTCCAATGGTTATCTTGTCATTTATATGTATTCTATTTATTATTATCTAATGGAGAAAAAGTACGAAAAAATTGTGGCTGTAAGTGTGCTTTTCTTTTAGGATATATCGTTCAAATGGTTATCTTGTCATTTATATGTATTCTATTTACTTTATGATATTATTATTATTATTATTATTATTATTATTATTATTATTATTATATTATTATTAATATAATAATAAAAAGTACGTAAATATATTTGACTGAGAATACTCTTCCAGATCAAAAGAATAATTTATTAATAGAAACATTAAATCTGAAACGTTCCACAAGAAAGAATACTTCAACGTACTTTGAGAGCGAAGTGATAATTGTTTAAATCGTTATTAATACGTAATATTTCGTCTTAATTTTGTCAGATGTTAAACATAGTTTATGAATGGCCTATTCTTGAGGGCTAATAGACACGTCTATTTTAGTATGCTTTAGTATAAATTAAGGATTTATAGGCTTCCTACAGACCTCGGTTAAGAGTCTGGGAGAAGAGCAATAGTCTCATTGAAGCGTCAGAAGGATGAGCCGAAATGTGTATCTCTATTCGCATACTCTACCCTTTCTGAATTATTTATTCATTTATTTTTCTGTGTTTGCAAATAAGCAAGAAGTTTAATATGTATACTCCGAGAAAATCTAAACGATGGAGCTCCTTCCTTAAATTGGAACGGAAAAATATAGTATTATCGATGAAAATAACGGCAAACGAGTCTAGATTTAGAATCTTCCGTCTGGTTTTGTTTTGAAGTTATTTGGAGGGGGCTCTAATCATTCCCGAAAGCTGTAGCTGTTCGTTATATTTATTATGAGTGAATAAAATAATAAAGAACCACCAATAGCAAAGTCTCCCTCTCTCTCTCTCTCTATCTCTCTCTCTCTCTCTGTCATTATGATTAGGTCATTTTTGGGTATTAAGGGTTAACAAGTTCATTAACTGAACCCACTCATTTTTGGATTTTTATTGACGTCATGACAAAACAAAATTCATATGTTTACTGATAAAGACTTATGCTCCACTTTCTCTCCAACCTTTCAAGTGGAAACTTCTTTTAAGTGGCTATAATAGAATACTTTTTCCTATTGCGAAATATTAATCTTCTGTAATAATTCCAATAATGTATTAAGAACTTACTGGCCTAACATTGTCGAAATGAAATATTTGTTACATTTTATTTCGGGACCTTTAGTGTAACACATTTGTTTTTCCTGATGCAATGTTCATTCTAGCGAGGGAAAACTTCATTTACTCACTTTTATTCTAACTTCCAATTGTTTTCGCTTCTAGTGGGGCATGAGGGAATATTCGTCGAAGAGTGAGTGTTTCAGTCTTATTCTTAGTACTCCTAATCTTTATTTACTTATTTTAAGAGTAATACTTACGATCCGGCTTTAATGAATGTCAGATGTGATTCGTAATAAAATCAACAAATATTAGAAAAATATGAGGATGGCAGATTAACCGCTGAAGGATGCAATTAAATTTTCACTTTTCTCCTTGGTTCCCCTAATCGTAACTTACTTATTTTAATGGAAATGATTGAGCTCCATTTTCAAGAAATGTCAGATCTTTTTTCGAGTGGACATAAATAAACATCAAGAAAAAGAGGATTGTGAGAGAATGATTGTTGAAGAATGAAGTTTCACTTTTCTTCTTGGTATCCCTGATCGGAAATTACTTAATGTTAGGCGAATATTTAAAGCCCATTTTGTAGGGAATGTCGGATCTGTTTCGTAATAAAATTAACAGATATCAGGAAAAAGAGAAATATGAGGGATGATTCGTTGAAGAACGAAATTGAATTTCTATTTTCATTCTTGGTATCCGTAATCGTAATTTACTTATTTTAAGAGTAAAATTCAAAGTCCATTTTTAAGGAATGTATGGTCTAATTTGTAATTAGACAAACAAATAATGGAGAAAGAAGAAGATGAGAGACTAATTGTTGATGAAATTTCACTTTTATTCTTGGTATCACTAATCGTAATTCACTAAGTCTAAAGGGAAATATTTAAGGTCCCTTTTCAAGGAATGTCAGATCTTCTTCGTAATAAAATAAGCAAATAAAAAAAAGAACAACCCCAATGCAATTTCATTCCTGGTCTTTCCCAAGCCTTCGTTTGAAAATGTTGAGCAACGCTCAGGGAACTGAGGATTACTGGTCCCAGCTGGTTCGATGGGAAGGGGTGGGGGAGGTATGGTTGAGTTCTTGGGTCGGGTATGCTCCCCCACAAGGTTGAGGAGGGAGGTAGGGAGGATAAGGGGAGGGATTATATTCTCCAGCCATGGGTGATGTATTCCCACCACCAACCTCCGGCCACCCTCCCCCCAGCAGTCCTTTTGATACTCGACGTAGCGTGGATTTTCCATCGAAGATTATTTTGGTCGTATAGCAAAACTTCCGCCATCAAAGTTTCTCTTGGTCTCTTGTTCCCAAAACAAAGCAGAAATCACGTTTGGTGATTTAACTAACTAGGGGGCTTTCGCTTCCCCTTATTCTGTTTGCTTCCTCTGTCGTTTTGTCTTTGTCTAATTTTCTCTCAATAACTGATTCTGTTGTCTTTTTTTTTTAATCTTCCCCTCCAAGCTCGATTTTCTCTTTTTTAGTTAAATATACCTATATATGCCTTATATTATATATACTTATTTTTCCATTTTTTTGCATGTGATATAATTTTTCCCGTTGTTTCAGAAGTACACCATGTATATTTTTTTCTCAGTTCTTTACAAATTTCGAACTGAATTGATTGACGAAAGCATCGTGCTTGCTATAAGACCAAAACGTTCTTAAATCCATTTATGGTCAACTTTAGAATTTGTTTCATGTTTTAGTTATCTTTCTATAACAAAAAGGCTAATCGTTTCCATATATTTATGTGCGTATGTAAGAACAATGGTCGATTTGTAAAAACCTTTACCTCAGGGGTGGGTAGCCTCGCTTATCATAGGCCAGCATACTACAGTAGATTCACATCAACCGTGCATTAGATGTCTAGGCCCGTCCCTTACGACGCTCCTGATTGGCTGTTGATAAGCCAATCACAGGGCTGGAAACTCTCAGTCTCTCGAGAGAGTTCATATAGGCAGGACGTATGTTCCACCTCTCCTGAAAAACTTATCCCTCAGGAGAGGTGGAACATACATTCTGCCGATGTGAACTCTCGAGAGAGACTGGGAGTTGCCAGCCCTGTGATTGGCTTATCAACAGCCAATCAGGAGAGTCGTAAGGGACTGGCCTAGACGTCAAATGAATGGTTGATGTGAATCTACAATAGTATGCAGTATGAAGGTTCCCTGGTACTCGCCCTTTCGACACTCTCTGATATTACCCTTATTTTTGACGCCATGAGCACACTTGTATTTAATAAACAAAGCTGATTGCAAATATTGTTTCAAATGGGAAACATTCTTAAGGAGAGCATTACCTTACAAAGCAAGGAGAGCAGATCGTATGAAGAACAAAAGGCGAAGAATGATGATAAAAGTTGTAGATAAATCAAAGCAACTCAACAAAGTGAACTTAATGTTAAAGTTGGAATTATCCTCATTGATGGTTGCAACATTAAACAAAAATATATCAAACACATTCATCCTTTTTTTATTCCTCAAAACAGTATCTGTGTTTGCTTTCTTTTTCATGAATGCAAATTATTTCATTATTTCTGCGTTTGAATTGTTGCAAGTAACAGCAAATACGAGCTGCATGTTTTCCATTCCATTTGTTTATTTCAAAAGATCAATAACAAAGTATGAAAGTATGATCAAACATGTCTCAGTATATTACCTCTCTCTCTCTCTCTCTCTCTCTCTCTCTCTCTCTCTCTCTCTCTCTGTAGTTAACTTGACAGTATATGTTCAATATTCTCTTATTTTTCTACCTTTTGTATTAAGAGCATTGCATGTTACTGAACTAGTTGAAAGCTAGCAGTCCCTTTCAAGGTTCATAGATAGACTTGTCACTGCAATACTAACAAAAGCATAAAAAGATAACACACACACGACTCACACCCACACCATCTCTCTCTGTTTATCTAGCTACCTTTTAAATAATATATATATATGTATATATATATATATATATATATATATATATATATATGTGTGTGTGTGTGTGTGTGTGTGTGTATGTATGTATGTAGTATGTATGATATGTATATGTATATATAATATATATATATATATATATATAATATATATATATATATATTATATATATATATATATATATATATCGACCTACAATGTCCTTTAATATCTAATTCGCTATACCTCGGAATTAATATATTTTCATATATGCTTAACCGAAGGGGAATTTTTTTTCTCGATAATAGACTTGCCTGGACCAGGGCGCGAACAGGCAAGTCTATTAGTCTATTATCGAGAAAAAATTCCCCTTCGGTTAAGCATATATGAAAATATATTAATTCCGAGTAGAGCGAATTAGATATTAAAGAACATTGTAGCTCGATATATGTATATGAATCACGGAAATGTGATATGACTTATATATATATATATATATATATATATATATATATATATAATATATATATATATATATATATATATATATATATGTGTGTGGTGTGTGTGTGTATGTATGTATGTATGTATGTATATATCTACATATATATATATATATATATATATATATATATATATATATATATATATATATATATATATATATATATTATATATGGACATCCGAAAGAAAAATCTAACTATTAAAAAAATGGTAATTTTCCAACGGATAAGTCGAAAAACATTATATTCAATACATTACGATACATTATTGCTATTCATCTGCTTTACCCATTTATAATTGATTTCATCGTTTATACTTTTCATTAATTTGTTAGAATCATAGTGGAGACCAGCAGTGCTTTCTGTATCTTAATCAGTTGACTTCTGAAGCCTTTTTTGCAAGAAAATCTATCTATAATGATAAAAGCAGAGTGGATCTTTTTTCTTTTTCTGCGCCGGGTCGGGCCAGGGTAGGTAGGGGATCCGGAAGGTATGTGAGACATGACACATCCACCCTCCTCCTGCAAACCTGTTTGTCCGCCCTAGGTGGCATACTCCCGAATTGTAACCGAGTACCGGGGCATTCCCTGAAAAAAGCGGGAAGCCATAGCTTAAAAACTAACCACAGACTCTTCTTGAAAATAACCTCATTATGTTTCCCACACCCAAATTCCTTCCAGTATGGCAAAAGAATCAGGGCTGGTGCAATACTAGTATACACCTCGGGAATTTGCCACCGGGTGGGGAAGGGTAAGTATGGCATTAGGAGAGTAGGGGAGATATGAAAGGCAGCACCGGGTTCCAGCGCAATGTAGCAAGCGCCATCAACTGCGTTAATAAATATTTACGCAAATATTGTAGGTTATATTCAATTTTTTTTAAGGACATCAAAAGGGGATAATGATTTTGATCCAACATTGTATCTGCATATCCTTAGAAAAATTCCGTTACCCCTTTAATGACTTACGAATATTTTCTTAAAAACCTATTGTATGTTGAATTTCTCCCTCTGCACCAACCTCCTGCAACCATGAATAGAAGTAGAAAAAAAAAAAAAAAAGAATAATTGCTCGACACTACGGTTTCGGTTTTAATCAAGTAAACAACCTGGATAATCCCTCCGGGTAAAACTGCGTTATTGCTTGCGTCTTTTTTCGATGATACGTGATCTGTTTAGACAAGAAAATTCAAAAGCTGGGAGCAAAATGCAAGGAACTGAAAGAAATTGATGAGTCTGATAAATGAAGTAGGCTAAAGGACAGAGAAAAATTAGGTGCAGGCATAATCAATATCAGATTCTCTTTCATTCTGTGTACATGCGTGTGTGTTTGTGTGTGTGTTTGTGTGTCTTTGTTACTAATTCATTAGACTAATGAAATTAATCTTCAGGGTATTAATTAATAAAAGCTATATATTCATATTGGTAGCAAATAATAGACTTGGCCCTGATAAATTTAATACTAATAATGATGCCCTTTCTGATCATATTATATCTTTATTTGATAAACACCGTTGAATAAATTTTCTTCATGTTTTAAAAGAATGTAAAAGCAATTTATCTTCTTATAAGTTTTTTTACATTTAAATTTTTGATGTTTTGAGTCATTAGCCAAGAATTTGGGTTTATGAAAAACAGCAGATGAAATGGTAGAATAGATTTGATATGTACTGCTCATTTTCTAATAACGATAATACTTCAGTACAAATGTCAAGTCACTCATATTGTGTAGTTATTTGTAATACTGTAATTTTGATATTGATTCAAAGATGCATCTCAACTGATATCTAAGTTACCTTAAAAACATGAAACCAAGATCTAAAATGACAAATAAAAGATAATGATTTCTCATGAATAGATGTTTTTTGAGAAATGCTCTGTCAAATCGATTGCTATGAACAAAAACAATACTTTACGAAACGAAAATGATAAACAAAAGCAAAGATAGCCCAGTGATCTTTCATTTTCTGAAAGTCATGGACGTGGCATAAGAATTACGAAAATTAAAGGAAAGATTGTTCATTAAAAGATTTTTCCTAAAGAATGCTCCGTCAAACCGAGCGCCTGAAATGATATGAACAAAAACGATACCCTACAAAAAAACATAAAGCAAACGAAAGACAAAGGCAATGCCAATTTTTTTAGATATATTTTAAGGTCAGGAAGGGGCTGTTTTAGGTCTCGTATCATACGGGGTGACGGGCAATGGCCCACAATTGTCAGTGACGCATTCTCCAACGATCCGCTCGAAGCTCGGCGTAGCGTGAGTTCTCCATTAGCGATTATTTAATGTAGCAAACTTTCGCCATCAAATCTCTTGAGTTTCTCGCTTCGAAACTAAAGGGAAATCTGTGAGGTAACTGAAGGAGGTGGCCTTTGTTGAGATCTTTCTTCTTCTTCCGTCTTAATTTATAGTCCTCATTGTTTTCCTAGTCTTCTTTTCACCTCTTCATCCGGTTTTTCGTCTTGGTTTTTTACTTCCATCGACGCCTTTTCTATCTCTTTTGTCTCGTTTGCCCTGGCAGATCTGACGCCAGATACGTTACTATATTACTCAAGCAGTCAGTCTGTTAGTCATCCCCTTCCTTCCTTTTATAAAGAGGAGAAAAGCGATTATAGGATTCTAATGAGTATTTTCAGTTTTGTTCATAAAACTGCATTTCATGACACTGGAAAATAATAATAAATAACCAACCCTAACGATATTAGATCAAATCCCAGCGTCCGTTTCGGGTTGTTGAAGTAAAGGAAGGGAGTAGATTTGTTGTTCTGAATGAAAACATGGGTGACTAGGTTAACCCATATTTCTGAGATCAAACGAACAACTTGATTGTAGATGAGGGGCTTGTTTGTTTTTGTTTCTCTCTCTCTCTCTCTCTCTCTCTCTCTCTCTCTCTGTCTCTCTCTCTCTCTTCTCACTTTTGTACTCAAATGGTTTGAACAATATTTTTTTCCCTTCGCAATTCCGGTGATTTAGCGTAATATTTGGCAGTTTTTTTTTTTATAATATTAATGAATCCGTTCACCGTTCGCGTTTTCCGCTGTCATCTGTGGCAAATGTGAAGTAGAAATACCGTAGAGTTCTGTGGGCATTTCTGAAGTTTTAGGAAAGTTTGTCATCTATTGTAATTGCCGGTGGGGGATTTTACGGGAGATGGTTGTTTTTGTATGGTATGCGCCACAGTTTTATTTATTGTAATAGTGATTAGTTATTTCGGTGTTATGAGCGATTATATCTCACAAGCTTGTTTTCAGTTCATTTTTCTTTGAAAAAGAACTCGGTTGTTTTTTTAGGTAGTGGTTAGTTTCATAGTTACAGTGTACATGCAGTTCTGTAGCACGTATGGTTTTGTGTTAGTTGTGTTAGATAGCCAATTTTCAGCCGATAGCCATTGGATTTAGAGACAGTTGTTTGTTAGGCCATGATAGGTATGTTTTGTAACTACAGAATGTTGGTTCTATGGTTAATAGTTTTTTCTAATTGACCCATGACTTCACGGACGAACCACATACTTGCACTATTTCTTGCTCTCATCATGGGAGTACCGCTGGAGATTTCCTCAACAAGCCTTAGCGGATGCAGAGAGATGTGGACACCTTCGAGCCCTCGCCTTTTTCGGGAGGATCCACAGCCTTTTTGAATGTGAATGGGCGTGGTTTCGCCAGTTACCGTTGACCGCAAGGAGACGTTCATTTCTCCGCCGAGGATCTTTATGCAGTGATGCATAATTAACACACTCTTGTCAGTAGCGGGCCATACAGCGGAATACATCATCAGAAACACAGTATGCGAAGAGATGCAATCTACGCTGAACTAGTTATTTTTATAACAATTACAATTGGGATTGTGGCTGTTGTTGTTTAGTTTAAATATGATAAAACTTGCTGCCCAAGGACAAGTAGCCTTCATATTGGTGTATAGATTTGATTTATGAGTAGGCCCCGGGATGTCGGTCATGTTGTCGGTGGCAGAGTGAACTTATATAATTTATATAATTGTGCCTGGGCGAGGTCGCCCAGATGATATGTGGACCGGGTTCCTGTATTAGTATATATTACAGAAATGCTTACTGTGTGGTACAGGTATGCCATTATTCAGCAATCTTCCTAATGCATCTGATGTGAACATAGCGAGTGCCTCGTATGATTGTATTATCTATTTATTTGCCCGGAGACTGGGCAGAGTTGCGTTCGCATCTTGAAACTGAAATTCATGGTTTTGCGAACGTTCACCTCGCTCGAGCATTGTCACAAGCAGGGTTGCCGTTTTGAGGAATTTCGTCGACTAGTGTGGCTTCCTGGTGACATCTGGCAACCCTCCGTGGCTTTTCCGACCACAGGCCACGACACTGAGGAATAAAATTCATCACATGGCCTTTTTATGTTTTATTATGAAAATAAAGTTATAAAACATATCCTCCTTATTTATAGAAATGAATTTTATTGAAATCCTTTATGTTTCTTCGTCAAAAATACTTTATGTTAAGCTAGTGACGTGTAGTTTTTTTTTTTTTTTTACGTCACGGAAACTAATTCTACATAGGAAAATATGCATTCTAACCATTAAATTTTCCTCATTCTACCATTAAATCATAAATAACGTAACAAATCAGAAGAACTGCTTATGGTAACACTGCTAAAAGCCAATGTTGTGAAGAAAAAACTGCATCGCTGGACTCGCAAGGCGTGATCAGGGCAGGTGTGGCTTTGTGTGATCGGCAGTTCCGGTTGTCCCATATTGCATCGTCTGTCACGGAATCTTCCGATGTGACGTCATGGAGTTTTATTTCCCACTAGGAGTTCCTCGCTGGACGAGTGGTTTTCGCGCTCGGCTGCCAGTCCGGTGGTCCGAAGTTCGATTCCCGGCTTTGCCAACGCGGAATCAGAGAAATTTATTTCTGGTGATAGAAATTCATTTCTCGATATAGTGTGGTTCGGATCCCACAATAAGCTGTAGGTCCCGTTGCTAGGTGACCAATTGGTCTCTAGCCACGTAAGAATATCTAATCCTTCGGGCCAGCCCTAGGAGAGCTGTTAATCAGCTCAGTGGTCTGGTAAAACTAAGATATACTTATTTATCTCCCACTTGGGAAGGTGCATGCGTAAATTCGTCACAGCACGGTTTGTTGGAAAGAAAATGTAAAATTTCTCAATCTCTCCAGAACTTTATTAATCCTCGCTTTCAGCTGTCATTTGTGGCGTATGCAGCCAAAGCACAAAAGATCCCGTCGGACACACAAGGCGATGATTTTCTCATCATTGAGAGTTGAAAATTATAATATTTTTATTAATTTCGTTATTTTTCTTACAGATGATGCCGCATTAACATCTATTTATGTACCTCACATGTTCTCTAAGTTATACATTTTTATTTTCATTCTATTACTGTTCCCTAAGTATTTCACCATGTCCTGGAGTTTAACAGAGATAATTCTGTCTCTTTCCCAGGAATGCCTTAATGGTCACGTGATGTATTTTGCGGTGGAAGCGTTCAGATGTAATGATCATTAGAAATGGTGTATAATGGACTTGATATGACTTACAATATGAATTTGGGGAATTTTGACTCACTATTTCTGTTCAGGTCCCGCTGTGTTTGAGGTCCCAGTTTCTATGTTTGGTTCTCCATTTATTAGGGTTCATTTTCATTTTTTATTTAGGAATTCAGAGTAAATGACGTACTTTTCAAATGTCAGTGGTTTATTAGATTTTCGAATAAATTCTATTTTTGTAACTCGGAATTTGATTCAGTTGCCTTAATGAATGGTGAGATATGATAGTGATTAGGATATGTCGTTTTCTTTCTGCAGTCGACCAGGTGCACTACAACAGAAACTTCAGGTGGACACAAAAGAGAGGTAAGAGCGTCCTTTCTTACGACGTAACACATATACTGGTGTATACAGGGGGTACGGATACATATAATGTACAGATTGACATTACCATTAGTATAGTATACAGCATCAAGCAACCGCCATCAAGGGTTTTATTCTGTAAAAACACTATTTTCAATGGAAATGTTGTTAAGTAAGTATGATTTTGGTAAATTCAAACACCACAAGAGATTTTAACTAAATAATGAAGATACTTGGGAAAATTACTTAGACATGATATCTCACCGTTTGAATCGAAAGTAGGAAAATTACTTAAACATGATATCTCAGCGTTTGAATAGAAAGTCATAGAAATGCCAAAAAGAATATTGAGGATAAAATGTTTGTAAAATTTTATGTCTTTATGTCTGCCACTTCCTATTTATTTGTTCGTTCACAACTAATCTGACATTTTACTTGCAATAGAATTAGTTGATGTTCATTAACTTGTGAATGATCTTGATCAAGTTATATGAATCTTTGGTAGCTGATGACTTTATTTTATTAACTGTTATATCAAAAAGTAAATATTACCTTGGAGTGGCGCATTAAACAGTGAGATAAAGATTCTGGAACGTGTATCTCAGCAAAGAGGATTTCCTGCTGAGATCGTTTAAACATTTCCTTCCCAAAATCACGTTCCCTCGCCCTAATGGATGGAGTGTTTCACGTAAATCTGGTTTTACTCTCAACTCCTTTATGTTACGTTAATGGTTGAAGGTTGTGTTTCAGGATTTCTCGTAGGTAACACTAAGGGAGATTCTTTATCTTTTTTTATCTATAAAGGCTCAAATTAACTGATATCTTGCAGGCATGAGTAATTTTGATCATATTTTATTTATTTTTCCTTTTTTTATATTATTTATTTCTTGATGTTCAACTTGACTGATTTCATGTAACACTAATTGTGATTGTATTTTTCTTCTTCTTCTTCTTCTTCTTCTTCTTCTTCTTCTTCTTCTTCTTCTTCTTCTTCTTCTTTGTCGTTTTGTTCCTATTAACTGATTTCTTGTAGGCAAGACTATTTCTTATTCTATTTCATTTTTTTTTTTACCTTTTTTTGATGTTCAACTTAACTGATTTCATGTAACACTAATTGTGATTCTATTCTTCTTCTTCTTCTTCTTCTTCTTCTTCTTCTTCTTCTTCTTCTTCTTCTTCTTCTTCTTTATCGATTGAGGTTTCTATTAGCTGATTTCTTGTAGGCAAGACTAATTTTGATTCTATTTCATTTCTTTTTTACTTTTCTTATTTCTTGATGTACATCTTGACTGATTTCATGTAACACTAGTTTTGGTTCTGTTTGTTTTTCTTCTTTTTTCTATCCATTGTTGTAGGTAAGACTAATTTTGATTCTGTTTTATTTCTTTCTTTTTTTTTATTTCTTGATGTTCACCTTGACTGATTTCATGTAACAGTATGTGTGATTCTATATTTTTTTTGGTCTTTTGAGGTTCATATTAACTGATTTCTTGTAGGTAAGACTAATTTTTATTTTATTTTTTTTTGGGGGGTGGGGGGCAGTTAAACTTGACTGATTTCATTTATCACTAAGTGAGATTCATTTTTAGCCCTTAATGTTCAATTTAACTGATGTCTTTTAGGTAAGACTAATTTTGACTCTGCTCTTTTTTTCTTGAGGTTCAACCTAACTGATTTCATGTAACATTAATTATAATTACTTTATCCTTTAAGGTTCAACTTCCTTGATTCCTAGTAGGTAACGCAAATTGGATTCTACTTTCATTTTCTTTTAAATCCTTTGAGGTTAACCTAACTGATTTCTTGAAGGGATTCGTGATACTTTTCTGATCCTTTGACATTCAACGTAAACAAGTTCTGGTTTACATACTGAGAAAGATTTGCGTTTATATGAGTTCATGTAAAGGGAATATTACCAGAAATAAATACGCCAACGAGTAAATACAACAAAAGAACAAATAATAATGCTAAAGCATGAAGCAAAGCATAAACATGACAGCCAATAGATTTTGATCTGCCTTCCTCAGACACCAGTGAGTCATTCTGGTCAAAACAAAGAGGGTTTTTATGAGACTCAGCTGGTTAGAGTAGGTTTATTATGATCCCCATTTGCCCAAGATGTACTCTTTCCAACAACCTGCTTGATGCTCAGCCGGGCGCGGGTTCTCCATCAAAGATTATTTTAGCCGTATAGGAAAACTTCCACCATTAAAGTTTCTCTCAACTTGTTGGTTCTAAAACTGAGCGGAAACGGCGGCCGGGGGCTTTGTTGCACTTGCTCCATTTCGAGGTTTTTCCAACCAATTTATGTTGTATTTCTTTATTTTAAATTCCTCTCCATTTTTCCTCCCACCTCTTCTCTGTCATCCATCTCTTCCTCTACTGCCTTCCATTTGTCATGATTTCCCTCTTTCTATTTTTTTTTTTTTTTTTTGATACCTGAAATAGAACAATAAAACTTTTTACGCTGTGTTCAGGTACTAAATTCTTGGCTATCATATCTTACCTGAATTGTGAGGTTGCCGGGGCGTTTGGGAATGAACTAATATGTGCCAGTTTGATGCCAGTTTGTACGTTAGCATCCATTTTTTATGTTGTGTGTTTTCTGTTTCCTTTTGTAGATTAATTGTAAGTATCTATACATCAATTTATGTCCTAATGCTGCGTCTTAAAAGTCACAACAAACCGGTGTTTGAAACATGAGACAAAACAAGGAAGAAGATAAATATAGGAATGAAAGGAATAAAAGACGTGAGGAAATCCAGATATATAGTAAAAACTAAGACAAAAAAGCAATGAAGAGAAACATACGAAGAAACAAAAGAATAAAACGATAAAAAAACAATAAACCACAAAAAGGAAATGACAGTAAACCCTAACTTTCGTCACCATCGGGATTTCCTCTTAGTCTTAGAGTTGGAAGTTGAGAGAACTTCAATGACGGAAGTTTCGCCATACGACAGGAATAATCTTTGACAGAGTATCAGTGCTCTGGGTCTGGGTTCGTGTGGGTCGCAGGAAAGTACGTCAGTGGCGCAATAAACATTCTCTACCAGTTGGAGACTTTGGAATAAACTTGGAAATATGAGTGAAGTAGACTTTTTTGCCAATGGTATTTTTATTGGTTTTCTTGAGTTATTTAATATATATATAATATATATATATATATATATATATATATATATATATATATATATATATATATATATATATATATATATATATATGTATATATATATATATATATATATATATATATATATATATATGTATATATACATATAAAGGTTTTGTCACGCATAGCATCACGTTTTATATACTTCGTGATCAAATTATTCATCATATATATATATATATATATATATATATATATATATATATATATATATATATATATATATGGGGATACAATCCACAATGAAGTAAATTCCTCTTGTATTTAAAATATATAGTTCTTGTATAGGATTAGAGCTTTCGACCATCAACTGTGGTCTTGTTAGTGAACAAGACCACAGTTGATGGTCGAAAGCTCTAATCCTATACAAGAACTATATATTTTCAAACTACAAGAGGAATTTACTTCATTGTGGATTGTATCCCCATTTACTTAAGAGGTACGACATAGTACCTGGCTTCTGCATATATATATATATATATATATATATATATATATATAAATATATATATATATATATATATATATATATATATATATATATATATATATATATATATTTATATATATATATATATATATATATATATATATATATATATATGTATACATGTATATATAGGTATATATATGTGTGTGTGTGTTTATATATCTATTCATTTTCAATTTACTTTATTCTTTAATTTATCTATTTATTTATTTGTTAATTATTTATTTCTTGATTTAATTTTCATTATTTATTTACTGAATTCATTTATTTGATTAATTAGATCACTCATTCTTATATGTATTTATATAGTTTATCTATTTCTTTATTTGTTTGGTTAGACATTCATTTTTTTATTTATCCAATTTATCTATTTCATTTAATTATTCGGTTATTTATAAATTTTAAGTTCTTTGTTATCCCAGGTCTTGATCCCTTCTAAGAGAAGTACAAAAAAAGTGAGTGAAGTTGATTCTAAAGGATTACGAAAGCAGTTGGTCATTAATTAAAGTTATCTGTAATAAGAATCAAAATGAAATCTTTACCATATCCAGTCTTGTGGTCCATTTTGTCGGACTAAAAGTCAGACGTCTGACATAAAGATATTGCAGGAGAACCTAATTTTAGCCGGAAACATCTAGTAGAAGTGCTTGCAACTTGGCAAAGTAATTGCTTGTACGATGCATATCAGGACAATTAATCTTGGAAGGACCTACATCCTTGAACAAGCTTAAGAATACTTCCTTTAATCTCTTCATCTCTTCTCTTCTGGTTTCTCAATCGTAGTTGAAAAGGACATCGAATTAAATAGGAGAGTAGAATGAAATAAAAATGGAAGGGAAATATCCAAATTAGCGGAAGGAAAATGAATAATTACAAAGAAGAGTCGGATGAAATGAAGAGGGATGGGAAAGATGCATATTAACGAAAAGCGAACTAAAGATAGTTTGGGAATGAAGGAGCAATAATAGCAATCTCAACTTTTGATAATAAGTCATCTCAATTTACCTAAACTGTTTCTTTTCAGTTTGAGACATAAGAATGAAGAGATTTGCAGAGAGACTTGTTCCGCTCAATAGCCTCTGGTGGAGAATCAAGGCTATTTCAAGGGAGCATTAATCCCTCTTTTCATAGGAGATATGACCCAAATAGTCCTTTTCATCCTTGATGAAATATATTAAAAACAAAATGAAAAGAGAAAGAGAAAAAAAACTATGTAAACATCAATGAATTGAGCCTGTCTTTCATCCGGTTTTTCGGTTGCATTTCAGATGCCAGTAAACAAGAATTCTCAAATGATTTTTAGAATCTTGAATGTCATTTAGGGTTTGTGAAATATGAACATTTGCTTTATTGACATTCAACAGTTGTATTACTTTCCTACCACCAGACATCATTATTTTTTTAGGAAATTTATAAAGTTGCATCTCAAATTGTTACTTGAATATTTTTTCCTCAAAAAGATACATTGTGATGAATCCAGAACCTTAAAAATCCTTGTATCTTATAATTCACTTGAGTGAGTAACTTCTTAGAACAGACAAATTGATAGGTAGAACATATTTTAAGCTTTAAATCCGCATGAATTTGACAAAAATATAATGAATAACAAAAATGTGAATTAAAACCTCAGTGAAAACTCGGTATACAGACATTTTAATTGCCAAAATGTGTAACTGAAATTTCAGAACGAGATCAGTTAAGGATTCCAGTAGCAAGAAGATTTTCTTTCAATTCGGCTATGAAACTGTAGCACGCCTAGTTCCTGAATTTATCCTCTTCTGCCTGTAGCGAATTAAGCTTAAAACGATGTACCGGATTTAGTATGAAACGCGTACTATTTCAACAAAAAACGTTCAGCATTCGGGCTAGCACACGCATACACACCTGTATGCACGCACACACACACACACACACACACAACCACACACAACCACACACCCACACACACATATATATATATATATATATATATATATATATATATATAATATATATATTGTATAATATAATATATATGAGATTGGAGGGATAGCAACTGACTGAGGGGGACCACACAACAGCGATAAGGAAGCAGTACTTTAGTGAAATTAAGACAAATCAATATCAACAAATGAGGATTCAAGGTAAACTTATGGTGTCCACTTAAAACACATAATTCATTAAAGGTATCAGAAGATAGAATATATACTGAAGTTATCAAAGTTTCTGTATTAAATGACAGTCAGTATACAAGAGTGCCACACTACTGCAAACTATGTATCTATGCTTTGCATTGCTAAGACGCTTCATAAAAAGGGGAATAGGATCCTTAAATAGTACAAAATGGAATACTGTAGACACTAGGAATCTGGAAATCTTGACTGGATATGGCGCAGGCAATCTGCATGAAGATGGCTCCATTGACCTACAGTCGATTTCACACAACAGACACTCGCAACACAGATCTGCAATGTAGGGGGATGTTGTAACATATGAGGTAATTACGAGTGAGAATGAAATTGGAATGCATAAGCAAAAGTGAAAAACATGAAACCAAACACTGATCTCTAACACAGATGAATCAATCTCTGAGCTTTTAACACTGAAATCGGAGCACAAATAAGACCACTGCTGGTATTCCAACACTTATCAAAACAAATACACCACACTCAAATCACGAGACTCTCTGCGGGAGAATTCAAAATGAGAATGGATATGATAACGATAACAGAACAGGTGCAAAATTCAAGTAAGATGCAAAAATGGTGAGGCCGGACAAACAACTTCCAATCACTTTGCCTTGGTCCGTGGACAAGAATTGAGTCGATCAGAGTCAGTCTCCCGTAGCAGGGAACAACAATGGATGCTGTGTCACGTGCAGTTCCCCACCATAGAGGGATAAGATGAAAGGCGGAATGGCGCTTCTGGGTTACAAAGTCGTCAGCATTCAAGGTTCAAGGTGGTTAGTGATAAGGACGGCATTCAGAGTGACAGTGTTACAGAGACGTCTAGTGGGAACTTAAGTGGAGTCCCTATCCATAAAAAACACTAGCAAAGTATGTCTGTTGGAGCCTGTATTTATGCCACATCGTCATCGACAGCGGTCGTGTTCTCACGGTCCCATCTTAATGGGGTCATCTGTTAGTCTCATCTTGGGGCATGCGAATAATCCTGGCAGGTACCTGAAAGGTCGTCGAAAGCCGGCTAGTAAGAAGTTACAGGGAAAGAGGTAACAATGGTGAGATAATCAGATTAGAGAGTCAGCGTCAAGAGTGGCGGAGATGCAGGTGTAGGACAGGTCCAGGAAACGACGCGCGGTAGCGTTTGCAATGGACAGGTCGGGGAGAATTGTCCCTCCACTGGTTCTCTGGAAAATTGACTGGGGACTCCTTAACCGGGACTTGGAGGGTCTGAAGTCTCAGAAGGGCTTCCCTTAATGTGCTAGAGGAGCTACTATCTTCCCCTCGGGTGAGGTTATCGGAATTGGCCGTTGGCCTTAATTACTTTGGGGACGTTTGCACCGCATCGAGATTTGAACGAAAAGGGCTCGCCTTCCAAAGTCCTTCCGGTAGGACATTAAAATGGCATTGGTGCAGGTGGCTAAATTACCTGCTCATTTGACACCCGGGCAGCCATAGGGGATAAGGAAGTGGCGTGGGAGAAACGTCAGTTACATTCACACAAACATCTTGTAGTTCTTCAGCATTTTACTTTGTTTCGTATCTACTTTTTAATACTGAAAAGCATAAAGCAAACGGTCAAAAGGACGTTTGATATATATATATATATATATATATATATATATATATATATTATATATATATATATATATATATGAAATTTCTTATATGTCACTGAATAGCGCGTGACAATATATTTAGCCAAGGTCACAGGAATAAGAGGAGCACCAAGCGCATTCGTGTTATTTCAACCCCTTTTTGAGGTACAATGCTGAAAATCACCGAGAACATGTTTTCTGTGTTTTTAGTATTAAGCATTGTATCTCGAAAATGTATTGAAATAACACGAAAGCGCTTGGTACTCCTGTTATTATTTTCCTGTGGCATTGGCTATACATACATACATATATATATATATATATATATATATATATATATATATGGGTATATGTGTGTGTGTTTGGGTAGGTGAGTCTGTATGTTTAACAGACAGACGTTTAGACAAAAATATTTTTTATCCTTTTGACATTCAATTAATTTCGAATAACTTCAAAATGACCTTCATGCCTCACACCTCAGCAAGATTCATTTATTTATTATATTCATAATGGAGAACGGGGTTAAGCCTGCAAAAAAGCGAATGCCTCGTCATCTTTAGTCTCTCTCTCTCTCTCTCTCTCTCTCTCTCTCTCTCTCTCTCTCTCTCTCTCTCTGTTAATAAAGCGAATTTTCGAAGCGACGTGAAAAATTTTGGCAAAGCAAGAGCTGTTTTAATTAACACTTTTTCTCCGCCACTTTCTCACCAGGAATTTCAATTTCATATTTTTTCCACATCCTCTCTTATTTGATTTCGCTCAGTTGGACAGTTTGTTATAACTTTGCCCGATCCGCTTCCGCAATGAACACCACTCTCTGTATTAAGCTATTATATTTAGCTCTCTCTCTCTCTCTCTCTCTCTCTCTCTCTCTCTCTCTCTCTCTCTCTTATGTTTATCTTACTTTGCTATGTCCGCCTCCGTAGTGAACACAATTCTATATGTCATGTGTTTATATCTAGCTCTCTCTCTCTCTCTCTCTCTCTCTCTCTCTCTCTCTGTCGGTAGAAATCTGTGCAATACAAAGCTGCATTGTATAATTTAAATCTTACAAACAACTAAGGTAGATGCCATTGAGTTGTCAGTACAAATAGAAATGAAGATCAAATTTTGCTGTTTCTTGCCTGAGGGTCAACTTTTTGTATTCCGTCACATAGACCTAATTATTCTTATTTTTACTTTCCTTTTGAGGTGTTGTTTCAAAGATTCAGGGGTTTTAACTGTGGTAACCTTGCTAGCCTGCAACAGAAACTTTCTCTTCTCCTGCATGATACTTTTTCAGAATTTAAAAAATAAGCAGGCTCCTTTCTTTGGAAAGGAAGATTTGGTTGTTTTAAGGAATCTAAGTAAACCCGATGAAGGTAAGGGTGTTGTAATAATGTAATAATGAATAAACAGGGCCACCTTCTTGAAGTGAATACGATACTTTCTGATAATACAAAATTCCTATTGATAGGGTAACCTAGTTTTCTTGAGATCTACACAAGGGAAGATAAGATGATTAGATTTCTTAGAAGGCTAAAGAAAGATAACATCATAAATGAGGATACCTTCCAAAACCCGTTTGTTACGGGATCTTCATTTGGTATTTTGTATGGACTTCCTAGCATTCATAAGGAAGGCGTACCCATTACACCAATTACTGTCATCATATAATAGCCCATCATATAGCATTTCTAAATATTTACTATGAGATTCAGGGTCTCTGTAACACGGTTTTTTTTACTTTGCTCCTTGTCAAAGCATCGGATATAGCTGAAAGTTGACATATGTATATTTTACAACCACACAAATTTTGTCAGCATTATCAATAACCTAAACCCGATAGTTTTAATTTTTATAGAGTAAAAATTATCTAGCCGACGCCATGGCCAATGATTACGAGCCAAGAGTCGAAAAACATTCATTACGTAAGCAAGGTAAACATCTTTTGACGAAATGTTGCCCCGCCCATCCACCAGACAGAAACTCCATCGGCTCTGAAACCCAAAGACTTTATGAATGGCGGAACAATACATAGATGTGGGTGGGGTATCAGTGCTAGCGTAGTAATACTACTGTAGCAGTAGTGCCACAACAGTATAGCAGTAATATACATGAATTAAACGTTTAGGCCAACTGCTGGGATCCTTGAGGATCATTTAGCACTTCTTACAACTACTCGAGAAATTAGTTTTTATAGCCAGAAGTTAAATTTTCTAATACAACAATGCCCTTGGTAGCCTTCAGTGTTATCCTGAATTATAACGAGGCGAAAGTGGGTGGAGCCTCATGAAGTCATCATTCTGACGATAATTATTGGTGAAGGTTTAAAGCCAATATACGGTACGGCTATTTTTTTTTCTGTAAATAGGTAGATAGCCAATAAATAAAAATTGCTTGACATTGGATATAGCAGTTATCAAATCAAGCTTGTCTACTATGTTTTTGAAAATTACCAACTATTCCGTACATCTTGTCAATCTGATTGTGACCTACAAAGTAGACTGTAATTTCTTAGGAAACCTATTTTGGGAGTTAGACTAATAATCGAAGTGTTTTTGTATTCATTAACATATTTTGTTGGTATGTTCATTATGACAATTATCAGTGTAGAGGTTCCAGAGTTCATAAAGGTGTACTGCTTTGCTTGTATTTAAATTTGTATGTCATTGTTGCCAGAGGTTTAGCCTTCGTTACGTATAGCCAATCATCCATCGAGAAAGAGGGAAGAAATGCGGTTATAAGTTACGTAACGAGTGCGTTCGAAACCTTTTCTCTGAGTAAGTTGGCCCGTCTTCAAAAAAAGTCACTTTTACATTATAAGTACCAAATTTATTCAACCTACGTAATGCAGAATACAGTCAAAATTTATGTGTAGATATAATATGTATTCTGAATAAGCGTTATATTTATGAAATGCATAGATAAAAAGTTATTGCGAAAAAACCGTGTTACAGAGGCCCTGAATCTCATAGTAGTTCACTTTCTTAATGATTTCTCATTTTCCCAGTTTGCGTTAAAAAATGGCATTGACTTCCAACGACAAATTGTTCAACAGGATGGTGATCTATATATGGGCAGTTTAGACGTTGAGCCGTTATTTACGAATGTTCTTATCTCCGAAGCTATTGAGATTATTTTAGATAAAGTCTCTTATGAGAGTGATGTTTTTCATGGTTTTAATAGACAACGTTTTAAATCATTTTTGGAGCTTGCAGGGCAGGATACTGCTTTTGTATTTTAATGAACAACTCTACTTACAGGTTCTCCCTCTGGGCCCGTTGTAGACTAATTTTTATATGGCACATTTGGAGGCGGCGTTTTACGTAAACGCGGATTTGGCATATATTGCTATCAAAAGCGCGGCAGAATATTAAGTCCAAAGCGCGTTTTATCACTTACCACAAAGTCCGATTGTTCACGCGTTCATTAACGATCGCTCACCTCTTCCGTTAGCCAGATGATATCATCTGTTGCCCCTTCTTACCACGGGGAGGTGGAATTAGGATTTTTAAGCATGTAAAAACAAATTTATGTGTCCATAAAACCTGTTTTATGCCTGTTTTAAGTGGTATATTTCGAAAAGTTATATGAAATTGAGCCAACAGTACTGATAATAGGCCGCAAAGGATTATTTTCTTTGTGCGTTTTGACTAATTCGCTACCTTACTTGTACGGATTAGTCAAAACGCCCAAAGAAAATAATCTCATGCGACCTATTATCAGTACTCTTGGCTCAATTTCATATAAATTTTCGAAATATATCACTAAGCTCTTGTCCCCGTTACTAGGAACTATCTCAGATTCTCATATATATAATTCTCTACATTTAGTTGATAAATTAAACAAAATTACTTTTTGCCCCACTGATAGATTCGTTAGTTTTGATGTATGTTCTCTTTTTACTAAAGTCCCTATAGACTCTATTTTAGAGTCAATGGTGAATTTTTTCCTATAATAACACACAAAAAGGAGTGTTACTAAAAAATGGACCCAGGGAAAGCAACAACATAATATATAAAATTCCATGTATGGACTGCCCCTCCTTTTATGTCGGGCAATCTAGCAAGAGCTTAGAAGTAAGAATCAAACAGCATAAATATTCTGTCAAAATTGGGCAAACATCTATTGCAATATTAATTCATTTAAGTGAAAACAGCCACTGGATAAATTGGATTGGTAGTTCAGTAATTGCAAAATCAAAAGATGTCTTATCATGAAATCTTTTAGAATCTGCCATTATACAACTTACTCCCCATTGTAATTCTAATATTAGTCCTGGCCTGTTTCATTTAGACCCTTGTATTTGTAACATGTTTAAGAACTACCTCAAAGATACAATCACAGACTTAAATACAAATTAGTTGCCTCAAAGATATTTTCTTTGTATATGTATGTTTAATATGTTTTGTGAATAAAGTTTTGTTTACCAAAGGTTTGAATGTGGTCAGTTGCCACCATGTATAATCCTTTAATTGCCTTGTCCCTGTGTCTGAGCAATTGGACTTAATCTTTTTGTAAACCTCTTAAATTGTACCCATGGTTATGTTCATTTGGGAAGGTTACTAATTCTCCAGGTGTGTTGGATTCTTGGTACTCATCTTATAATTCCTATCTGTCACTTATACGACCCTTCCTTGTCTTCTCAGTTTCTCATGTATGTCACTCAGCCTGCTAAGTAAAGGAAGTTGAGTCGAAAGATCTTGCAGATACCTCGGTGTTTCACTTTCCTTCCAAGCTTATACATTTACTTATGCATTTATCACGTTCCAAACTTTCGTGATTCAGTTATACAAACATATATATATATATATATGTATGTATGTATGTATGTATGTATATGTATGCCTAGCATACTCCAAGAAAATAACAAATAATAATTCATTTCCACTTGATGGCAGTTTATATAGATACCAGATCCTTATATGAAAGAAATTATGACGACGAATGTCATCTGTTTTTACCTTTTCTCATAAGAAGAAGAAGAAGAAGAAGAAGAGGAGGAACTAAACATCAAAGAGAGCTCTTTTCCAGCACATCTAGATTCACGGAATAGGGATGAGCGCTCATAAACTTCAATACGCTGGAAAAGGTCATTTCCCTCCGAGGGGAAGGCGGAGCTCGTGGCTAGAAAGGAAGGGTTGGGCTTGGGGGGGTATTGTATAGGGAAGGGTAGGGGCCCGGGTTAAAGGCATACGTGGTAATGGGGGTTATGGGGGACCTTTATAGAACTCTCATCAAAGGGAAAAATGAAGATGTTTACGACCGTCCCTCGGTGTGATTATTCTTTTGCTGGGATTATTCTTTTGAATTTGATAATGCGGATGCGGATATTTAAAGACCATACCCTCGTGGATGCGGAAATTTTGTAAAGCTATATAATTAAATATATTTAATTGTTGAGGACGACTTTCAGCCTCATAATTCAAAATTATGTATTACGAGGAGGCGGGATGAGGACCCAGTGATATAAGAATGGTTTAATTGTATTGGCACAGGGTTATTTCATGCTCATTGCATGATAAGGGTAACAAAACTCCAAGCTATTCTTCATATTACAGAGAGAGAGAGACGATGAGATCGAAGGAGCGAGAGAGAGAGAGAGAGAGAGAGAGAGAGGGCTCTCCTAAAAAAAGCAGTACCCTGCCTTTATGATTACAACTGCTGTAAATGACATGAAATTGCTAAAACAAATATCCTTTAAAACAAATATGCTATAAAATAAATATACTATAACAGAGCTACTTATACAGTACATATACTGTATGAAATGTGTATTTGTGTATTATGTATTCTGTATAATAAAACGGGAAAGCCAAATTTAGGGAAAAACTAAAAAATCTCTACTTTTACCTTCAATGTATAAGTATGAACCATTGAACCCCGAGAAGAGAATAATATCCGCATATCGCATTCTCAAACTGCAGATTCGGATGTTGCTTGCAATGCTACTGTGGATGCGGATGTGGATGAGATATTAGGAAATTATCAATGCGGATGCGGATGCGGATGTGGATGTGGATGTTAAGAAATTGTTGATACGGATGAGGATGTGGATGCAGATATTAAGAAATTGTCAGTGTAGATGAGGATATGGATGTGGATATTAAGAAATTTTCGATACGGATAAGGATGTGGATGCGGATTTCTAAAAATGCAGCAGCGGATATCCAAATAATACTATATATATATATATATATATATATCTATATATATATATATATATATATATATATATATATATATATATATGTGTGTGTGTGTGTGTGTGTGTGTGTGTATGTGTGTGTGTGTGTATATATATATATATATATATATATATATATATATATATATATATATATATATATATATCTATATATATATATATATATATATATATATATATAGTATGTATATATATATATATATATATATATATATATATATATACCATATATATCCAACATAGGAGTAATTCCTCGATGTGCAATATGCACTTTTATTCTTCCTGAAGTTCAGATTAATAAACTTGGTTCTGTAATCCTCTTACCCAAACTTGCAGAATGAATGTAAAAGAAAATGAGATGTAAACGCAACTCGAGTCTTTCTGGGAAATTCCATTTATCAAGCTACGCATTTTGAACAAACAATGAATAAACTTTTGACTTTCAAGGGAGATGAAACAGAGAGCGTAAAGAGCAAAGAAAAAGAAGCAGTGAATACAAGGCGAGATCAAAACATACCTGATTAAAAGATGTCACGGCAATATCACAAAATGTGATTTTATCTTTAAATTCTTTCGAATTATTACTAATTCTAAAATTCCCGTTTTCATTATGCCTTCGTATTCACCACCCCTCCCGGTAATCCCTTTAGAATTTCCAATTCTCTTTTATTTTATATTAATCATTTTCATTTCGACTGCGAGACAAAAAGAAAAAAAATAAGAGAGAGAGCGAAGAGGGCTGCGTGATGAGATGACCAAAGGGGAACTAAAATTGAACAGTTAATTGAAAGGGAAATTGGAGGAATTGATCGCGTCGATGGTCCCGTGGTCGGTTGATTAGGCGAGAGAAGCCATGAAAGGAGAGCCGGTACAACTCCAAAGTGGAAAAGTCATCACTGGCGTGATATGGCGATGAAAAGGTTCCATTAAGCGCCCGTAGTGTTGGGAGTAAAATGTGGATGTTTGTTTTTAAGTAATGAGTGTTCTTTTTAATGAGCTGGACAGATGATAGGAGATTTAACCCCTTAATCTTTTACTACGTAATATATACGATTCGTGCCAACACTATTTTAATCATTTATTACCTATATATACATAGCGCGCCATCTCTACCTGAGCGGCTGAGCCCAGGATGCAGTTTAGTACGCATATATAAGGGGAGCAGATGTTTTGACCGTGGCGTTTAGTACGTGATATATATATTATTATATATATATATATATATATATATATATATATATATATATATATATATATATATAGATATATATATATCTATAGATATATATATATATATTTATATATATAAATATATATATATATATATATATATAATGTGTGTATATAAATATAATATATATATATATATATATATATATATATATATATATTATGTGTGTATGGTATATATATATAATTATATAATATTATATATATATTTATTATATATATATATATATATATATTTATATAAGATTGATTTGTTTTTGCCTTCCTTTCCAGGTTAGTCCACTAAGTCATGTTTCCTCTACGTCCGAGGAGGTGTTGTTGACTGTATCCAAACAAAAGCTCTCCTCCCGAACCTTCATTTATCCTAATTTTCCCGGCTTTCTATAGCTAATGTGCGAAATCCCCAGCGACTTGGCGACATCGCTATGTATAGCGAGACGCCACGCTATACATAGCAGTGAGTGGAAGGGCTGTCATCCTCTCTAACCCAGCTTAGTAGCCGTCGTGTGTTGCTTTCATCTCCTCTGTTTGACTTTTCCAGTTCTAGCTCAAGTGAAAAAG
Source organism: Macrobrachium nipponense (assembly GCF_015104395.2). Taxonomy (NCBI): domain Eukaryota; kingdom Metazoa; phylum Arthropoda; class Malacostraca; order Decapoda; family Palaemonidae; genus Macrobrachium; species Macrobrachium nipponense. Next base: position 22,679,511 of record NC_087205.1, on the reverse strand, counting down.
ATTCGTAATTGTAGTTTATTAACATTTATTCTGATTGAGATATGAAAAAACGTACTCACTGGACTGCTTTACTATTTTGCGATGTACAACTCTTGTGACTGAATTCCTGATGCGCTTCATTCTAAATAACGACCGCAAACTGTTTTTCTTTATTTATTCTAAAATTGCTAAGGTTAGCAGTAACTGAAATTCATATCATCGATCTACGTAATTTTAGCATTTCATGAAAATTACTTCAGTGGCTGTGTATATTATGCGTACATTGCTATATACATAAATACATACATACATATATGTATATATACATATACCTACAGAATATATATTATAATATATATATATTATATATCTATATACGCATAATACAATATATATACTATATAATATATATATATATATATATATATATATATGAAAATACTTGTAGGCGCTCCCAGGTAAAGGTGTTCGATCTAGTTGAAGGTTTATTGCTAATGCCGACGTATCTTCAAGGCTTGAAATACTGCGAGTTGACTGTTAATAATTATTCATAAAACCATTTATTATAGCATATATATAAACACAACAGTATTATCTTATTTATAACGTTATTTCATATAAAAAATATATAAAAGCACCATAAACACGAAAAGAAGGACCTACCCAGACGGGAGCTAAAACGAAACTGTTGAAACCAGGAGAGAGAGAGAGAGAGAGAGAGAGAAGAGAGAGAGAGAGAGAGAGAGAGAGAGAGGTGTCAAAACAAAATTCAAAAACAACAAAACACACACAAACAACAAGGAAATGTCGTCATTAGCAATAAACGTGCAACTAGATCGAATGCCTTTCCCTGGGCGCCTACAAGTATGATTTCGAGAGCTGCTGCTCCAATGTTTAAGTATATATATACATACATACCACATATATATGTGTGTATATGTATGTATGTATATACATACAATTCGAATAACTAATTGTCGTTACTCATGTATACATATACTGGACCTCTACACAACAAACTTTTATACATGAAGCAAAACACAAGTACCATAATTGAAATGAAAGTTATGTACAAACGTCTTGCACAAATGGCAATGCTGAAAATCCGACAGTGGGAATGATGAAAACGAAAACAAAGGGCTAACAAGGCAAAGACAGTAAAGGGAGGCATATAATGATTGTGAACGGGTTGCCAGTAATATCCAGGGCCTGTGATTTCGTATTTAACAATAGTGGTAGTTTCATTACATCGATAAAAGAAAATCTTTACAAATGGATGGTGACATATTTCTGTCACCATTTTCTTCATCAAAATATACCTTTAGTCGTAAAAAAAATGAGAGAGAGAGAGAGAGAGAGAGAGAGAGAGAGAGAGAGAGAGAGAGAGAGAGAGATTACTGTTTTCTTTGAATTGTACTCTACCTTCTTTTGAACAAAGGATGTCATTCATATTCAGTATGAATTCAAGGCTAACAACTTTGTCATTGATAAATCATAATGTCAGAGAATTCTAACAACACTACAAAAAGAACAATTAGAATACGGATCAATGAACAGAAACAATATGATGCTATATATATATATATATATAATATATATATATATATATATTATAATATATATATATATATATGGTTTTGTATATTTATGTAGATAAATTTATAATGCCCGTCCATAGAAACACTGTAAACAAAATATTAGGGTCATTAACTACGTTTCCAACTTTTTCCTGGCATACAGTCCAACTGCAGTTAATCTACATTTCTCCTTTCGGGTTCTTTAAAGTTTACTAGCAAATGACGCCATTTTGATTAGGGCTTACAAGCAAATTATACTATTTTGATTAAAGTTTGCCAAGAAATAATGCCATCCTAATTGCAGTTTACAAGCAATTCATGCCATTTGATTCAATTTTGCCAAGAAATAACGCCATCTTGATTGCAGTTTACAAGTAAATCATACTATTCTACCTAAAGTTTGCCCAGAAATAACGCCATCCTGACTGCAGTTTACAAGCAAATTATACCATTTTGATTAAATTTTGCCCAGGAATAACGCCATCCTGATTGCAGTTTGCAAGCACATTTTACTATTTTAGTTCAATTTTGCCAAGAAATAACATCATCCTCATTGCAGTTTACAAGCAAATTATTCCGTCTTCAATAAAGCCTGCAAGAAAAGGATGCCGTCTTGATTTTGATATATAAGCAAATAAAGCCATCTTAGAGTTTGTACTTTACCGGCGAATGACGCCAGTTTTATTGGGCATACAAGCACATGGCACCTTCTTGGTTAATGTTTATAAGAAAGTGACGCCATTTTGATTATAGATTACAAGTAAAGACGCCATCTTCATTGAAGTTTACAGGCGAATATCACCGTAATTATAACAATTTACGAGCAGATGGGGCCAAGTTGGTTGCCATTTACAAGTTAATGACGCTATTTTGCTGTACAGTTTTCAACCAAACGACTGAGACTCATTCGTTTACAAGCAAATTGTGCCATTTTTTGTAGTTGGCAATCAAACGACGCCAACTTGATTACCAGACAAGTCAATGACGCCATATATTGTTTCGATTTCAAGCAACTGACGCCATCTTAGCTACCGTTCAAGAGAAAATGGCGCCATCTTGTTTTATAGTTTTCAACCAAACGATCCGGTTTCATTTGTTGATAAGTAAATGGCGATATCCTCTTGCTAGAGGCAAATACAAATACCGAGCCCTTGACTCCACTCAGCGTTTCATAGGCCATCTAGACCAGGGTTTTTTAAACTTTTGATGACTCCAGACCCCCAATGAAATGCCCAATATGGTTCCATACCCCCTTTCCTTGAGTCCACTTAAGTACTATTTTTTGACAAAATAACTTAATATACTTAGTTTAACACATACCTTACTTATGAATAACTAAGAATATAACATTCAAGAAAATCAGAAGCATTCACAGTTTTATATAGTAATCTATTTACAAAATGCATCCAAGCATATGTTAACACGTTACGATCAAATATATACCAATATCCAGAGATCAAGTCCCATACCCCCAGAATGTGGTTCTCGTACCCACCCGGGGGGTTTGGATACTCTCTGTTAAGAACCCCTGATCTAGATGAAGGCATTAATTAATATCTACCATTTATGAGGCACAATATATCTGGCCCTTAAATTAGGGGAACCTACCGATTAATTTCCCTGATTCCCTGGGTGACAGTTGTTCTATAATAGGGGGCAGGCCCCAAGGGACACTAATGTTTAGGCCCAAATAGCTTGATTATCAATGCTCTCTCTCTCTCTCTCTCTCTCTCTCAGAATGACAGAGAATGTACGGGGAGCTGGAAAAGACGATTTTAACAGAAATGATGGAACTTAAGTGTTGGTAAGTTGAGACTATTGAGATCCTTCTCTTTCACAAACCTCAACAAACATCGACGCCCCTGTATGCTTAAATGTCTCAGGTATAAAGATTTTCAAAACACAGATACATCACTATGTATACGTGTATATATATATATATATATATATTGGTGTGTGTGTGTGTGTGTGCTTTAAATATCACAGTAGATGCACGTGACTTCGACTAAACGATTGCTAAAGGTCAGAGCTGATTCACATAATGGTGTCAGTCATCGTACTGCCTGCAGTGTCCAATCCAGAATTTTCTAATATCAGAAATCATGCACAAATTTGTAAAACCACCATCAATTATACTGACTTCTCTGTCTTGGGCCAAACAAGCCGTTTACACGAACTGCTTATTTCAGAGTCGTTATTTATTAAGCAGTTAGTGCCCAAGTTGAACTCACACGCCTCTGTACAGTTGTATCTGGGTTGAACCGGCTTTCTTCGCTGCTTCTCCCATCTTTCCGAATCACTCAGTCTTCAGCTTTTTAGTCTACCAGGTGCTTTTTAAATTGCTTTCATTTTATTATGTTTTTTGTATATATGTTGAGACCTAAAGTCAAAGTTTTATTTCATGTATTTTTAATTTGTGTTGTTTCTCTTTTAGCCTTGATGATGTAACTATGTGTTACGAAACGCGTCGGCAATAAATGTACTATCACCTGATGACCGGCTGTCTCCTTGTCACCCTGTCCTTCCATATGCTGTGGCCCGCTTGCGCCAACGTTTTCTGTCTTAT